>NC_134689.1:113164782-113494782 GCF_050947455.1 Rhinoderma darwinii
TATTCAGAATCCTGACACTTCTGAATCCTTTCTGTGAGATTTCCAGGAAGGGAAACGAAATCTCGTTTACCTCGTAATCTCGCGAGATTACTCGTGGCTTGCTGAAATCTCACAGAAAAGATTCAGAAGTGTCAGGATTCTGAATACACATGACGTCCAGGCTGGAGGTCATGTGTATTCATTATCAGGACACTTGTGTATGTGGCTGCACATCGTTCTAGTAAGAACACTATGTGCTGTGTAAATGAATGTAGAGGAGTGTATGATGCTGACTGGTCACGGATTGGTCAGCGTCATACACATAAACACGCCCAGTTAAAAACACAATACACGCCCAGTTGGACATACGAATAAAAACACGCCCAGTTGTCCATTTCAAAGCTCATTTGCATATATATATAAAATAGCTCATAACTTGGCCAAAAATGAACGTTTTAAAAAAAAACAAAAAAACACGTTACTGTTCTCTACATTGCAGCGCCGATCACATGCAATAGGAGATAGGGATTTGAGAATCTGGTGACAGAGCTTCTTTAACCTTGGTTTCTGTACTTTTCTGCCAATTTCTACACATTTTACCATTAGTAATTTGGCAGTTTGGAGTGAAGGGCTGCGCTTCCAGATCTACTTCTAAAATGCAACTTTCAAGGATGGCCAAAAAATAAAAATAAAAATACATGAATCCTCTTCTTGTCCTGCACCAAATAGCAGGATCGGAGAAGGTATTTAGGGTTCTCAACCTAGGATTAGATAACGGTTTATCCCCAAGCAGGCAATGACATCTACGATTTAACAATTTAAAGTGTACAATGCTAATGGAGACATATGTAATGTGCACGGTTTACTGTAAAATTGTACTGTGCGGACATAAAACATTATCCCAAGTAGTTCAGAGATAATGCTCTATATGGTTACACAAATTCAACCTGGTTGTGTAGTGTGTTAATTGTCGAATGGACTTTTCTGACGAGAAATCAACTGAACATAACGTACTGTATTATCACCACAACAAGAGCTTTATAGATAATTACAGATAATCCCTACTTTGTCCAGCAGATGGCGTACAACAACTGGGCAGATGTCTCATTCTAAAGAAGCCAAGTCCCTAAACCTAAGCACCTTCAATAGCTATTGGACTGTTATTCTGCAAATGTTTCACAGCTGGTCCGCATTAAAAATGTAAGTGTTTCTTCTCTTTTATTGGCGTCAGCGGGCACAGCTCCTTGTTGCCGGAGCATGACACGGAGGTACGTTAGCGGCGGTTTTGTGGTTACACTGCAATATGCGTCCAGTGACCTCATTCTTGACAACAGTAATTGGCTATAATGATTCTAGTAACAACATCTCTCGAGTATTGCAACACCACACTTAAGATATGCAAATTATATAAAGATAGAAAAAGCACCAATTGTCAGCATCTCCTCACCACCAGTTCAAAATATTTCCAGAGAATACTTTATGAACTTCTTAATATAGATATAGGACATAGACTGTTTTTTTAATTTATCTGTACATACTTTATGGTCTGGTGTGTACTATAGAAGAAAACAATCTAGTCCAGGAGGCCAGTGTTAGCAGATAAATTGTGAAACCCATTACTAGATACAAGAAAAAGTAATACTTCTATCTGAACAAATAGTTTCTTATGTCTTAATCCCAGAGAAGTAGTAAATAAAAAAAAATCCCATACCTGTGTATTCATTTTCCTATATATCCTGATAAGACTAAGGCCTCATGCCATATAGTGTACTAAGCCGTTATAAGTCTATAAGCCCATATAGTACCTCCATACATCTCGGATTTCAAACAGAATCTATCGGATGCCACATCATGAAGATCTTCTCCCCTAGAGGCAATGCTACAGTAATACAGTGATGTAGAGAGGCACCATATGACGCCACCTATACACTCCTTGTGCCACCAAACAGCCGTCTGTGCTCTTATCTCTAAATTCATTTAGTTGCGAGTGTACAAAACAGCAACAGTAAAGCACAGGTCCATTTATATTTCGCTATGGGCACACACTGTGTAATCCACTGCCTCTATGGGGCTCTTCTTTGGAAAGTTAGGAATACTTGATATCTTGCATGGATTTGGAACTCCATTTATACAGGACCCGTTATCCCTCCAGTCCTGACATGCCTGTTTTAGTAAATTATTGTATTCCCCATGAAACAATAATTCTGGAGCATCTTTTCTTGTGAAATTCCTCTGTTATTCCTCCTAGAAATGTATTAAAAATGTAGATATGGGTGTTACCAGTTAGTGGGTGTCCGGACACGGACTACAAATGTCCAATTAGGGCTGACAGAGTGAGACTGCGTAGTGACACACCCCTTTGACAAGGGGAATATTAACACCCACTTGTCAATCTATTCATATATTACTAGGAGGCACAACAGAAGTACCACACAGAGTTCTAAAAACTAAGTTGTTGAAGAGTTATTTCATAGGGGAATACACATACTTCCTAAAATAGACATGTCAGGAGAGGTGACAGCTCCTCTTTATTATTATTAGCTGAATGTTTCTTTTAGGCAATATGGTCATAACCAAGTTACTATTAATATTAAATGTGGGCTGACCCTTTATATTTGCTTTACCGGTGTGGATGAGAATGAATGCTACATCCCTGTTAGTTGTAACCAGGCAGCACCGTGCAATAACTGGAAGTACAGTGTGTCATTTAGAAGGGACATGTGGAATCTGTCCCAATTAAGAACAGCTGGCTTCTGATGTGAACTTCTGACAATACCCAGGGATGGGATCTATGGAGAAAGGAAAGATTCCAGAACGGCATCACTGTGATGTTTGACAGATGTAACCGCAGAAATAGCTACTAGCCTCAATCTGTTCTAAAGAGTACCTCGGGTTAGTAACTCTGTCGCAGATCCGTCCGAGAATAACGGAAACAAATTGCGCAGCTGCACTATTGTTTCCGGTAAAACCATTGACACCCCGACAGAAAAAGTAAAACCTTCCTTTTTTTGACTAATCCATTTGCAGGATCCGTCAAAAAAGTGACACTTTAGGCTTCATTCACACCTGCGTCTTCTGTCCCGCCAGAGGAGCAGAACAAGGGAATAACAGAAGCAACTGTTCCATAGCACAACGAACACCACTGGCGGCCGACGGAACCCATTCACTTTTAATGGGTTCCGACAGCTTTCCGTCGCAGCGACCATGATTTTACCGCAAACAATAAAGCAGTATGCTGCGCTATCGTCTCCGGTAGTCCTCGGTCAGACACGACAGGGCTGTTACCGTTAGATCGGTTATTCGTGTCTGCATATGGGAACAGCAAAAAACACAAAGATCATATTTCCCCTGCTAAGCTATCCCCCAATAATAATAAACAAAAAAATAATAAAATGAAAACAGAACAAAACTATTTAAAAAAGTCCAGTGCACATCGCTAGTTTTAACTGGAGGCCATTCACATCAGCATTGTCCTTCCGTTCAACCTGTCAAGTGAACTGAAAGCCAAACGCAAACTATCGCCTCAACTTACGTTACCATTGATTTCAAATGGTGTTTTTTTTTCTTTCAGTTGGTTTTAGTCCTCCGTTCCGCTAGGCTTCCGTTTTGTTTTTCACGAAAACAATAACGTAGTCGACTAGTTTTCGTTTGGCTTTCCGTTCATCTGTTCCTCTGACAGAAAGGTTGAATGGAACAGATGAACTGAAAGACAACGCTGATGTGAATGGGCCCTAAGAAATCCCTTACCAGAACCCCTTCCTTCCTAATGACAGTATTGCTTGTGTTCTCTGCTGGTCAAATAAAGCTAAAAAATCTAATAAAAAGTATAGTACACATTAGTTGTCTTTTTAAATGTATAAGCTATTCATGAAAATACATACACAGTATATTTAGGACTGCCTAGGTGCTCCATTACCAGAAATCTCAACCAACTTTTCGGGACATGCAAACTTATTCTATGCCCTCCTCATAGTTTACGGTCAGTGATACGGTTGTCAAACTCTCCATTAACATGAATTCTGTTCCATTATGTGTCAGACTAAGGGACTTTACGGACATGCCAAATGCATAACCTACAGCTAATGTAACATTTTGGTACAGGCTTCCATAGTACACTTTTGTAAGCAATTATTTTTAATTAAAGTATTGTATGCTTTTAAACAACTTTCAAAATCACTTTTATTAAACAATGCTTTTACTGTTTAAAATACAGCTTCTATGTATCCTGTATGCATAGAAGCTGTATTCTTCTCTCTTAGCCAATTCCGCCAGTGCAGCTGAACTGATGGCTCGGCTGAGAAAGTGGGTCCTGTGTGTCTGACACACAGGATCCACCTAATATCGATCACATCTGAATTCATAACTTAGATGCTATTGATATTAGGTGGATCCTGTGTGCCAGAGACACACAGTACCCGCTCTCTCAGCAGAGCCGGCTGAGAGAGAATGATACAGCTTCTATGTATACAGGATAAAAGCGGTTTCTTAAAAAGTAAAAAACATATTTTAATAAAACTGATTTTGAAAGTTTAATATACCTTCATTTAAATAAAACAAAAATTGCTAAAAAATTAAAAAAAAAAAAAAAAAAAAAAAGGAAGGTGTACACAGCCTTTAAAAAGAGTGGAAAGCAGAAACCAAAATCTAATACATAATAACTTTTGCATACAGAATCTCTTTTCATATGACAGCACCCTATTTGCTTCATGACATGTGACAGCAACAGAATAGCGCACTAGATTTACTGCTGGGAGACCTTATCCTTTCAATCTGGCACCAACCTTTTGATACAAAGATTGAGCGCCAATAATGTCTGAATCAAGTCCTCAAGCGTTCTTCCCTTAAGCATCAAACTGTACTACAGCCAAGTGCATGAGAAAACAATTAGAGTGGGTGTCCCTAGACAGTAATACTGAGCATATTGACTTGCTCTATAAAATGAGCCAATGGGCAACCATTTGCTTTGTGACTGCTTATGTTGCAATTGTTTTTTTTACTTGTCCAGTCATTGCTGCTTTACTTATGAGAATGTTTAGAAAGACGTATTTTCAGCACAGAAACACTGAATATGGATTAAGAGATGCTTAAAATAAAAAAATACATATTTCAAATATTTTTCTAACATTCACAAAAATGTAGTTTTCGGTATTAGGGAAGTATTTAGGGATGTAGAATTGAATAAAATGAAACTATTTCCAGTATGGGTCTCCCTCATGAAGGTAAACAACCCATTAAAAAAGAAACCCGCTCTTCAGGCTTCCCTACAATACTCTAAAATATAGGTTATATGCAACGTATATACGTGTTACACTCTTTGTAAGCATAAATAATATGTTTGTATAACCTGTTTATCTCCCATTAAAATATAGCATCAATATTGGCAAGGAAATAAAACAAATAAATAAAATACAAGTAATAATAAAAAATATATGTTGACATTGAAATATATATTTATTTATTATATATATATATATATATATATATATATATATATATATATATATATATATATAAAAGGCAACTTTGTGTAATTTGTACAGAAAGCGCTATAGATATATTTAGTAGGGTAAGTGGGGTTGAAAATGAAACAGTTACATTTTATGTATTTTTTATATTATATTGCAGTGTTGATATATGTATTGACTTGTATTTTTTGTATTTGGGTGCGTTCATATCTGCGTTTGGCTCCGCTGATAGGCTCCGTCAGACCTTTCCGTCAGGGGAACCCATTAACAGAAAGGCAAACTGAAACCATAGCTTTTGTTTGCATTACTATTGATTTCAACGGTAATGGTTTCCGTTTGTCTGTTTTTTTTTTCTCGGGAATCAATAGCGCAGTCGACTACGCTATTGATTCTGCCGAAAAAAATTGAAACCTTACGGAACGGAGACAAACCATTAGCAATGAAAGCATTACATTGAAATCAATGGTAATGCTAACGGAAAGCTATGGCTTCCGTTTGCCTTTCCATTGATGGGTTCCGTCAGACCTTTCCGTCAGGGGAACCCATCACCGGAACCCAACGCTAATGTGAACGGGCCTTTACTTGTATTTTATTTTTATTTATTTTTCTATATTTATTTTCTTGGCAATGTTGATACTATATTTTATTGTAAGATAAACAGATCAGTCTTTTATTCTTACAAAGAGTGTAAGGCCCCATGCACTCAAACGCGCTTTTGGGGCCGCAATTTCCCCGTAAATCCACATGAGAATTGCAGCCCCATTCAATTCTATGGGCCCATGGAGCCGTTTCCACGGTCCGTGCATGGCCCAGGAGCCTGGACCGCAGAAAGAACGGACATGTCTTATTATTACAGATGTGTTCTGCAGTCCAGGCTCATAGAAAATAATGGACGCACGGCCATGTGCCCGGCCCGCGATTTGTGGGCGGCTCGCGGGTGACACTTAGAGGCCGGCCAACCCGAAAATCACGGCCGTGCACATGGCTACGGTCGTGTGCATGAGGCCTAACACTTCCATACCTTGCATATAACATTTTACAGAGTACTGTAGGGAAGCCTAAAGATTTGTTTTTTTTGTTTGATATTGATTGTACGATTCTTTTGGGGGTGTTTCATCAAACTATTGCACTCTGCTATTCTATAATCTGTACTGAAGATGAGACTTATTAGCCTCATGCAGACAACAGTAGAACACTTTGCATATGATGAACTAATATACTACAGCCTTTTCAGATTCTCTCTGCCTGGCAAAGTAAACAACCAAATAAATCAAAATAATGACCTGCTAGGAGTACACTTGTTATATTGAAGGTAATCTAAGTATGTGGTATGTGTCGGAGTCCAACTAAGCTGGTGACTACTATAAAGGGATGTACTATATTTCACTTTAGGATGGAGGCACGAACTTGTTTGACATATAAAGTACCACTCTTGCTTAGTCATGTATACTAGATAGTTTAGATGTAATATTGGTAAGACAATACATTTTTAATAAACAGTTCTCGAATTCTGATTTATTTTTTACATTTACAGCAGGTGACCCTAGATGAGCCTTAGAAGTCTGAGAATTTTTTTTAAATAAAAACTTGTCAAAATCGTGAATTTAAAGGCAATGCACACCTTTTAACAACCACTGTAAAGAATGGCGGCTGTGACGTGACTACTTTTCAATAGATAGAGCAAGAAGAAGCGAAAAACATAAAAAAACAGAAATTAAGAAATTTTTGCAAATTTATTAAATTAAAAACTCAAATTTTGCATTGACATAAGTATTCACACCCTTTGCTATGACACTTGAAATTTAGCTCTGGGGGCCTCCCATTTTTCTAGATGATCTTTGAAATGTTTTTACACGTTGATTGGAGTCCACCTGTGATAAATTCATTTGATTGGACATGATTTGGAAAGACACATCCCTTGTCTATATAAGGTCTCACAGCTGACAATGCATATCAGAGCAAAAACCAAGCCATGAGGAGGAAAGAACTGTCTGTAGAGCTCAGAGACAGGATTCTGCTGGCCTTCATAATTCTTAAATGGCAGACGTTTGGAACAACCCCACCAAACTAATTAATCGGGGAGACGGGCCTTGATAAGAGAGATTACCAAGAACCCAATGGCCACTCTGGCGGAGCTCCAAAGATCCTGTGTGCCGATGGGAAAAATTTCCAGAAGGTCAACCATCACTGCAGCACTACACCAATCTGGGCTTTATGGCAGAGTGGCCAGAGAGAAGCATCTCCTCAGTAAAATACACATTAAAGCCCGCCTGGAGTTTGCAAAAAAGCACCCTCATACGATGAGAAACAAGATTCTGTGTTCTGATGAAACCAAGATTGAACTTTTTGGTCTCAATTCTAAGCTTGATGTCTGTGGGAAACAAGGCACTGCTCATCACCTCCCCAATACCATCCCTACAGTGAAGCATGGTGGTGGCAGCATCATGCTGTGGGGGTGTTTTCAGAGGCTGAGACAGGGAGACTGGTCAGGGTTTAAGGAAAGATGAATGGGGCAACAGAGATATTCTTAATGAAAACCTGATCCAGAGTGCTCTGGACCTCAAACTGGGCCGAAGGTTCACCTTCGATCAAGACAATGACCTTAAGAACACAGCCAAGAAAACACAGGAGTGGCCTAGGGACCACTCTGTGAATGTCCTTGACTTCAACCCAATCGAACATCTCTGGGGAGACCTGAAAATGGCTGTCCACCGACGGTCCCCGTACAACCGGATAGACCTTGAGAGGATCTGCAGAGAAGAATAGCAGAGAATCACCAAATCTAGGTGTGCAAACCTTGTGGCGTCATACCCAAGAAGACTGGAGGCTGTTATCGCTGCTTCAACTAAGTACAGGGACTGAATACTTATGTCAATGAAATATTTAAGTTTTTTCTTTTCAATATATTAGCAAAGACTACTAATGATGGACACAGCTTCCTTTGTATTCTTTTCAGCAAATCACAAAGCATGCCCAGAAAACTCTCCGATAGAAGTCAATGGGTCACCTCCTCCTCACAGGTTATATGGCCTATGTGGCTGCTGTATAGAATCTCTCTAAATGCAGTTAAAGGAATTGTTCGGTTTCAACAAATTAATGTTATGTTTTATAAAAGTTATGTAATATTCCAATATACTTTCTGTATTAATTCCTAATGGTTTTAAAATCTCTGCTTGTTGTTATGCAGTTGGAACATTTATGGTTTACTTCCAGTGGATAATACTCTGTCCATGGTCATGTAATGGACACAGGTGCATGGATCGTTACAGTATGTATCAGAGCTTTGTCTTGTAAAGATCCCAGCAACTGTGTGTGTCACACGACCATGGACAGACTCTTATCCACTGGAAGTAAACAATGGCTGTTCCAACTGAATAACAACAAGCAGAGATTGTGTAAAGTGAGTAATTAATACAGAAATTATATTGGAAGATTGTATAACCGATTTATACAAAAAATATCAAATTTGCTGAAACCCATTAACCCTGTTAACAGCAGCTCAGGCACATCATCTGTCAAACATGGTGGGGGCAGTATTATGGCATGGGCATATATGGCTGATAATGGAACTGGGTCACAGGTGTTTATTGATGATATGACTGCAGATATAAGTAGCAGGATGAATTCTGAAGTGTACAGCGTGACACTTTCTGCTCACATAGTCAAATGCGGCAAAACGGATAGAACGGCGCATCAAAGTACAGATAATAAACCAATATATACCGCAAAAGCAACCCAAGAGCTTCTTATGACAAAGAAATTGAATATTCTTCAATGGCTGAGTCAGTCATCTAACCTCAACCCGATCAATCATGCTTTGCCTTTACTGGCGGCATAAAAAGCACAAACAAGCAGCAACTGTAGGCGGCTGCAGTAAAGACAAAGAATCTCAAGGGAGCAAACTCAATATTTGGTGAGCAGCAGACAAAAAGACAGCAAGGATCCAAAACCCCAAATGCACAGCATATATTTCCAATAAGGGGTGATCCATTGTTTGTTTTATGGGCATGTATCTCACCTGGATATCTACAAAATACTATTGGTTAGCGTTCACTTAAATACTGTGAGTGTACTATCAGTGCCACCCCCAGTAGAAGGCATTCAGCGCCAAAACGCATGTTGGGGTGGACGCTCCCTGTCTTTGTACTCCTGTAAACTTATCATGGGTATATTATGTCCCTTTACTTTTGTCTAAAATGTTAAGGCCCTTTTACACTGGGCAATTATCGGTCAGACTAGCGCTCATAGAATGCTCGTTTCCGATAATTGCTCTGTGTATACAGGGGAACGATCAGCAGATGAACGAGCAAACGCTTGTTCATCTGCTGATCGTATCATTCTAAAAAACTGCTGCCGACATGATCATGTAGGAGGACGAGCGATTGTAGTAACGAGCGCTCGTGCCCATACTAGCTCCTTGGGAGAGGAGCAAATGAGCGCCGATCAACGAGCTGTCTGGTTGGTTGGCGCTCGTTGCATCAGCCAAAATTGGCTGGTGTAATAGGGCCTGAAGGTTTACTTTTTCACTTATTTATGCACCGACCATTTTTGCATAGCTTTTCTTTATACCATTTGGTATTCATGTATTACCTATAGTACGCAGGTCTGTGCAGTATTCAATCATTACTTCTTTTGTGAGTCACACAGTGAGCTGTCCTTTTTTCTGTAGGTCCGTGGATTCTTTTTAATTTAATTATTTCAATAAAGATTTTTCAATTTTCTATACTTTCTTGGTAGCATACATTTTTTGTAGGCTGTCAATATGTGGTAAGGTCTATGGGTTCCAGACTCCAAACAGTCATTGGATGCAAAGGATTTTTATCCAAGTATTAAAAATTTAGTTGGTTAGTTTCCATTTTGTAAAGTTTTTTTTTTTCACGGAAACAATAGCGTAGTTGACTACACTATTGTTTCATTTAAAAAAACTGATTTTTTTTACGGAACGGAAAAAAACGGAAACCAACTGTAACGGAAGCATTACCTTTGAAATCAATGGTAATGCAAACGGGAGCTATAGTTTCCAAATGGAACCCGACGGTTATGGGAACAGGCCCTAATTCTGCACATTTGCCAAGTACTGTATCTTCTGGTGAATTCATCACTAATGATTTGCTATTGTGTATGCCATGTGTGCTATTTAAAACTTCAGCCCATAAACCTTGTAGGCTAAATGAATGAAATCCGTTATGTAGAAAACAATTTATTCGGAACTTATTTATCAAAACGAAACAAGCTGTAGCTTTAACAAAAGAAGTTCTGCAAGAGAAACGCATAACCTCTGCCAATTTTTGCGAGAAATAGAATTTGCTGGAGATCACATTTATCACACTTGTTACTCTTGCAAACGACAAAAACAATTTCCTAAACCGTCAACTTTACGCTGAATCCAATATGTATCAGCCCTAAACAATTTCTTAGCATAATTTCTAATATAGCCACTCAGTCCTGTGCAGGGATACGTTCAGGTTCTTGCCTCATTCTATCTCTCCCTACACACACACACACTTATTTTTTTAATTACACACATACATATAATGTATATTACACAAACTTCGTAGAGTAACGGTTGACCACGAAGACCAGAATGTTCAAGAGAAATCTTCCTGTATATTTCCTAACATATGCATGCTAAACCACATCTATATAAACAGAGCTTCCACTTCCGCTACTTTACATAGAAAATATTCTATGCATAATTTAACTCTCTATTAAATATAGGTCACGTGAATTTTAGGGGTTTTTATGGTCTGCCACAAAAAAATTGAACAAATAACTTGTGTATGATTTATAGTTCATCAGAAATTAGCCCAGATTTTTTAAGCAAATCCTAAACGACCCTATGATCGGAGTTTAATGGCCTTTCTTTAAGCTTTGTTCACACAGTGCAGATTTGCTGCAGATGTTACATGCATTTTTTAAGCCAAAACCAGAATGAGATTTAGGAGAGCAGACCTATAAGGTTTTGCTTTATATATTTCTTCTGTTTATGTTTTGTGCCTTGTTTTGGCTTAAAAAATACATGCAAAATCTGCAGCATGTCTGCAAGGCCTTAGGGTGCAGTCACACATGAATCCGTTCCATTTATCTTATTGTGGTTGTTTCTGCAGTACGCGCATCGAATTCTGCACGTTCCAATCAGATGAATGAAACGGATTTCAGTCGCAGAAAATTTCTGCAACAAAATCTGCCGCATGTGACTGCATTATAAGGGTATGTTCCCACAGTGCAGATTTGCTGCTGATTTTGTATGCATTTTTTTTTTTAAGCCAAAACCAGAATTGGATTCATGAGAGCAGACCTATAGGGCCTTCCATTATATATTTAGTCTGTTTAGGTTCCGTTTCTGCAGATTTTGTGCTTATAGCAGAAACAAATCACATTTAGATGAATGGAATTGACTTTCAGTTGCAGAAATTTCTGCAACCAAATCTGTAGCATGTGCAGGGGGCCTTAAGGTCTTTTACATGAACCAATGATCGGGCAAAAGAGCGTTAATATAAACGCTCGTTCCCGATCAGTTGATGAACGAGCAAATGCTCCTTGTAAACCATTGCTCCTTGTAAAAGGAGCAAACAAGCGCCAATTAACGATCTGTCTCATTAATCGGTGCTCATTTTAAGGCCAAAATTGGCCCGTGTAAAAAGGACCTTTAGGCTGAGTTCACACAGCATTTTTTGCAGGAGGAAAATTCTGCCTCAAAATTCAGTTTGGAATTTTGAGGCAGATTGTGATCTGCCTGCACTCGGTTTGCCGCGATTTTCGCAGCGTTTTTCGCTCGCGCCCATTGAGTGTTTTACGGCCAAAAACGCAGCGAAATACGCTTTCTCTGCCTTCCATTGATGTCAATTGGAGGTCAGAGGCATAAACGCCCGAAGGTAGGGCATGACGCTTTTTTTTTACCACGAGCACTTTTTACCGCTCGTGGTAAAAAACGCGTCCGCCTCCCATTGAAATCAATGGGAGGCATTTTCGGCCGTGGTTTCCGACGCGGTTTCCGCGTCAAAAAACGTGTCAAGAAGACTCTGTGTGAACAGGGCCTTAGGGTACTTTCACACGTGCCGCTTTGATGCAGTTTTCTTAAACCACAACCAGGAGTGGAATAGAAAAGAGAAGCAGAATCTTTCCTAAATACTTCCGCTCTCTTTACAATCCAAACCTGGCATTAACTTACAAAAGTGAATATAAAACTGAATGAAAAGGGCACATATAAAATCATCCGTAGGCCTAGTTCGCACACTATGGATTTCACGCCAAAATCCACGTATAGAAAACTCCCTTTGACTTTAATGGGAAATCTGCATCTCTGTGCCGACTTGGCAGAATTTTTCTTGTGTATTTAATAACTGTGACAGAGAGTGACATTTCATTCATTGACGCAGATTTGAATGAAAAAGCTAGCGGATTTCAGCACATTTGCGGCAGAAATCCAAGGTAAGCCTTGGATTTCTGCCTTGGGTCCGGCAGTAAATAGTAAGATAGCCTTAGGCACAGATCTTATTAGTTATTACTGCGATCAGGTTACGGAGCATCAGCATCACAAAGAAAAACCCCAAATCACACTGATGTAAAATTAGAATACCAGGTAAGTCATATGAAAGAACTCTTGTCCCATACCCATTTATTGATATCATTGAGGGGGGTCCAGTGATATTAGATATTGTGGAAAGCCGAACAAATAGGACTTTTTCCATCCATGTATTATATGGTGGTCTCTCTGTAAACTAAAATTGCACTTAGAACAGCTCTCCTCCTATCTTATTGCATGAGCACATGGTCTATCAAAATCTCCCCATGGTTTTACTTCTGGTAATATGCAGCTTATCCGGGTTTAGCAGTTAGGCGCATGCAATGACCTAATTGATCGCAAAATCCTGGCAATAGGACTATTGTATTTATGACTTTCAGTGGTAATTTAGGCAACATCTAATAAAGAGCTGGAAAACACCGAATGCTATGAGGATTCACATTGTGCCTTGTGGAAACACAGTTGTCACTGACTGACTTATTTATGGTGGCAGGTAGCCAAAGTGAAGGCTACATTCAAGGTTGTGATGTCACAATTCTGATGGCATGGCTTTCACTGTAGAAGATGAATACCATTTGCTGCTAGATATAAAGGTGCCTTTACATACAACAATTTTGAAAAATTGTGGCCAAGGATCTAAAGAACATTTCCATCAGTACAATTCTGGCAGCCTAGCGACTGCTTTTGCAATTGCCTGCCCTTACATTTACCGATTAGGATGCCGAGAATAATTTCAATGAAGATTAACGATGACCGATTTATGGCTGATCATCTCCTTTATTTACACCTGCCACTTATGGTTATGAGCAAATCAGAAGGACAATTGGTCAGTGTAAACGTCTTTATGTCATTGACTCCTTAAGGGCCTTTTAGATTGGCCGAAAAAACGCCGGCGCAGCGAGCGCCGATCAAACAGACATCTTTGATCGGCGCTCGTTTGCTTCTGTCACACTGAGCTATGGATGGGACGAGTGGTCGTTACTCCGATCGCTTGTCTCCATCCATCATCATCATCATCATGTCGGCAGCGTGTCCCATAATATTTTACTTTTTTAAAACTATACGACCAGCAGAAGATTGGGCGTTTGCTCGTTCATCTGCTGATCGTTCCCGTTTACACAGGGCAATTATCGTCAACGAGCGTTATATGAACGCTCGTCTGCACGATAATCTGCCAGTGTAAAACCCCATTACTGCACAGTCCTCTCTCCTAAACTGAACTAATCTTTATGATCAGGGTAAGGATAACATCACCACATGCTGTTTCCTGGCACAGGCAGCTGGACAAAGCTGGAGACCGGAGAAATAAAAAAAACAAAAAACACCCTACATTACCATGGATATTAGACTTAAAGTGGATTTATCAACTAAAAGGGGTTTTCCAGCCAGTAAAAATTGATGGCCTATCCTCAGGGTAGGCCATCAATAGCTGAAGGGTCGGGGTCTGACTCCCGGGACCACCCACTGATCAGCTGTTTTGAAATGGGTGCAGTGCTCGTACGAGCGCGGCTTCACCTTCATTTCTACCTGCTCACTGTGGATCATCGACACACATGTAGCAGTGATAGACAGGTATTGCAGCCTTCTTCTCCCACTGCAGTGTATAGGAGAAAAGGCTGCAATACCTGTCAAGAACCCAGGAGTCGGACCATGACCGATCAGCTATTGATGGCCTATCCTTAGGATAGACCATCAATTTATACCGGCTGGAAAGCCCCTTCCCCAGCATATTAGTTGCAGGTCTGTACTCCTAGCAGCCGAAATGGCACAAAACAACAACTCAACATCATAATGTTAGAATCTTGAATTTTTTGGGTTCATGAATATAACTTTAAGGCTGAATGCACACGTTGCGTATTACGTGTGGATTTGCCACGCGTATTTTCATGCGACAAATCCAAAGTGTAATGCAGTACCAGCAAAGTAAATGAGATTCCAAGAAATCTCATCTACACGGTGCAGATTTTTTTCTGCAAGTAAGTGCATATTTTAAAATCTGCAGAATGTGAATTTACCTTGCGTTTCCACTTGCGAATTGTATCGGAGTCGTTTTAACGAAAAACGCACCAAAATCCGTACCTTCGGTTTTGGTGCAGATTTTCCGCATCAAATCACGCAACGTGTGCATTCAGCCTAAGTAATTATTTTCCTTGCTGTGTATAGTAAATTATGATAGATGTTTATACATAGTTGCTTTTACATTGAATAAGTATGTGGCTAGATTTTCACAGCCAAATGATTGCATTTCATCTAAACAGGTGAACGTGCTCATGTTACAAGTTCCTGCAAGCAGAATCAGTGGCTTGGCATTTTTTGCACTACTATTTTATTCTCCATCTTTATTTTTTCTATGATCAACCTACAATACAGAAAATTTGATAATGTCATTCGTCAGTTCCAGATTAAAGAGGAACGGTCAAGTCCTCAAAAAGGGTAAATTGTGGGCTCAGAGTGCTGAAGGCACCAAGCATTGAAGCATTATTCATTTTTAAAAGTTAAGCAATCTGTGTATCGGACAATAGTATCACCTCAAATAAAAAGCAGTTTATTTTCACAGAACATAAGCATTTACTATTTCAATGAAGTTCAAAAAGCAAAGCCTTTGTAAGTCTACCTATGATGAGCTGTAAACGGGACCCGCAAGATGCCCATAAGGGGTTAATCTATACAGGGTATGCCCAATATACAGCCCCCAAAATCATAGTTTGCCAGCAGAACTGAATGGCACAGTATAAAGGAAAAGCCTCTCCGCTCACAGTTCTGGAAGTTGTGCACTGGGTGCTATAATCACCCACTAGGTTAATATTTATGGGCATCTTGTAGAAACCCATATACCCAATCCAACATGCCACAAAGGTATTGTATAGGGGGCCATTTTCTGAGATTAGGCAGTTCCCTGATTGATTCAATGATATAGTAGGCATTTTTAGTTTTGTGTTGGGCACTTCCTGAAACACTTGTGATGTCAACAAAACTTTTCCCAGAAAAGTGAAAGAAGTCCTTGGAAAAAATACCCTTCGATTAGGCAGCAAGAATCATTTTATAATTACTAGTGTTAAAAAATAAATAAATCACAATTGAAATTAATATATTAAAATGTAAATCAGCTGTATACACGCAGACAGTTTCAGATTTAGGTTCACCAAACCTACCATGCGGTAATGTTATACTTGCACCATCAATGATTGCTTGGGCCAGTTCATGATCATTATTCTCAAAAGCGTGTGCGGCTGCTTTCAGAGCATCCCAAATTTCTTTCCGACCTTCAAAAGCCGGTGCAGTGTCCCAAAATTCATCCCGTTTGCTGCGCAACTGTCCATCTGTCATAGGGTAGTCACTTTTCCATTTGGGTTTATCCTTTTTCAAGGGTTGATTGCGTCCTAAGGCCACTGAATATGAAAGATGCAAGCAGTAAGTACACATTCAGAAAAAAAGCATGAAACCTAACTAAGAGGAAAAAAACAAAATATAAAAAGAAGCAAGCTCTATGATCAAGGTGCAAAACAGTCTTCAGACTTATGTGAGCCCGTAGGCAACAGAGTTATGGCCTGCCTCACTTTCTTTGACTCACCTCTTCTGCTTTTAGCCATAGACATAGTGCTCCTCTAACCATGCCAACCTTCCTGCCCTCAACCATGACTTTGCACAGAGGTCTTCACACCACGCCAGCCACCACACATAATCAACTTTGTGGTGTCACCGTGGAACATGGGAGTGATTACCTCAACTTAGCGGTGCTGTGGCCCGACCGGACTTTTCAACACGAAGGCAGGCGCCACACCAACAAGGGAGTCTTTTACTGCTTGTTTTAACTTTCTGCTACACTGGCAGCTATCTGCTATAGATTGTAGCCCTCACTGCAAGGAATTAGACTTTCTGTTTTTTCTGGACTTTCAAAAGCGCAGAGGGCCGCAACATCTGCCCAGCGCTGTCAGGTTCTTAAGCCCGTCTTGATAAGATGTATGTAGGTTTGCCACCCAGGCGGCAACAAACCGGCATCTGCACCAAGATGTCAGTGCCGGTAAAATGTTTTCACCAGCAATAATTGCAGCTGAAAAACTAAGTAACTGCAGTCAATGTTCTAAAAATAAAAAAACACATTACTCATCTTTTAAATCCCCTTGCCGCTCGAGCGATGACGTTCCGGTGGTCCCCACCGGTCATGCAATGATGACGCCACGTACATCATTCACGTGACCGCTAAAGCCAAATCGAGGCCGATGATTGGCAGCAGCAGTCACGTGACTGATGTACGTAATGTCATCGCTGCAGGACTGGTGGGGACCAACAAAATGTCAGCGCTAGAGCTGCTGGGGAATTTAAAAAGGTCTTTTATTTTAGAAAAATGTATTTCTTTTTTTCTGTCTGAGGTTTGATCAGGGGTCTGGAGTCACGGAGGGGCGGGGACGTGTGGCACTCTACAGGGGGCACTGTGTGTATGTCACGGTCTACAGAGGGCCCCGTGTGTGGTGGGAACTGTCTACAGGAGCACAGTGTGTGGCACTGTCTGCAGGGGGCACTGAGTGTGTGTAAAGGGCACAGCCTATGGCAGTATTTTCATGGGGCATGTTGAAATCCAAACACTCGGTCGAGTGGGTCAAATGTGAACACCATAAAATGAAAAGTGCAGCTAGATGTTCTGAAGCAGCAGCTCTCAGAATTGCTAGCTACATTAAAGACTCAAGGATGGCAGCGGAAAGCAGTTTCAGGGAATAAGCTCTTACTAACCAAATCTTATGCAAAGTCTTCACGCTGGCACCAATGAAAGAAATCCTGTTGGTTACCAGCCACATTGAAGAATCACCAGTTTTTATTTGTTTTTTTGTATTTGTGTTTAGGCCAACTGTTTTAATCACTGAGAAAAATGAAGAGGTGCCAGTTTCCTCCGCTGGTATAGATTAATGTGGCACAATGATGTGAATGTACAGTGCTTGTATGCCTAGTGCCATGTAAACTAAATTAGTTGACAAAATTCACGCATAGTTTGAATGATTTTCTACTACGCAGTCATCATTTGCTAGCATTAAAGGCTACGTCAACCTCTGCATTAACTTTTTCACTACATGCAACTTAAATAAAGAAACTTTAAAAAAAAATTACATTTTTACTCCTATGCCTGTCTATGGTTACAAGCTACAGATAAACCTTGTATGTGGTCTGATCCTGCAGTCTTGTGTTTCTATCTTCGATCTGCCCCCTCTTCTATAGTTCTGTAGGTTTGCAAGAAGAATGGGTTAGTGGACAGGTTCCCGTGGCTGCAGGAACAGACTACACACAGATTTGTAGTCTGTAGTTATGGAGGCAGCCAAGCACATAGACAGTTAAAGTAGCTGTCCAGAGAGACCCTGCGAATAGCAGAACACATCTGTTGTGGAACAACTAGGGTAAGTTCACACGTAGCGTAAATACTCGGAATCTTCTGCAACTGAATTTTTTTGCGGAAAATCTGCAGCATAATACATTCGCAGCAAAGTAAATCAGATTTGAACTAATCTCATTCGCATGCTGCATAAATGATGAATTTGAGAGTTTTTTTCCCACTCACCTGTGGTGCGTTTTTTTAATCCGCAGCAGGTCAGTTGTATTTGCATAATCGCTGCTTATTTGTTGTGGGTTTTCCCCATTGAATTTTAATGGGGTGGTAAAACCGGCAACAAATAGCAGATGATGCTTTTTTAGAGGCAGAAAAGCAGCGATTCCACCGCAAAAAACGCATCTCAGAAAAGAAAAAAACCTCTTACACAGAATTCTGTATTTCTTTGTCCAGGCTGGCCTCCTGAGAGGTTTCATCCCATGTGACCACTGCAGCAGTCACATGGGATGAAACGTCATTCCAGGAGGCCGGGCTGCAGGACGGCGGAGAGACGCGTCGCCATGACCACAATTTGCTGCAGTTTTTCAGCCAGAGTTTCCTGCGGCACCCGGGCGGATACGCGGTATGCTTTTACGCAGCGTATCCGCCCTTTATGAACATATCCTACTGGGTGTTCTAGTTACATGATAGAGTGCCACGGGTTGGAGACCACCGCACTAATGTCTAGCACACACAAAGCCCATGCAATCCATTTAACATGCAAAATATGGTATCCATGGCGCAGGGAGTTACCAGATCGTACAATGATATTGAACAATTAGGAATAAATGCCTTGTTTTAAGGATTTGTGAAGTGATGACATTTTCAGATGGCAATGGAGTACTTCGTATTTAATTGATAAAAACCCTTTTCACTAAAAAAGGCACATGCAAATGATTATATTTTTTTTCTATGTAATATATTCAAATGTAACAAATAATGTTTACCTTAATAAAACTCACTGAAAAAGAAAATTAAAAAAAAATTCTAAAAAAGCAAAAGTAACCAAAACTAATTCCTGAAAAATGTATTCTATCCAAATGTTTTCATAAATGGATTGCTATAAACATAATCCAGCAGTGTGGATGGAGTTGGACTTAGAAAAGTCGGCGAGAGTTACAGTACGTGTCTTATACTCCACAAGAGAAGGTCACAGGTACTTTAAATATTTTATTAGCCAGCTCCCTGCTGACATGCATAGCACAGCCCAGACAGTAAAGGCAGCAACATGAAAGTCTCGAACAGATCACAATCGCATTCTATGAATCCAGCACTGTTCACATGCAGATTTTATGATCAAAGACTAAAAATACACGTTTTATTAACTTATTCCCTGCAGGCAATATTGTGAACATATAAATATTGTGAACAGGCCTTCAGAATTATTATTTTTACGTAACTACTCCGTACCTGTAAATGTTTTGCTATAGTAAATTCCACTAGGGTCAAGTTTATTCAGGCTAAATTTCTCCGAACATTGTTTTAAGGCCAGGATTAAAACAGGGTCACATTGCAGTAAAATGAATGAGAAAACCCAAGCTGGAGTGTGATAATCAAGTAACATCATGCACAAAGGTCATCAAAATACAACGTCGGTGCCTCTCCGTATTGCAACCATTTATATATTTTTTTGCAATTCTATATATTTTGTGTATACATCTCCTATGTAGACCTATAGGTTTCCTTGATTACAGAATTCACAGAAACGTTGTGTATAGTTGAATTCAGAAGTCCAGTGTAAGGCTCTATTCACAAGACAGGGTCCGAGTGTTGGCCGATAAAAACATCAGTTTTTCTCGGCCGTTTTGCATCCGTTCTGTTTCCGTTCGGGGCCGTGTTTTCGTTTTTAGTGACAGCCGTGATTTACACTGCCCCATAGACTTCTATGGGAGCCATGTGGTGGGAAAAATGGCCGAAAATAGGGCATGCTCCAAAAAAAATCGACCATGTGAACGGCCTCATTTGGGGTCTATTGTTCCTAATGCGGACGTGTGACAGCCGTTCAAAAAATGGCCGTCACACGGCCGGGAATCACTGTCGTGTGAATAGGGCCTTTTTCGCTTCTTACAAATCTACAGACAGTAAAATGGAGAAGATGGGACGTAGCAGGACTAGCAAATTTGATTACCCAATATAATTATAAATGCAAAAGTTACTAAGATATTAGCCCTGTAATGACCGCTCATATGCCTTTTCATGGCGGTCATTAAGGCCTCATGCACACGTCCGTCAGCCGTTGTACGGCCGCTAATGACGGATGCGTGAAACACTGACCGCACACGGAGGGCTTTCATGTGAAGTCCATTGTTTCACGGACCAAATCAATGAAAAGGTCCAGACTTTTCAGTCAAAATCGAACAGGAGTAGGACCTGTCCTATTTTTGATGGAACGGCCGCACGGTTCCGTTAGAACAAAAGAAGTGTGCATGGCCCCATTGAAATGAATGTGATAGGGTGCTATCAGTTAAAAAAACAGATACCACTTAGTAAACGGTGTACATTTATGAAGCAAAAAAAAAAAAAAAGAAATGGCAGAATTTAACTTTTTCCATTATTTCCAAAAAAGTTAATCAATAAATTACATGTACTCAAAAATGGTGCCATTAAAAAATACAACTAGTCCCGCACAAAAATAAGCTCTGGCATGGCTGGGTCTACAGAAAAATAAACGTTATGGCTTTTGAAATGGGACAATTAAAAAAATAATAATAAAAAAAAAAATATATATATATATATATATATATATATATATATATATATATTTTATATATATATAAAAAATTATTGCTTTGTCATTAAGGCCCAAAATAAGCTGGTGATTAAAGGGTTAATGGTGCATAGATATTCATGCTGTATCTATTGCCAATATACTTGTTTGCTACCAGTTGCTATGCACTCATACGATGAAAGAGGGTTTGGGCTACACACAATTGTGTGACGTGCGACTCTCCTTTCATTTGTACATCTATTTCCAAACAGAAATACTAGAACTGCTCCTGCAAAATTCAAACAACCAAACCACTAGGAAGAAATCTATATATGAACATGTACTTCTATGGCACTGGAGCAGAGCTGGGCAAGAACCTCTCCATAACAGTCACCTATGGGTTCCATATCTTCCCTCTTCACAAAGAATGTGAACACGGTTGAATTAAAACAAAAGGTTTGTAAAAAGGTTTAACGAACCCTATAAGAAATGAACTAGTAAATTTTTTATTTTATTTTTTTATTATTTTTTTTACGATCCACAAGGTATTTGAGAGGAATCTTTATTTTTGCTTGTCCATTCACACAGCGTTTAAGAGTTTATTCCTTTCGGTAATATTCACTCTACATAGTGTCTAATGTAGAATGTATAAAGGGTGGATAAAAAGCGACCTGGAATCTGCTAATGTCATTAGCATTGAATATTCAGAGAAGTGAGACAAGTTTCCAAAAAGAAAACTAACAAAGCTAGACAGATAAGTTTCACTATCATTCTCTAAATCTATAACTGCACTTTCTAGAAACTCGACTATAGAGGCCAGCCCCACTTTTTAACGGTATAGCGACCACGGCATATAAGTAGTTATGCTCCTGTGATCGGAGTTCTCTCCGATCCTGGCCATTGCAGTGACACCCACTGAATATGGAGCGGGCTCAGCTCTATACTTATCCTTCCTGACTATGATGTAACTGTACATCAGATATCATAGTGACCGATCAAAACTTCTGATAGGTCACTATGACATGTCAGAATTTTTCTGAAAGTTTAGTTACCCTTCAAAGGTTTACATAGCTTACATAGGTTTACATCATTTCTTTGATATAATACCATTGAAGTTACTAGCAATTATTCTAGGGTTAGCTCAAGTGAAGTAACATATGATATGACAGGAAATGCGCATAAAAAAAAGAAAAAAATTATAGCAGAACATAGACCGTATACTACAAGACTCTTAACCCCTTCAAGACCACGAATACGCCTTTTCACGGCAGTCACTAAGGAGCCTTAGGCTAGGCTGCCGCCTTTTCACGGCGGCCGAATTCGAAGTCCTGCACGGGTGTCCCGTGTAGGCTAGAGCCAGTGCTCGGCTGTAGGATTACAGGTAGAAATCGACGTTTACTTCGATCGCAGCCGTTTAACCCCTTAAATGCTGCAGTCCGTAGTGGTTTACATAGGATTGCCGGAAGGTGGATGCGGCAGCACCCGGCCACAATTAAAATAGATAGTATACGGCGCCGGACCAACCTGGGAGCCGGAACCAAAAACGCTGCAGGTAACGTTTTTGGATCTGGCTCCCTGGGTGGTCCGGCGCCACAACTGATGTCGCCTATGCCAGAACAGATCCCATAGAAAGCCATAGGACACATTCAGTTTGGAATTTTGAGGCAGATTTTCCTCTGCCTGCACGCTGATTTTCGTTGCGTTTTTCACCCGTGGCCATTGAGCGCCGCGGGCATAAAACGCAGCGAAATACGCTTTCTATGCCTCTAATTGATGTCAATGGGAAGTCAGAGGCGTAAACCAAAGATAGGGCATGTCCCTTCTTTTACCCGCGAGCCGGTTTTTACACTAGCGGGAAAAAAAAACGCCTCCGCCTCCCATTGAAACCATTTTCGGCCGTTTTTTGGCACGTTTTGCGGCGCGGTTTCCACGTAAAAAAACTCGCAAAAAAACTCAGTGTGAACTCCCCCTAAAGATAGTGCCACTGAAGCAGTGGAATCCCCGGCCAGAGAATTGCCGAGGATTCCCTCAAGGGGAAGCCCCTGACACCACTATCCATATACGGACAGTGACATTCTCTCCAGGATTCTACTGCCACAGCCCATATAAAAACAGTGACGTCATCGGTTACCTCTAGAAGTGGAATCTCTGGCCAGAGTGTTGCCGATGCTCTGCTGGTTGGGGATTCCGCTCCAGGAGAAGCCCCTGACGTCACTATCCATATATAGACAGGGAGATCAGGGGCAACTTCTGAAGTGAAATCCCCGGCCACAGCATTGCCGACTGTGGCCGGGTATTCCCTCAAGGGGAAGCCCCTGACACCACTATCCACATACGGACAGTGACGTCAGGGGTAACTCCCGGAGTGGAATCCCCGGCCCGACGCTGTGGCTGGGGATTCCCTCCTGGAGGAGCCCCTGACGCCACTGTCCGTATATGGACAGTGACATCGGGTTACCGCTAGGAGCGGAATCTCCGGCCACAGTGTTGCCGATGCTGTGTCAAGGGATTCTGCTCAGAGAGTAGCCCCTGACGTCACTGCCCATATATGGACAGTGCAGTCTGGTGCTCCGCCTGTAGCGGAATCCCCGGAAATGCTATAACCGGGGATTCCGCTCCTAGCAGTAACCCCTGATGGCACTGTCCATGTATGGACAGTGCCGTCAGGGTCTCCCCCTGGAGGGAATCCCCGGCCACAGCGCCCTATCAACAGGGGGGGGGGGGTCACTAGATTCTGTTCCTGCTCGCATCCACGTTCCAGCCAGGTCCCTGCGTTCTTCCGGCCATAGTTAAATAAGATAGGATAGGGTGCCGGACCTCCCTGGGAGCTGGACCAAGAAACGCTGCAGGTAACGTTTTTGGATCCGGCTCCTGCACAGGTCCAGCGCCGTACAGTACCACAAATGATGTCCCCTGTGTCAGAACAGATCCCATAGAAAGCTATGGGATCCATTCTAGCATCAGTTTCCCTCCAGCTGTTCTGCAACACGCCGGAGGGAAACTGAAACGGACATATGTGAACGGCCCATTTGAAGTGAATGAACATGGTTGGTTTGCTGGTGAGAGTCTATGAAGCAAGGAGGCGCAAGTGCAGTCGGAGGCATCATGTGATGTTTAAGGAAATGACAGCAGTGACAAAGTGCGATGATCAGGAATGAGTTCATATGAACGCTCATTTGCCCGATCATTGGCCCGTGTAAGAGGGCCTTCGGAGCTTTCCATATTTCTGAAGATCTTCAAACTAACAATGACGTAGCAACCATGAAATTTCACTGGATGGTCCAGTGCATGTCCCTTCGTTCTAGGGATCAGAGGTGAGTCCAGATCATGGCCCCTTCCAATGAAAACTTCTGGCATCTCAGTATGACATTTTTAAAATAGGTTAAAATCTACCTCTGGTGTTTAAAAACTTATCTGAAAATAAAAGAACAGAGATGACAAAAGTTACCAGTGGCTATATAAGTGATGGCCATATATGTAGGGGTTCCGATAAACAGCACAGTGTTTAGTGGAATATTACAAAGGCTTGATTCAAACCCAGGACAGTAATAGAGAACAGTTAAGATCGTAAAAAACAACTGATCACAGAAAACTCATGTAGTCCGATTCTAAAACGAAGGAAGATTTTAAAAGCAAAGCTTTGCTATTTAAGATCAGCCATGAATTTAGTTATTTGTGTCACTGTTTCTAACATGAAAGACTGAACACTTAAGCCTTATTCACACGACAGTAATAAACGGCCGTGTGATGGCGGTTCTTTTAACGGCTGTCACTCGGCCATTTTCAGAACAATGATGTTCTATGGGTGTATTCACACGGCTGTTTTTTTAACAGCCCGTGAATAATGGCCGTCAAAAAATAGTACATGTCCTATTTTAGGCCGTTTTAACGGCCTGACGGCCCCCGTAGAAGTCAATGGATCCGTTTTTAACGGCTGTAAATACATGTAACAACCGTTAAAAACGGATCTGTGACATGGGGATTTGCAAGGGAACTACTAGTTCCCTTGCTGGCTATCGGCGGGCCGACGACACATACTCACCGATTCACCGATGCAGCGCTGACTTCTCCTGGTCTGGTCGCTAGTCTTGCGGGTTCTGCGAAGGCGGCGTGATGACGTCATCACCTTTGCAGATCTTGTGTGACTAGCGACCAGACCAGGAGAAGTTGCCGCTGCATCGGTGAGTATGTGTCATCGTGTCGCCGCAGATCCCGTGAAGACGGGAGGCCTTACCTGAAGACAGCGCTGCATCGGTGAGTATGTAGGGCATCTACAGGGAGGAGTGTGGCATCATATACAGGGAGGAGTGTGGCATCATATACAGGGAGGTGTGTGGCATCATATACAGGGAGGTGTGTGGCATCATATACAGGGAGGTGTGTGGCATCATATACAGGGAGGTGTGTGGCATCATATACAGGGAGGCTGTAAATAGTGTCTAGGTGAACATGTGACCTTCCTTTGGGTGTTTTCAGGGGGTTGGGACAAAAAAAGCCTGGCCAATGAAATTCATCCGTTTTTTTAACGGCCGTGAAAAACTGATGCAAAACGAATGTCAAACGGCCATTAAAAACGGACAGACGGACTAGAAATGGGTAAAAAGTTACACATTGATGCAAAACGGCCATGAAAAACTGACCGTTGAGTTTTTAATGGAATTTTTTTTCACTGTCGTGTGAATATAGCAAGATAAACTGGTAAAACTAAAATAAATAGTATTGCAAAATCTTCACAGGAATGACATTTTAACAAACTAAATTTTTCAAATGAAATTTTAACAAACTGAAAGCAGAGGACAATATACCTTATAATTAAATAGTTTGTCACACTAAGGACATCTATCACCTAACCACAGGACAGGTTATAAATGTCTGATTGCTGGAACCCCCACAACTGGGACCACCACTGAACACTAGAATGGGGGTCCTGAGCCCCCCCGCTCCTCTTCACTGCACAACCGCAGTGAATTGTAACTGTAATTGTAACAACCATTGTATATTGGGAAGCCATAACAAATCATCACAACTCAGTTTCAGAATTTTAAAAGTACACACCCAAACAAGGATACAAAACTTAAAAGCATAACTAAACTTTTAAAAAACTTGACATATCATAGCGACAGGTCAGGAGTTTTGATTGGTGGGGATCGGAGCACTGAGACACTCATCAATCACTAATACAAAGCAGCAGAAGCGCTCAGGTGAGCACCGTGCTACTTAGCTTATCACCCGAGCGCTTCCGCCACTTCGTTTTAGCGATCGGTGGGGGTCTCAGTGCTTGGTCCCCCACCAATCAAAACTTCTGACATGTCACTATGACATATCAAAAAGTTTTTGTAAAGTTTAGTTACCCTGTAAATAAAGATGTATTTCTTTTTAGCTATGTGAGACAAAATCGAAAATTGTCCTTGACATATAAACAAAATGACAGTCAGAGTACTTTGCAGACTAGACGGATTTAAACAAATCATTCCCATTTGGAGTGTAAATTGGACTTTGTGCTTCCGAACAGTTACATTAGTAAATGAGAAGAAAGCCAGGCTTTTATATGCCTCGTTCCGAGAAAAGCAGATGGAGGAAATAAATCTTCCACTAGCAAATTCAGAACAATGTTGAAAAGGCACTAACATGTAAAATAATACAAAGTGTTAACATATAAAGATACAACAAAAGGGGAGGCGATTCATGGCAATTTTGTAAATAACTTAATTCATTAAAAAAGCTCTACCTCTTTAATATCTACTGACCGTAGAAGTAGGGCTATGGTTTATCTATATCTGCTTTATGGATGGTTTAGTACATCTTTATGGAGTCATTCCTTGTATCTCATCCATAATGCAGCTTGTATTGAAATTAGATCCTTAATGATAAAGTTCTCTAAAATTGTTAAAATACGAGAGCAGGGAGGCCGATTTGTAATGGACGCCAACATATGCCAGTACTGCAGATGTCCTACATGCTCCATCCTTTTTTCCTGTGGTGTATGAGCCGCTGCCATATTAATATGTATGTTCACAACATGTTGGCTATGATAAATATAATTTATTGGTTGACCGTCACTCCGTATCAAGGTTCGGGGGTGCTCCCTTAAGGCCAATATGGCTACATAATCCTCAAAGTGAAAATAAGTGGCACTTTCACACAAAATGAGTTCTTGATGTTAATTCTCAAGTATAGTATTTTTCATTTGCAATTTATTTGTAAGTAAAACATCACAAAATAATGACCATAAAAAAAATGACCGTTTCGGTTGCTCCTGGACCTTTCTCAATGGGAATCTATGTGGTGACATGATGAGAGTATAAGGTATCAGCATGTCACCAAATACTCGTTGAGAAAAGTCTGTGAAGGACTGAAACGTCTGGTTTTTAAAGGTCATTAATTTTGTGGTGTATTAGGGCCTGTTCACATCACCGTTTGGCTTCCGTTCCGGGGTTCCATCTGAGGTTTCCGTCGGGTGAACCCCGCAACGGAAAGTGAAACTGACAGCACAGCTTCCGTTTCAGTCACCATTGATCTCAATGGTGACGGAAACATCGCTAATGCTTTCCGTTCATCACCATTCCGTCTGGTTTCCGGTTTTCCGACGGAATCAATAGCGTAGTCGACTGCGTTATTGATTCCGTCTGAAAACCGCAAACCAGACGGAATGTTGACAAACGGAAAGCATTAGCGATGTTTCCGTCACCATTGAGATCAATGGTGACTGAAACGGAAGCTGTGCTGTCAGTTTCACTTTCCGTTGCGGGGTTCACCCGACGGAACCCCGGAACGGAAATGAACGGTGATGTGAACAGGCCCTTACAAATAATTTGCAAACGAAAAAAACTTGAGAAGTAACAAGTTCAAGCATTCATTTCGTGTGGGAGTATCAATTAATTTCACTTTGAGAATATATTGTTTACAAATAGCATTTTTTACATCCACACGGGGTGGAAATTTCCGCCAGAAATCCATAGCGTTTCCATAGCAAAGTCTGCATGTTAGACGTGGATTTTGCTGCACTTTTCACAGCAAATGTCACCCCTCTCATTGAAAGGAGTGAAATCCACAGAATAAATTTTCCACCGTGAGTGGAATAGATTTATTAAACTACTGTATAACGCTGCAGATTTTCTTCCTGCAAATTCCCTTTTCATTTAATCTTTCCTCCTACCCATCCTCTCCCCAATTTATCCATTCGTGTTTGAGCCCAAGTTTCTCCAGAAACTTTTAGAGATAGGCTAAAAACACCCTCATCATATTTAGGTATAGTCGGTTTCCTTCAATTAACTGCCGTGTAAAACCTAGGAAATAGCTCCTAAAAATATCTAAGTCATGGAGAAAATTCAGATAGTAGCATCTGTCTGCATCATTCATTAACCCCCTAATGACAATACCTGAAAATGCCTTAATTCCTGCGCAATTTGTTTTTGAATTGTGAATATAGAAAAATGTCAAAATAGTTAGTTTTTTTTTTTTTTAATACCAATCAAGTGTCATACTAAATAACCTGTTAAATTAATTCCTCAGGTTATTATGGTCACGTAAATAACCAATATATGTAGGTTTTTTGTTTTTATGTAATGTATGGGCAATAAAATAAATTTTAAAATAAATAATGACTTTTGATGGACATTATTTTTTGTAACTTTTTTTTTTTAATCCTATGAAGGGATAACTTTAACAACTTTATGTTATGCTTATAAAGTATTAGCTTACTCCTGCATGCGAATACATTACACTGTGTCACAGGCTCCTGTTAGGTCAACACACAGCGTGCCCTAACAGCAGGCTTACAGAACAGATAGCCCTGGCGACCTAGAAAGGACCCCAGAGCTAACTGCAGAGGGTTCCCCAGCTTCTGAATTTGTCAACCGGGTTTCCGGTGATGCAATCGTAGAGGGGAGTTCCCTTTAAAGAGACTCTGGCACCACATTATAAGTGCTCTATCTCCAACATAAGGAGATCGGCGCTATAATGTAGGTGACAGCAGTGCTTTTTATTTAGAAAAACAATCTATTTTCACCACGTTATTAGCGATTTTAGCTTTATGCTAATGAGTTGCTTAATACACAAATGGGTGTGTTTTTACTTTAGACCAAGTGGGCGTTGTACAGAGGAGTGTATGACGCTGACCAATCAGCGTCATACACTTCTCTTCATTCATTTAGTCAGCGCATAGGTATCCTGCTAGATCTCTATGTGCTGTCTTATACTGACACATTAACGTTACTGAAGTGTTTAGACCGTGAATAGACATTCCTTCCAGCCAGGACGGGATGTCTATTCACAATCACGGCACTTTGGTAACGTTTCTGTGGGACTTACAGCACAGCAAGCGTAATCTCGCTGTAACCTGTCATTCGCAGCGTGATCTCGCAAGATTACGCTTGCTCTGCTGGAACTACCACAGAAACGTTAACGAAGTGTCGAGATTGTGAATAGACATCCCGTCCTGGCTGGAAGGAATATCTATTCACGGTTTAAACACTTCTAGCAGGATCCCTATGCGCTGACTAAATGAATGGAGAGAAGTGTATGACGCGGATTGGTCAGCGTTATACACTCCTCTGTACAACGCCCACTTGGCCAATAGTAAAACACACCCAGTTGTCCATTAAGAAAGTAATTAGCATAAAGCTAAAAATCGCTAATAATGTGGTAAAAATAGATTGTTTTTCTAAATAAAAACCACTGCTGAAACCTACATTATAGCGCCCATCTCCTTATGTAGGAGATAGGGCACTTATAATGTGGTGACAGAGTCTCTTTAATAATGCCACAGTTATGGACTGCAAAAATCAAAGAGTTAAATGGCTGGGATTGGAGGTTCCTCCAATCCCAGCCGTGCCCAGGAAGCTGCTCTAAGTACAGCATGAGCGCTCACTGGAGTACTCGTAAACCTTTTCTACAGCAACATCAATAGACGCTACTGTAGACTCAGGACCTGCACCGCCCTCCGTCAAAAGACAGTGGGTGGTTGGGAAAGCGTTAAACATTACCATACCCCAAAGGGTGGTGTGTGAACTGAGCACTCCCTGAAAATAATTTCTCTCTATGGAAAAACAGTTGATTTCTAAAGAATATAAAAAAAAAAAAATTTGTCTAAATATTGGGCTAATTTCCTTAAAATATTTAAAGTGTATTGTTTTATTACTCGTAGACAAACATGTGTAACTAAAGTATTATACTGTTAAATAGGACTACATCGATTACGGCATATGGACGTCATAGAGGGGCGGTCCAGGCTCAGGGTCCACCTCGGAGTCAGAGCAGGGAGCCACAAACAAGCAGCGGCTCTCATTGTGGCGTACTTGGGCCACCTACGGTATTATGTGGATGGCCATACACCTGAATGGCCACCATGTAATACCACAAATGATCAGCTGACAACTACTACTTGTAAAATAAGCAGTTTCCCAAGAGTCTCAAGAACCAGACCTGTATTCATGAGCAAATCTCAAAATAGAGGGGCTGCCGGTGATAAGACAACCTTTTTAACCTAAAAACTGCCAACTTTTGTAAAAAGAGGGCAGGGCATAACAAAAGGGGGACTCCCAACAAATTTATTAGTTTACTCCAGAAAATTTTTTGGTAAGAGGGGAATGGATGGTGCACCGCCAGCTAAAAAGATGTGACGTTTAATAAATCTGTCGCATCTTACTCCAGCCAAGTAGAAAGCGAAGACTGGCGTATAAAAGGTTAGGCCAGATTCACACGAACGAGTGCAAATTCGGACGCAAAAAACGGCAATTTTTCACATCTGAGTTGCACCCGTGCGTGTCCCGTTTTCACAGATCCCCATAGACTTGGGTCTAACGAGGGATCCATGAGAACTGAACATAGGGCGTGTTCTATTTTTCAATGGATCCTTTACACGGTCCGTTGAAACAACGGCCGTATGAAGGGCTCAATAGTAATACCTGCATCCGTGCGACGGCCGTTGTTTTAATGGTCGTTACATGGACGCATACTACGGTCTGAATGCGGCCTTAGTGAATCTGCCCCCTTAGAGTTTTAATCGCTTTCTGCTATATTTTATAATATTCTTCAAAGATAAGCTTAGTGCAGCATTGGCACTCAGGAAGGAATTCTAACAGGCTTGAAATTGCCCATACACATGATAGGCACCAAAAAAACAAGTTAACAGAAAAAAAAAAGCATGAAGACTTTGCAGACTAGATAATAAATAACTTTATTTTGTATTATTCGGATGACTGTGTTCTTTTAAGTGCTTCCAATAGTGCAGTCACCTTATGTTTCTAAATGAAAGCTCTGTCATTTTTTGATCTTGACTTCTGAAGTTTAACTTCACAGACATTAACCAATGTTCTGGGATCGCAGTAATCTACTGGAAAAATCAGTTGCTACTATTCAAACACAACCTTTTCGGCACATTGGCCTTGGTCACACTCATTTGCCATCTGTGGAGTAAATCTGAGATTCTAAGTCACAGCATGATAGCCTGAAAACTCCTCTGGTCATATTAGCCAATGCAAACACATTAAAAGCCTCTGTTTACAATGCATGCAATTAATTTAAGCCAATTCAGAGCCTTAAAGGCACAGTCTGACACGCTATGGAGAATCAATGGAACATTCTTGTTATTATTAGCTACAGCAAAGTATGATATAGAAGGTTTGGCTTTCAATCAATAGCAGAAAGGCAACATTATGGATCATCTTGAAAGCAGACGCTAATATTATGCTAATTAACCACACTGATGATGCTTATTTTCAGGAAACAATAAATGCAATTTCTAAGTGTTAAAAGAATATTCAACCTCAAAAACGTATCTTCCTCAATCACATGCAGATGAATAACCAGGGGGAAAATTTACTAAGAAAAGGTGGTAAGTGTAGGATTATTTTCAGGAAACTGGCTGTGTAAACACATTGCATTACTTGTTTACTGACCCCAACTTAAAGAGGCTCTGTCTTTGCAACCCCTATCTGCTATTGCAGCAGATCGGCGCTGCAATGTAGATTACAGTAACGTTTTTATTTTTAAAAAACAAGCATTTTTGGCCAAGTTATGACCATTTTTGTATTTATGCAAATGAGGCTTGCAAAAGTCCAAGTGGGCGTGTTTAAAAGTAAAAGTCCAAGTGGGCGTGTATTATGTGCGTACATCGGGGCGTTTTTATTACTTTTACTAGCTGGGCGTTCTGACGAGAAGTATCAACCACTTCTCTTCAGAACGCCCAGCTTCTGGCAGTGCAGACACAGCGTGTTCTCGAGAGATCACGCTGTGACGTCACTCACAGGTCCTGCATCGTGTCAGACGAGCGAGGACACATCGGCACCAGAGGCTACATTTGATTCTGCAGCAGCATCGGCATTTGCAGGAAAGTCGATGTAGCTACTTACCTGCAAACGCTGATGCTGCTGCAGAATCAACTGTAGCCTCTGGTGCCGACACGATGCAGGACCTGTGAGTGACGTCACAGATCTGCACTGCCAGAAGCTGGGCGTTCTGAAGAGAAGTGGATGATACTTCTCGTCAGAACGCCCAGCTAGTAAAAGTAGTAAACACGCCCCGATGTACGCACATAATACACGCCCAGTTGTACTTTTGCAAGCCTCATTTGCATAAATACAAAAATGGTCATAACTTGGCCAAAAATGCTCGTTTTTAAAAAATAAAAACGTTACTGTAATCTACATTGCAGCGCCGATCTGCTGCAATAGCAGATAGGGGTTGCAAAATCTGGTGACAGAGCCTCTTTAAAACTCATATTTGACCAAGGCTAGACTGCAATATTTGGCTACCCAGCCAAGTCGGTGTAACCGCGACATTACTGCAACTTCAAGGTTTCCCTAAAAAACCTTCTGTGCCAACCTGCTGACCATGTAACTTTTTTATTTTATATACAGCTCACTTGTATAAAGAACTGTATAAAGAACAGCTGTAGCTTGCGATAATAACCGAATCCATCAGGTCAGCGGGACTGACTGGTTCAGTGCCAGCGGGTCCTGCGTGGATCCCCCTGCTATAGATCACTTCTAAATGGTGAGATAAATAACTGGTCAATCCTGCAGCGGTTTCCACAATTCGGATATGTTCACAGGGCTTATTAAAAACGGCCGAAAAATCAAAAGCTGAACGCCTCCAGACATCTGCCCATTGATTTCAATGGGAAACACGGCTTTCTGTTCCGACGGGGCGTTTTTTTAAGCGGGCCGTTTTGAAAAACGGCACGTAAAATAACGCCCCATAAAAAGAAGTGCATGTCACGTCTTGTGCCGTTTTTGGAGCAGTTTTTCATTGACGCTATAGAAAAAAACAGCTCCAAAAACGGGCGTAAAAAATGCAGCGAAAAACACGTTTGCTTAAAAAAACGGCTGAAAATCAGGAGCGGTTTTCCCTTGAAAACAGTTTTTTGTTAAGTGTGTGAACATACCCTTATGCTTGCTGCTATAACAACAAGTAGCAAGATCGTTGATCGACACATAGCTAGTAGTTTAGATAAGTGGTGGCCAAATAGTAGACCTTGATCTACCGGTAGAGTGACCATGTACTTTTTCTGGTTTCAACACAAGTCGGAATACTCCATAGTCACAGGTTTGTATTTTAGTATGCCTGTCACCAGCCTTTCCTAGTGCATTGTTTCATTGGCAAATCAGAAAAAGGTTAGAAAAAAAATTAAATGGGTTCTCTCAACAACACAACCTATAACTAACGGAAGCCAGATGATATCTGTGAAACTGCTACCTGAAACCGTGTCGATCAGCTTGCAATGCTGAGGGAGGTCGCCGCCAGAACCCAATTCCCATGCAATTTTGAATGCAACATTGGATGAGTGGAAAACATTGTGGCAGTATAAAGATATTAACATTCTATGTAGATTTAAACGTGGCATTCTAGGCCTATGCTTCCTGCCACATGCTTGTGGTATTTTTGTATGTGGTCATTCTCTGACAAGGCGTTCAGGACACCAACTCAGTAGGTGCCAATGGTGTAATGAGTCGCCAAGATGAGCATCACACAAGATGGGCAAATACTGAATTTGATTTTAAATTTTTCCCTGGAGATGTACTAGCCTAAAACGTAATTTAGGTGGGGGAGGAAAACAGCCAGATAAGAGCAGAAAGAGGCTTGTTACTCCGATAAGATATATTATAAAAGTTTCTAATATCGCCCGAACTACTCATTTATGCAAAGTTTGTTGAAATTACAGTGTCAATTTAAAGAGGCTCTGTCACCAGATTTTGCAACCCCTATCTGCTATTGCAGCAGATCGGCGCTGCAATGTAGATTACAGTAACGTTTTTATTTTAAAAAAACGAGCATTTTTGGCCAAGTTATGACCATTTTTGTATTTATGCAAATGAGGCTTGCAAAAGTACAACTGGGCGTGTTTACAGTAAAAGTCCAATTGGGCGTGTATTGTGTGTGTACATCGGGGCGTTTTTACTTCTTTTACTAGCTGGGCGTTAGGAATGGGAGTGTATGATGCTGACGAATCAGCATCATCCACTTCTGTTCGTTAACACCCAGCTTCTGGCAGTGCAGACACACAGCGTGTTCTCGAGAGATCACGCTGTGACGTCACTCACTTCCTGCCCCAGGTCCTGCATCGTGACGGCCACATCGGCACCACAGGCTACAGTTGATTCTGCAGCAGCATCAGCGTTTGCAGGTAAGTAGCTACATCGACTTACCTGCAAACGCCGATGCTGCTGCAGAATCAACTGTAGCCTCTGGTGCCGATGTGTCCTCGCTCGTCCGACACGATGCAGGACCTGGGGCAGGAAGTGAGTGACGTCACAGCGTGATCTCTCGAGAACACGCTGTGTCTGCACTGCCAGAAGCTGGGCGTTCTGAAGAGAAGTGGATGATACTTCTCGTCAGAACGCCCAGCTAGTAAAAGAAGTAAACACGCCCCGATGTACGCACATAATACACGCCCAGTTGTACTTTAGAAAGCCTCATTTACATAAATACAAAAATTGTCATAACTTGGCCAAAAATGCTCGTTTTTTAAAAATAAAAACGTTACTCTTATCTACATTGCAGCGCCGATCTGCTGCAATAGCATATAGGGGTTGCAAAATCTGGTGACAGAGTCTCTTTAAAGGCTTCCTAGCAACCATGTCCAACCACGTTCCGTACCTTGGTAGTGTGCTTCAGTACAGGGAGATGCTGCATTCAATGGGTGGAGTATATCTTGATAAATGCTCAGCAAAAAGGCAAATATCCCCCCCCCCCCACTCTGAGAACTTAAGGTAAATCTTGTGGAAATGATAAGACCCACCATGCACATCTCTGTCTTTTGCAATCAGAGAAACAGCAGGTCTAGATTTATCTCATGTCTCCCTGCTCAACCCTGACCTAGATAAAATGACCTGCTGCTACGTGGACACATTTACAATGCTGTATTGAGAATAACAATCAATGTGTCATGTTGGCCAACGTATTGTGAATTTAGTCTATATCTGGAGGATGAGGCTATATTCACACCTGCGTCAGGGGCTTCGGTTGTTCTGTTTCATCAGAGCAGCAGAACAAGGGAAAACTGGAAGAAATGGTTTCCATTGCACCACGGTCACCACCTGGGGCCGACAGAACCCAATATCTTTAACTAGTTCCGTCGGCTTTCTGTGTCCGTGGTTTTACCAGAAACAAAAGTGCAGCATCCTCTGCCGGATCTGTGACGATGGGCACCTAATGGAGCCTCCAAAGCAGATGTGAACAGTCTGAGCTGGAAACAAGCAGAAGAAACACTTTCTGTGCACTCCCGCCTCTTCAAGAACTCTCTCCACCACATATTTGGTTTGGCACAGGGTTAAGAAAGCCTCTAAAATATTGTGTTCTGATGTTGAATCAGCAAAAAAAAAAAAAAAAAAAAAAAAAAGAAAAAATCGGCACGTTTATTATTGTCTGATGACTTCTGAGGACAGATGTTTTCCAGGATTGCCTGGCAATTCGAAGCATAAATTATCAATGAAAATAGACTCTGGCCCAGTGGTGGTGATGCTTTCACATTTATGGAGGTCTTGCCATTTATTTGCTAGAAAAACCAAGACTTCAAATAGTAAATGAAAGCCTTTGCTTATAATAAGTTAGAGAAAAGTCAGGTAAAGTAACGGTTTTCTTTAGATTTGCAATGTTAACATATATCATAAGGAGTCAGTCATAGATGGCTTCAAAAGGTTGTCAAATATGGAAATTGTGAGAAGTTAACAGATGTCTAGTTGGGTTTGCCCGATATTGATCGCCTTTAGGGTCAGTTCACACGTTGCGCAAAGACTGCGTATTTTCCGCAATGGAATTTGTTGTGGAAAATCCGCAACAAATATAGTAGCAGCAAAGTGAATGAGATAAAACAAATCTCATCCACATGCCGCGTAAATACTGAGTGGAAAAAACGCACAGATATTGACTTGTGGCGCAGAATTTTAATCCGCAGCAGGTCAATTGTATTTGTGTAAACGCTGCTTAATTGTTGTGGGTTTTCCCCTTTGAACTCCGAAAAAAATAAAAAATCTCATACTTACCTAGAAGTCTGTGTTCCTCCCTCCAGGGATGAGGTTTCATCCCATGTGACCGCTGCTGCAGCCAATAACAGGGCCAGCCAAGTGCTGCAGTTTTCCACAGCAGACATTCCAGGTGAAAAACACCACCACAGTTTGGGGCGGTTTTTCGACCGGAATTCCCTGCGGTGTACAGGGCGAATATGCTGCATGCCTTCATGCAGTATATCCGCCCATATGTGAACTCAGCCTTATTTACACGAACGTGTTAAACGTCCGTGGGATGGCCGTTGAAACAGCGGCCGTCCCACGGACCTATGCAATTCAATGTGGCCGTTTACACAGCCATTGTTTCAACCGACAGTGTGAAGGGTCCGTGGGAAAACAGGAGATGTCCATTCTTTTCGCGCATCACGCATCCCTCCATAGACTCTCCACTATGGGGGATGAATGACATCGTGTCCCGCAGCGCTGAGCACGGATGCACCTCGGACGTGAAAAATCTGCAGTTTTTTACGTCTGAGAGGCGCAGCGTTCGTGTAAATAAGGCCTTAATGTTGACTAATCGATTAGGAGACAACTATGATCAGCAAGTGCAGACTTAACTGTAGTGTCTAAAAAGTGCCTCTCATGCTATACACTGCAGCTCTACAAGCTCACCCCTACTGTTGTGTATAAACAGACCCACCACAAGCTAACCAGGTTGTAAGTACATGTGAAGCGAATATCAGTAATAATCCACAAACAACTAAACCACCAACGAGAAACGGATTATCAGGTAGCTGCCACACATATGGGCCTAATGCACATGACCGTAGTGCTTTTGCGAGCCGCAAAACCTCAGTTGCACTCCATTTGTCCGCAAAAAAACAAAACCTTACAATGTGCATTAGTGTGTTGTCAGGATTCACGAATACGCAATAAAAATTGATGTCACCAGCTTAATCTAGCCGCAAATCCGCACTGTAAAATGACTTGTCCTGAGTTTTTGCAGTCTGGATTCGCGCCCCCCACAGGGATCCGTGAACATCACTGTCGTGTGCATAGCTCCATACAAATGAATGGGTCAGTGTACCATCTGCAAAATTGTGGATTGCACACGGATAAAAAAAACCAAATAAAAACAAAAAACAAAAACACTACACTCGTGTGCATTAGGCTATACTCAGGCTATTTATGGGTACTGACATAGGGGACTTATTTAAAGATGACGTGAAGGGAGATGCTTTGGGTTAGGGTACACACAATGGTAATTATGCAGCTACATTTTTTTCTCTAACTTTTTTCTCTTAGAACTTTTTCTACAACTGCTTTTGTAGAAAAGCAGATCTGCATCTTTCCTATGCCACGCAAAATTACTACCTGAATGGCATAAAAACACAATGAATAAGACAATACACTTTGAACAAAAATACAGGATCCCCTAAAAACTTTGTGAAACATCTGGAAAATGCAGTAGTTCTATAGAATCAAAAATAGTGTGTGAATTTAAGTGACAACCAAGAAGGCTGCCATAACAAGTCTAGGAAAGCTGCAGGAAAATTCCTGTGGAAGCTAGAACGCTGAATGTATTAGTGGTTAGAAACAAATATAACTGTAAAAAGACTGAATAGAACACAGATACACTATATGGACAAAAGTGTTGGGACACCTACAGGAGCTTTTATGACATTCCATTCTAAAGCCATGGGCATTAAAGGTGTTGTCTATTCATAGGAAATTGATTGCCTATCCTCAGGCTAGGCCATCAATACCTGATCGTAGGGAATGACTCGAGGTATCCCAGCCGATAAGTTGTTTTGAAGGGGTCGCAGCACTCGTGGTGGATCCCTTTCATAACTTACCTGCTCAATATTGTGAATTGCCGACACACGTAGTGGCAGTTCACAGTATTACAGCATTCTGCCATTCACTTTAATGGGAGAAGGCTGTAATACTGTGAACTGCAGCTTCAAGTGTGTCGGCGATTCACAGTACGTGCAGGTTGAAATGAAGGGGAATCGTGCCGTGGCCCCTTGAAAACAGCTGACCGGCGGGGGTGCCAGGAGTCCGTCCCAGACCAATCAGGTATTGATGGCCTATCTGGAGGCTATCTTTTAGGACTGGAAAATTAATTTAATATGGAGTTGGTCTCTCCCTTTGCAGGTAAAACAGCTTCCACTCTTCAGGTAAGGCTTTCTACAAGATTTTGTAGTGTGTTTGTCGGAATTTTTGCCCATTCATCCAGAAGAGCATTTGTAAGATCAGACACTAAAGTTGAACGAGAGGGCTTGGCTTGCAATCTCTATTAGGCTGGATAAACACGAGCATGTTCGGTCCATAAAGGACGGAACGTATTTCGGCCGCAAGTCCCGGACCGAACACAGTGCAGGGAGCCGGGCTCCTAGCATCATAGTTATGTACGATGCTAGGAGTCCCTGCCTCTCCGTGGAACTACTGTCCCGTACTGAAAACATGATTACAGTACGGGACAGTTGTCCCGCAGCAAGACAGGGACTCCTAGCGTCGTACATAACTATGATGCTAGGAGCCCGGCTTCCTGCAGTGTGTTCAGTCCGGGACTTGTGGCAGAAATACATTCCGTCCTTTACGGACTGAACATGCTCTTGTGAATCCAGCCTTATAGTTCATTCCAAAGGCGTTCGATGGGGTTGAGGTCAGAGCTCTATGCAGGCCAATAAAAGTTCTTCCGCAACAAAATCACCCAACCTTATCTTTATGGACCTCTCTGGGGCAGTCATGCTGGCACAGAAAAGGACCTTCCCCAAAAGCCTACAATTGTCCAAAATGTCTTGATGCGCTGAAGCATTAAGATTTCCCTTCACTGGAACTAAGGGGCCTAGGCTAACCCCTGAAAAACAAACACATAGAATCTCTCCTCCACTAAACTATACAGTTGGTACAATACAGTCAAGCAGGTAACGTTCTTCTGGCATTCGCCAAACCCTGACTGGTAAATCAGACTGCCAGATAGTGTAACATGATTTGTCACTCCACAGAACACATTGCAACGGTTGCAGAGTCCAGTGGTGGCGTACTTTACACCACTCTGAGGGATGGAATAGTGCTTGGTGATGTAAGGTTTGCGTGCCATGAAAGCCCTGCCATGACACTGCGGGGGCAGTAATTTTGTGCATATTTAGTTAGTAGTGCCAGAGAAGGTTTGTACTCTGCAGTTATTGAGTCAGCAGAGCGTTGGCGACTTTTATGCACTATGCGCCTCAGCAATCCGCTCTGTAACTTTACATGGTCCGCCACGCGCTTCCACGTCTCAATAATTCCATTCACAGTTGATCCTGAAATATCTAGGAAACGGTCACGAACTGGCTTGTTACAACGTGGCACCCTAATACAGTACCATGCTTAAATTCATTGTGCTCTTTAGAACGACTCATTCTTTCACAAATGTTTGTAAAGGCCGACTGCATGGCTAGGTGCGTGATTTTATACACCTGTGCAATGGGACTAAAGGAAACACCTGAATAAAGAGGTTGTCCCAATACTTTTGTCCATATAGTGTATATTTATTTAATTTTCACTATTGAAGAAGAACTGTGACAGGAATCAGGCAATCCCATTACTAATGTCCCCCCAGCCACTCTTCCCTGGGAATGAGGCATCAATAAGTGCCACCGACCTTTCTCCATGTAAAACCAGCGGAGCTCCCCTGCTCTTTGCAAGGTATCTTCCTATACAACAACCCAAGTATATTTCAGCCATTACATAGCCAAACAGCCTGCATACATTTATTAAAGAGAGTTTGAGGAACTTGATCTAGCTAGTCATCCGAAATTTATAAATGCACCTAACTCTCTACCGTGCCGTGAATATTTGATGCTGCGTACCAATGAAAACCTTTGGGTCAGCTCCTTTGGCAAAGTTGTTCCTAGGCTTACCGTATAATTCAATTGCTTTCTACATCTATTCTCAGTATGTCTCGCAATATTCAAGGAAGTAATCTAATGAGACAAGTGTAATTTGTAGGGGGGGGGGGGGTGGGGGACGTCTCACGCAGCTTGCAATAGGAATTTTGGAAGTTTTATTGCTGAATAAGAACCTATTAAAGGGGTTATCCAGACCACTTAAACATACTCTAAAACAGTTTTCCCCTACATATAAATATTCTTCTCAATATACTTGCTTTTGCATTTTTGGATGATCACGCCAGTCGCTGCAGCGGTCACGTGATCAGTTTATTCTGTCGTTTTCGGATTCTTGATGACGAGCCAAAACCGATACACATGACCTGAAGTTCTTCCTGCTTCTCTCGGTGCAGACGCATCATTCAACATGTGACTGCAAGGGGCTGTCACTGATGACGTTAGTTTACTAACCCAGCGCCCTACATCAATATAGCATTGCGCCTGCGCAGGTTCTAATTGATTACTAGAGGGCGCAAGGTGGAAACTAAGCTGACTAGGGGCGGAACAATACAGGACGACGGGCAGAGAGATTTGGTGGGTGGCATTGACTGCGCAGAAAGGAAAGGAAGGCATAATGGGACATGTAGGAAAACGTCACAAGAACAGCACGCAGTCCCACTTAGAACCAGGCATTCTTACAGTGCGTGAGCAGCAGTATGGCTCTAACGGTAGAAACATAATGGTCACTGTTATAGGTGTTTGGTGGCTTTCCTTTATTTTTTTCTACTTGTCATTGGATAACCCCTTTAATAAGACTGCCTCCATGATTGCACAAAATCTAAAGAATATTGTCAAATGATAATCTGAGACATCGTCTTAGATTATAATTTATGATAACACAAAGTAAAAAAATTTATTCAAAAAATTCCATGTTATATAACAACCCCAAGAATGCACAGTGATATCTCAAAAACCCAGGCAGTAAACACCACTTTTTATTTAACCCGTTAGTGACCGCCAATACGCCTTTTCACGTTGGCCACTAATGGGCTTTATTCTGATGCATAAGCCTTTTCACGGTGCTGCATCAGAATAAATAAACAGAGCAGGGAGCTGTCAAATCTCCCTGCTCTCAACTGCCAGATGTAGCTGAGGGCTGGGGGCGTCCCTGCTCGACCGGGTGAGATCGATATAAGTATCGATCTCACCCGTTTAACCCTTCAGATGCGGTGCTCAATAGCGTGCGCAGCATCTGAGCTGATTTGGAGAGAGGGAGGGAGCTCCCTCTCTCTCCCGACACCCGGCGATAAGATCGTCGAGTGTCTGTCTCCAATGGCAGCCTGGGGTCCTAATAAAGGCCCCCAGGTCTGCCTGTAGTGAATGCCTGCCTGAGGCATGACCTAGCAGATGCCTGTCCATTTTAAAGGGACAGGCAGTAATACACTGCAATACAAAAGTATTGCAGTGTATTATAATAGCGATCGGATGATCGCATATTAAAGTCCCCTAGTGGGACTAGTAAAAAAAAGTTTAATAAAGTTTAAAAAAAAAGTTAAAAAAATGAAAAACCCAACCTTTTCCCCTTACAAACTGCTTTACTATTAAGAAACCAAAATAAAGTAAAAAAGTTCTGAATATTTGGTATCACCGCGTCCGTAACGACCCCAGCTATAAAGCTATTACATTATTTGTCCCGCACGGTGAACGGCGTAAAAAATTAAAATAAAAAACTATGGAAAAATTGCTGTTTTCTGTGAATTATGACTTTAAAAAAATGTGATCAAAAGTGATCAAAAAGTTGCAAAATGGTACCAATAAAAACTACAAGTCTTCCCGCAAAAAAAAAGCCCTCATAAAACTGCATTGGCGGAACAATAAAAAAGTTATGGCTCTTCAAATATGGATTTGATGAGGACATCTAAATCCTCACCAAATCTGCTCACATTCCGTATGCCAGTGCAAGTGAAAGGGGTATTTTATACCCCATTCACAAGAAACGGAAAAAATCTGCACAGGTTTTTGACCATGCTGCAGAGGAAAAAAAAAAAAAGACCTGCTCATTATTTCCACGGATACCACATACACAGATTAAATAAAACATGGCAGCCCCCAGTAAAGTAAGAAAGTGTTAATAAAAAAAATATTGTGTGTGAAAAAATAAAGTCAATATATTTTATTAAATAAAAAATAAAATTTATTTAAAAAAAATAAATCACGACACCGTCCCTATAAAGGAAAACACTATTCTATAGGCGATCCCAAAACCTTCTAACTTAGGGGCCATTCACATATGTCCGTTGCTCCTGTCAGTTTCCCTCCGGCGTGTTTGCAGAACAGCCGGAGGGAAATGGATGCTGGAACGGATCCCTTCGTTTTCTATGGGATCTGTCCTGGCACAGGGGACATCAGTTGCGGCTCTGTACGGTGCTGGACCTATGCAGGAGCCTATCCAAAAACATTACCTGCAGCGTTTTTGAGTCCGGCTCCCAGGGAGGTCAGGCACCATATCCTATCTATTTTAACTGTGGCCGTATGAACTCCAGGTGCTGCCGTATCCACCTTCCGGCATCACCCAGCGGGAAGGCGGCCGGGGGTATGTCCCACTGTCAAACTCAATTCTGAAGCAGGGAACCATCAGCTCCCTGCTTCAGAATTAATTCAGAGCCGAGGAGCAGAGGGAGGTCCTCTGCTCGCCGAGGACTCCCCAGGCACAGCACTACTGTAAGCGCTGTGCTCGGGGAAGCCCTTGACGTCACTGTCCATATATAGACAGTGACATCAGTGGCTACTCCTTGAGCGGAATCGACGTTGCCGGGGATTCCGCTCCTAGAGGAAACCCCTAAGGTTACGGTTCATATATGGACATTGATGTCAGGGACGACTCCTGGAGCGGAATCCCCAGCCGGAGCCAGAAACGGGGATTCCGCTCAAGTAGTAACCCCTGACGTCACTGCCCATATATGGACAGTGGCTCCTCCTGGAGGATATCCCCGGCCACACCGTCTGCAATGCTCTGGCCGGGGGAAGGGTAGCGCTATGTACAGTGGGGGTGGCGCCATCTACAGGGGGCGCTGTGTGGCACCATCTACAGGAGGGGTGTGTGACATTATCTACAGAGGGCACTGTGGCATTATATACAGGGGAAGGTGGGTAGCGATATATATATATATATATATATATATATATATACACACACACACACACACAGTGGGGGTGGCGCTATCTACAGGTGGGGGGGGGGGTGTGGCACAATCTACAAGGGTGCTGCGTTGTGCCATCTACAGTGGGCGCTGTGTGGCGCTATCTACAGGGGGGTGTGTGGCACTATCTACAGAGGGCACTGCGGCATTATCTACAGGGGGAGTGTGGAACTATATACAGAGGGCACTGCGGCATTATCTAGAGAGGGCACGGTTTCTTTATCTACACATGAAATTCAGTTTTTCAAAATTTGTCAAAAACAGAAAACACTGACACGGAAAGGATACAAAACGGCCATCAAAAACGGACCTCGAGATTCGGGGTGGGATTGGGTAGCTGTAAAGGCGCCAAAAACTAGCTACTCGCCTGAAGTTAGGGCTAAGTGTTTGGCGTCTTTGCAGGCTCACAAGGCTGCTTCGAAGAACTGATCTCAGGTCAGTTGACTGCAGCTGCCTTCTGGGCTCTCTTGGCGCCGGCCTTGGTGCTGCACGGAATATGACACATGACATTACAATGGGTGTGTCAGACTTCAGTATAGCGCTGAGGCCGTAGTAGAGGAGAGCCCTGACATGGTACACAACAAGTATCTCATCTATCACGTATCCAGTCTATCACAAACTTTACACCACTCTGGTAAAATTGGCACATTTTCAGACCCTAGACTACCTTTTTGGTGGACCACTGTGGTAAAAACGTATGGTAAAAACTGATGCCAACTAAAGGTTTTGTAGTAAAAATTGTGAAAAAGCCTGATGGCAACTGATACATGTTTGCATCAGTTGTAATCACTTGAGAAAAAAAACGGATGCATCAGATATACGTGAATGAACCCCAATTCCCTTATCTATTGAGAGGATAATTTTTGTATAGTCGATTTACACAACTATTTGATCTTCTCATTCATAGGGGTGCTGTTATGCGATTTCATCATGGTAAAACATACTGAACTCTGTGTACTGAGCTTTACCTGCTGTGGAATTTGAGCTGCGCATGGTGTTTCCTGATCCCTTAAAGACTGTACATCTTTAATGCAGTCTACATGAAACTAATCACATTGGGAGAGAATATATGAACCTTTTATACACCATTTCTCTGGCAAAGAAAAATCGCAAGAGTCGACATTTGGGCATTTTGTACTGCCCTGGACACTTTTAGAAAAGGGAAGCGTGGTTTAACAAAAGAAGGCCGTGTCCCTACACATGGGACTAAAATTTAAATTATAGCAGGGAGGTAAACACAATTTTTTTTTTTGTCAAATAGGGAAAGGGGGGGGGGGGGTCATAGTCGAATTGTTACGCCACAGTTGTGGCACACGGCCAGTGGAACGATGTGACAGATTTATTGAGAGGAGTGCGCCTTACTTCAGTGGAGCAGAAAGCTAAGACTGGAGTATAAAAAAAGTCAGTCTTAGTAAATCTGTCCCATAGTGTGAATGTGACATGGAGAAATAATGGTATCAAATCACTAAGGCCCCATGCACACGACCGTGTTCGGTCCGTGATATACGGTCCGCATGTCGGCTGCATGTCCCGGACCGAACACAGTGCAGGGAGTCGGGCTCCTAGCATCACACTTATCTATGACGATAGGGGTCACTGCCTGTCCGCGGAACTACTGTCCCGTACTGTAATCATGTTTTAGTGTGTGACAGTAGTTACGTGGATAGGCAGTGACACCTAGCGTCATAGATAAGTATGATGCTAGGAGCCCGGCTCCCTGTACTTTGTACGGTCCGGGACAAGCGGCCGACATGCGGACCGTATATCACGGACCGAACACGGTCGTGTGCATCAGGCCTAAGAGTCTCACCTATAATATCCAGGCATCAAATTGAAAATTATTATTGGCAAACCGATTCCTAAAATGATTTCTCTAGGCTCAGCATTCAGGGAAGCCGGAGGTATTGTCTTCTTGGAAGTCAGGGCTGGTATTGACTTCTGCACTACTTTGATATATATGAGAATAAAGGGTTGAAAGGTATGAAACTTTACAATCTGTTCTGATGCAGCTTACAAGCGAAGAGGTCTGTATCGAGGACTGTTTTTTGGGAATCCCCGACATCTCAGCTAAGGGACTAGATTAAAATACACTATAAATTCTATTTCTATAAATGCAACATCAAAATAACACAGGATCTCTTTAAGAAGACTCTTACTTGTTGCAGCGATTCTCTATAAAATACCAACCACCCAATTCCTTCTTAAATTCGATATAAGAGCAGTCTTCAGTCACATTTCTAGCAATGCCAAAATTAGAAACAAGATGTGTGAGCGATAATATTTACTAGCACATTACAAAGCTATAGCAATGTTAGTAGTGGAAATAAGTCATTGTATCAGGCATCTACCTTTTTTCTTATACCGGTTTTTCCATCACGATTGCATTAGAGCAGCACTTACTCCAGTTTCCCAGAAATAATGGAACCAGAGTTTAGAAAGTTAATCCACTTTTCCTGCAGCCCTGACTTGACAGTGTGAAGAATATTTACTTTCCACAGATTCAGCCTTGACAGGGCGGTCTAGTCTGAACTGAGAATCCTATGGCAACCGTAATGGGACTGCTCGTGGTTGTGAGCGTTTATGACAGGGGAAATTAATAGGAGAGCGTGACCAAATTTTACTACTAGGAGAAAAGGGACACAATGTTTACAAATAGTGGGGGCGCTGCTGTAATTACCAAAGGGATGTCTATGCTGAGGCCTGGCACATCCCCAGCCGCATCATCCTACAGATTGTCGTTGCAGACTCCTAACGTTTGGAGTTGGCTCCTAGACCTGGCTAAGGCCTCATGTGCACATGGTAAAGCCTTATGTAAACACCTTGTATGGTAGCACATGGAGCCACGGATAGCCTATTTGATGAAGTTGTAGGCACTGTATGGAGGCATCGTAATTTGGAATGCGTTGCAGTGTGCTACAATGTTTTTCTCACAAAGTTTGTATGAATCTGTGGGGGAAAAACCTCTGCGTAACTATGAAACCTCTATGTGTACAAAATAAGAGGCTTTCAGAGGCCCTTTTACACAGGCCAATGATCGGGTGAACGAGTGTTCCTATCAACGCTCATTCTTGATCATTGCCCTGTGTAAACAGGGCAGCGATCAGATCATGGACGAGCAAACGCTCGTTCATCGACTGACAAGGGCCATAAAACTGTCGCTTGTCAGCAGCACATCTCCCCATGTATACAGGCCATGTGATGCTGACAAGGTGCTAATATACGGGGAGGAACGATCATAGTAAAGGTCCATTCAGACATTGAGATTGAGCAGCAGTTAAAACCGCATGCGAAAACTACATCCATTTTTACCATGTAGTTGCATTTTTCACCGCTATTGCATTGAAAGACGCACATAGTCACGGTAAAAAATGGATGGTTTTATCCGCACCTTAACTTCTAAATGGACCCTAACAATTTTTCATCCCCACACTCCCGATCAGTGCTCCATTTCAATGGAGCAAACAATAGCCAATTGCCAAGCTGAATTGTAAAAGGTGGTAAACACAGGCAAAAATGTTCCCGTATTTACCACCTTTGGATAGTCCTTTTCACATAGCGGCTCCTAGACACAAACCGATTGTAGAGGGAGCTTCAGTGTAAGTGATCGGTTTGGCGCTGTTGAAAAAAAATAAAACGTTATACAGAATCCAATGATTTAAATGGCTGCCTGCATATCTATAGACACGAGAGCTGTGCTGGAGCTCTTGGATCGAGCTGAAGTTCTGCAGGAATTGGAGAAGAGGAATGTATTGCAGCCCAATTAGCAAATTGCGTAAAAAACGCAGAAGTGTAGGACATGCAGTGAGTTTCACACAGCAGACACACGCTGCATGAAAAACACAATGTCTGAATGACCCCATTGAATTTCATAGGACCGCGTGACGCCCATTTTAATGTGCGTAACATGGACGTGAAATACACTCGTGTGAATAAGGCCTTAAGGCGTTATTTTCATGAGAATTTTTGGGCCAAGCAGTTAAAACGCATAGTGGGAAAACCGATAACAGTTTAAGCACGAATTGCCACGGTATTGCGATTTTCGCCAGTGCAGTTTTTACAGGTGAAACACGTAAAATAAAATTGTGGCTGAAAATCAGTGTGTGCATTTGTGCCGCTAATTCTTATGTGTATTTTACAGTGTGGTAAAAAAGTCTTCGTAAAATGCACCCTAAGGCTACATGCACATGTTGCGTATTTTGCTGCGGAAAATACGCAGCAAAACCGCAAGAAATTCACAGGAAAAAACCTGCACCTGAATGTGTGTTTTTCTATGCGGTTTTTCAGTTTTGATGCGGTTTCATGCTGCGGATTTTGGTGTGACTTTCCTCTGCACTAGGAAGACAGAATTCGCAAGCGGAAACGCAAGATGAATTGACATGCTGCAAATTCTAAAAAACGCACCAGAGGTCAATTTCAGTCCGGAAAGATACTACAGCGTGGACATGAGATTTCCTGGAATCTCATTGGCTATGCTGGTACTGTATTACTCTGCAGATTTGTAGCGTGCAAATCCATGCGGCAAAACCGCATGTAATACACATCGTGTGCATTGACCCCAAAGCTGGTTTTCCGCAGGGCGATTTTATTTTGTTTCGCAAATCGCTGTAAAATACATGCATTTTAGAAACAGTTTTTCCTAGAAACAGTTAGGCTGGGTTCACACACCCTATTTAAGGACGTAATTCAGGCGTTTCAGCCTCGAATTACGTCCAAAAATACGGCTCCAAAGCGTCGCCAAACATCTGCCCATTCATTTGAATGGGCTTTACGATGTTCTGTGCCGACGGTAATTTTTTTTTACGCGCCACTGTCAAAAGACGGCACGTAAAAAAGACGCCCACGTCAAAGAAGTGCCTGTCACTTCTTGAGACGTAATTGGAGCCGTTTTGCATTGACTCCATGGATAAACAGCTCCAATTACGTCCGTAATGGACGCTGCGAAAAACGCCTGCACATGCCACTACGGCTGAAATTCCGGAGCTGTTTTCTCCTGAAAACAGCTCCGTAATTTCAGCCGTAACGGACGTGCACGTGTGAACCCAGCCTAATAACTAAGAGCAAGTTTGACAGGACAATATGATGTTTATACACACACACACACACACACCTTAAAGACTGGGCCGAGTTTTTTCATTCTCGTTTTTATCTCCCCACTGTCCAAAAGCCCTAAAAAAAAAAATTTATTTGTCGACATAGCCGTCCGTATGAGGGCTTGTTATCTGCGGGACAAGTTGTGGTTTTTCATGGCACCATTTATTGTACCGCATAATGTACTGGGAAGCTGAAGAAAAAATATTTGTGGGGTAAAATGGGCAAGAAACAGTGATTACTCAATTTTTGTGAGAGTTTTGTTTTTACGGCATCCATCAGGCGGTAAAAAAAAATATTTTTCTATGTTTTACCACTTTAAAAAAAAAAGTAATAACAAAAAAAAAAGTTGTTTAGCCATATTCTGAGAGCCATAACTTTATTTTTCCATCAATTTAGCTGTGTGAGCTTAAATTTTGCGGGGCGAACTGTAGTTTTCACCGATACCATTTTTGGGCACATGCTACATTATCACTTTTTATTACAATTTTTTTGGAGGGATAAGATGACCAAAAAACAGCAAGTTGCATGTTTTATATATATATTTTTTTTACGGCGTTCACCGAGCGGGTTAAACAACGCTGCAATGTGATAGTTCAGACTTTTACGGCCGTGGCGATACCAGTTATGTGAACTTATTTTTTTTTAACATTGCTTTAGGGAAAAAAAAATGGGAAAAGGGGGATTTTTTTTAAATTGTAATATTTTTTTCTTTTGGAACATTAAAAAAAAAAAAGTAAATAACAGTTAAAGTTTTTTATAAATCACCCTAGGGGACTTCAACCAGTGATCGTTGAATCACTTGCATGATATACTGCAATACTAATGTATTAGTAACGCCCCGATGTACACACATAATACACGCCCACTTGGACTTTTACTTTTAAACACACCCACTTGGACTTTTGCGAGCCTCATTTGCATAACTACAAAAATGGTCATGACTTGGCCAAAAATGCTCGTTTTTTAAAAATAAAAACGTTACTGTAATCTACATTGCAGCGCCTATCTGCTGCAATAGCAGATAGGGGTTGCAAAATCTGGTGACAGAGCTTCTTTAACTCCTGTCATGTTTGTTATGTAATTGAAAATAGCTTTGTGAAAAGTACCTGCAATCTGAAGGCCCTGTTACACAGGCCAATTATTGGGCAAACAAGCGTTCACAGAACTCTCGTTCCCGGTCATTGGCCTGTGTAAACAGGGCAACGATCAGCAAATGCTTGTTCGTTGGCTGATCGTATCGTTAATGCAGCAATAAATATAGCAACGATCGCTCGTCCCTATACATAACCAAAACATTGCTCCTTGTAAATGGAGCAAAGAAGCGCTGATCAACGATCTGTCTCCTTGATTGGCGCTCGTTTCTATGGCCAACTGTAACGATTGCTCGTCTACATGCATCGATCCTTGTGAAAAGAGCAAGCAAGCTCCGATCACTGAGCTGTCTCATTGATCGGCGCTCGTTTACACGGTCCATGTCCAAGAGGACCCTAAGGATACTCGTTAAAATAACTACAGTTAAAATGACTGACAAATGCTGGAGTATTAGTCACTACAGGCAAATGTTCATTGCATTTAAAGAAAAGAAAAAAAAAAAAAAAGTGGCCTTCTCTAAACACAGAGACCATGAAGGTAAAATAAAAATAAATGTCACCTAGAAAACAATTATGATGGGTCAGAAAGACGCTATATGCATGACCAAGCCAGAGGGTGTATCGGCAAGAATCTTTTTTTATTTTTGTAACACACTTCGCCCGTCTGCACTCAATGGCTGTGGACAGCTATGTGTACCTATGTTTTGGTAATGAACGTGGCAAGTCAAGCTCACAGCCCAGCGTAATCCGAGCTAACTAGATACAGACAGGACAGGAGACAAAAACCAGATGTAGTAGGATGTTTCACCAGAGTGGTGCTGGAGCAGAGATCAGCAGGGGGACTACACCACTGTCATACCACAAGATGTCTATTTACTGGGTCCGGGCCTATGTGCCTACACTAGGTTAGCAATACTAACTAGTTGCCATTAGGCAAAAAACCCTGTTTTCCAACTACCATAAGAGATAGATAATTAAATAAAGTAAATTCTTTAATGTGCTATATATAGCAATAAGACAGACCACAATAAGACAGACCTTAGCCCCATTTCCCCTGAGGACGCTACAGCAGTAGCGAAACATTTCGGGGGGGCTCCTCATATTTTAATTCCTGCTTTTGCCGGCTAAACTACAGCACACTCTCCAACCATTGACTGCTAAGATAGCGGTTATTTTACGTTGGTCTATGGTTGTGTCACACCAGTGCATGTGCAGCTATCTTGCATATTCACATGACATTATAGGAAAATAGGGCGTTACCATCCAAAGCCATGTATGTGCTTGTATGGGCGTTACACACATGGTATGGATATGGTCGGCGATGACCTCGATGACGCTTGGTCGGAAGTACATCGCCGACCATCTCCATACCAGGTGTGCGACGCCCATACATGGCTTTGGATGATAACGCCCTATTTTTGTCCGATTGGCTGAGCTAACCTTTTAATGGAGGTCCCCACTGGAGAGACGCCACCCCCGGACGAAACGCGCGTCGGGTCTGACGTCTCTTGCCTGCAGGGCAAGTCACATGGGTATGTAATTCAAGTATAATGATATGTTGTTCTATACAATATATTATTGATCATTGCATCTAATGACCAGCTGCACACTTGCATCATTTTGCCAGCTGTTCAGCTAATATATTTAAGGATGGACAGTGACCTCAGGATACATACGTTTTATATCCTCATTTCTATCTAATCCATGTCCACGTGTTATACTGCTGTCCATACATGTTCCCTGCAATAAGGGACGTCTTGTTCATGCTTTGCAATGACTCATCTTTTTATCATTTTTGTATTTTGAATAAAGTTCATTGATGTCAATGGAAGGTCAGAAGCGTAAACGCCCGAAGATAGGGCATGTCCCTTCTTTTTACCGCGAGCCGATTCTTCCGCTCGTGGGAAAAACCGCCTCCGCCTCCCATTGAAAACAATAGGAGGCATTTTAAGCGGTTTTCTGGCGCTTTTTCCGACGTGGTTTCCCCTTTAAAGCTAAGTTCACACTGAGTTTTTTGACGAGTTTTTTGACGCGGAAACCGCCTCACGGGTAAAAGAAGAGACATGCCCTATCTTCGGGCGTTTACGCCTCTGACCTCCCATTGACTTCAATGGGAGGCAGAGAAAGCGTATTTCGCGGCTTTATGCCCGAAGCGCCCAATGGCCGCGGGCGAAAAACGCCGCGAAAATTGGCGTGCAGGGAGAGGAAAATCTGCCTCAAACTTCCAAACGGAATTTTGAGGCAGAAATTCTGCCTGCAAAATACTCCGTGTGAACATAGCCAAAGAAGCTTCATTTTCAGATTCAAAAAAGTCTGAAAATCAGGAGCTGTTTTCCCTTGAAAACAGCTCCGTATTTTCGGACGTTTTTGAGTTTGCGTGTGAACATACACTTAGTTTAAAAAGCTGTTTTTTTTTCCTTCCAGGTCGTACTTTTACGCAGCGTATCCGACATGTGGGAACCTGGCCTTAGGCCTCATGCCCACTTCAGTTTTTTCCTTCAGGGTGCTATCCGTTTTTGTCACTGATAGCACCCTGAACCGATTCATTTCAATGGGGCCATGCACACTACAGTTTTTTTTGACGGTCCGTTGCTCCGTTCCGATCCAAAGTAGAGCATGTCCTACTTTGGTCCGGGATTCCGTGACCGTGAGGCCCATGCAAGTCAATGGGGCCATCAAAAAAACTGAAGGCACACAGAAGGCATCCGTGTGCCGTCCGTGTGTGACGGAGCCGTTGCCTAGCAACCGCCGGGCGGGCAGAAAAACATTAGAAAAATATTACACTAATCGGCAGCCACTTGTCTCTATCAATAACTGATAGAGAAAAGAGGCTGCTGATTAAAAATAAAATAAAAAGCATTTCATACGTACCCGGTCGTTGTCTTGGTGACGAGTCCCTCTTCTTCCTCCAGTCCGACCTTCTTTTGTGACGCGGCAGCCTGTGATTGGCTGCAGAGGCCGCTGCTGCCCGTGATTGGCTGCAGAGGCGGTCACGTGGGATGAAGTGTGATCCCTGGAGGCCGGCCTTCTGACGTCATACTGACATGCGTGATCGCCACTACAGCCTGTGATTGGCTGCAGCGGCGACATGGATGAAACGTCATCGCTGGAGGCCGGACAGGAGGAAAGTAAGTATGAACTTATTATTTATTACATTAAAATTTTATTTTCCGCATGCCGAGCATGGTACTGTCCAGGGTGCTGAAAGAGTTACCGCCGATAAGTGCAGCTTATTAACTCTTTCAGCACCCTGGACAGTACCATGCTCGGCGCACGGAAACACGGAGTGCACACGGAAATCACACGGCCGCTAAAACGGGTTCACGGACCCGTCAAAAGCGGCCGTGAAAACGGTGATGTAAGTGTGCACGAGACCTTAGGGTGTGTTCCCACACACAGGATGTGCTGCAGAATTTCTGCAACAGGAAATCTGCAACGGAATCTATATAAAAAATAAATAAATTAAAAAAAAAGCAGATAAATCTGTCAAAGAATGCTGCAGCAAATAGTGATTTTTGCTGCGCATATTGCCGCGTTTGTTCCGCAGCAATTTTGCCTGTGGATCTAGCGTTAAATGTTGATTACAGCAAAGAATACGTGTACCTTCGGATTTCCAGCGGCTTAAACGCTGTACAAACCGCAACAAAACAAATCTGTTGCGGAATTTACGCTCCCCATTGAAGTCTATGGGCCAAACATGCAGCATCAATCGACATGTCGCGGAATTGAAAGTCGCACCGCAGACCACTTTCCACACGACTTTTCTGCGTTTTTTTTTTTTATCCGCGGCGTGTGGCGGAGATTTGCTAAATCTCATTCACTTTTCTGTTGCTGTAACATGCCGGGGAATTTCCTCACAGAATTCCATTACGGAAATCCTGCAGCGTTTACGCTACGTGGGAACCAAGCCTTGTATTCCGCAGCACGTCTGCAGGTCGCAGATTTCACGTACAAAGGGAGTGGATTACATAGACTGTCGGGTGTGAAGTTTGCAGAAAAATCCATGTTAATTTATGCACAAACTTTGATGTGTTCACAACATGTGAATCCAGCTTCAGAGATGTAACTTGAAGCTTCTGGACCCCAGCGCGAAATCTGTAACATGACCCGCCACCGACCATGTGCCATTTATAATACCGGTGACTAATGTGGCAGAGGGGCATTTGGGCAACCTCTGCATCCCCTATAGCTACGCCCCCGCCTGGCCTCATGAGCCACTCCAGAGCCAGTGTGATTTTTTTTTTAATAGCCAGGCCAAAAAAAAACAAAAAAAAACAAAAAACTTAGATCTACACATCAGTGGAAACCAGAAAAAGTTATGTATGAAAAGCAGTGAATGTCAACACTAAATAGTATGGAAATAAACATAAAATAGATCAGATCTGAATATATGAGGAATTATATTTGTGCAGAAATAAATTCTGGGTGGTACTTTTAGATTCCAAATTAGAGAAGTGAAATACACATATACAATGATACATTATAACATAGTGCCAGGTGGCAATAGAGGGCACCCGAGGAGATAAGTTACCCTGAAGAGTGATCAGATTGGTACACAGAGTTAGAAGAGTATGGTTCTCCATTGTACCGGTCTATATAAGCATCCAATCTACAATGATGGGAGTTGTAATAGAAAATCATCCCCAAGAAAGCGGTTTACACTACCAGGAGGAGCTATCCTACGTCTATGCAAGGCTGACCTGTGCCCTGAACCCCAAAGTAGTGGGGTGCACGATAGGGGGGACAAGAACCAGAATACAGAAATGATACCCGGACATCATGCACTTTATATCCCCCACTCAGGTTATGGGCTGGGGGCAGCCAGACAGAGCTTGTTACCCCTCAGGGGGCATTATCTGCACCGGGCCAGCATCAGACAAAAGAGCAGCGAATCCCTTTTCATCTTCCCTCCTCCCCCTCTCTCTCCTCCTCTTCCCCACATCCTTCCTTCCTCACCTCCGGTCCCGTCCGAGTTCTCGTTCAGGCTGCCCGAAGAGTCGTGGTGAGTGCCCACACACCCTCCCATGGGTGCCGGCGGGGGCAGCCTTTGCCGTTATCTCCCTCTTGCCTTCACACGGGCGGGCGCGCTCACGCTGCGCGGCACCGAAAGCGGGGACGAAGAAGAGGAAAGAGTACGTCGCGGCAGCGCGCCTCTGACGTCACTGAGCTCCACACCCCGCAGTATCGGCCTTCTTTTGCCGTGCTGATGGCGTCACAGAGGGGTCTAGTACGCTGCTGGTCACTGAGTGGGGACCGTTGAGTTCTCCGACATGCGGCAGCTCATTGGATGTCTGCGGAGGGGACGGGAGCAGGCATGTACTTCCGTTCCACCGCCTCTACTGCAATTTTGTGAGCTTCTAGGAGTATTTTTTTCGTCCTTTTGAGAACTTGACGTGAACTTCCCTCAATCCTTCTACTTCTGTTGTCCTAACATTTTTATATGACGAAAAAAATAATATCAAGTTTATTTTAGTGTCTTAATAGTTGTGAAAAAAACCTTACAATTAGTTTATTCAATTAAAGTCAGGGACTATAGTCGTTTATTAACCGGTTCAGGACCGCCGACGCTTTAAGCTTGCTGCCCCAGGGATTGGGCTGCTGAATGTCAGGTGACCAGCTATAAGAGACTGCCAGGGACCCAATGAACGCTGTCACTATTGGTCCCGACGATCATGTGACTGGTCACATGATCGCCGGGATGCTTGTATAACTACATTTACACGACAGTAAAAAAAAAAATGGCCATTAAAAACTTATCAACTGTCAGTTCTTCATGTCCAGTTTGCATCAGTGGCTGTTACGGGGCCTGCGGCTTGAAGGGCCCGTGCCGCCAGTATGTTCGGTGGCGCCGCTAGCAGCCGTTATGGCTACTACAGCGGTAGCGCCGCTACTATGGGGCCCGCACCGCCGAGCCTCCAACAAGTATGGGCCGGGCATCACAGGGCCTCTCATGCCTGTAGGCATCGCTAGCACCGGAGGGGGCCCCGGTTCTAGCGACAGCCAAATACATGCATTGGCGCTGAATGGCCAGGCATGTTCTGTGCCCTACCATTCAGCGCCTTACAATGACGCTGATTGGCTAGCGGCGCAATGACATCATCGCGCCGCTTCCATGCTTGAAAGGCGCTGGTTGACGGGGCAAGTTATTCTGCCCCGCCAATCAGCGTCATTGGACGACGCTCGTTCAGCTCCTGCAGACCCGTTCAAAAGAGAGCATGTCTGCATCGCCAGCGAATAGCGTGGGAATAGGATCATCTGAGTATGTAAAGTTTTGGGGTTTTTCTTCTCATAAAACTGTTAATGGCATTATTATATCGTTTATAGTGGGGGCTCTATCTACAGGAGCGTCGTCTATATGTGGGTCACTATATACAGGGGGGGGGTCTATATGTGGGGGCACTAGCTACAAGGGTGGTCTGTATTTGGGGCACAATCTACAGGGGGGGTCTATATGTGGGGATGTGGGCCACTATTTACAGGGGGGTCTATATGTGGGCCACAATCTACAGGGGGGGGTCTATATGTGGGGATGTGGGCCACAATCTACAGGGGGGGGGGTCTATATGTGGGGATGTGGGCCACTATCTACAGGGGGGTCTATATGTGGGCCACTATCTACAGGGGGAGCTATATGTGAGACACTATACAGGGGTGGGCTATATGTAGAGTACTATAGGGGAGCTATTTTTTTAGGGCACTTTCTATAGGGGTGGGCTATATGTGGGACACTATATACAGGGGTGGGTTACCTGTGGGGCAATAGCAACAGAGTGGCTATATGTAGAGCATTGTCTACAGAGGTGGGCTATACGTGGAGCCTGTGGCGTAGCTATAGGGGTCGCAGTTGCGACCGGGCCCCTAAGCCTGGGGGGCCCCCGATGCCAACCGGCGCTAACTGTAGAATAGATTTTTTAAACCTTTACTTGCGGTGACGCTGGCACTAGGCAGGGCCCTCACATGACGTCGCAATAACATTGGTACACTCAGTGTACCATGTGACATCACATGAAGGGCGTACCAGGCATTCAGGAAGAGAACGCAGCGTGGTGCGGACGGAGGAATAGAACCTGGATGCACTGGAAGTTGGAGCCGATCATCCGACTCCTCAGAAAACAGCAAGACCTGGTGAGGGGGCCCGTAGTGTAATGTGATGTGTAATGTAATGTATTGTATCGTGCTGTCTGTGTTTGCGGTGGAGAGAGGACAGCACAATACAATATATTACAAACAGTGAGTCGCGACTCCCTGGGGACGTCGTTTGAAGACCTCCGGGGGGTCGTGAGCCACTAAACGAGGTTCCTGTTCCAACTGTATCTGTTTCGTCAGGACACAGATAAAATTGAATTCAATGCTGACGGCCCCTTGCTCCAGAATTCACTGTGCCGTGAGCCATGGAAGCCGCAGCCAGGCGCAATGTAGTGACGTCATCGCGCCTGGCTGCACCGAGTCACTCAGCACAGTGGATGAGAAAGATCTCCACCCGTCGGGGGAACGGGGCTAGGTAAGTAGTTTTCTATTCGGCACATATGGGGTATGGGTATGGGAGGGGGGCTGTCTGCTATGGGGGAGCATTATACAGGGGTCTGTCTGCTATGAGGGTGCATTATACTGTGGGGGGGAGCAATGGAGGTGCATTAAACGGGGCTGTCTGCTATGGGAGTGCATTATACTGTAGGGGCAGCTATTTTTCCTGCTTATAGGTCTGCCACAGTGTGTCCTCCCAGTACCCGGGCCTCTACATTTTTATCTTCAGATTTTTTTATTTTTTAATAAAAAAAAATATATTATTTACTACTATGAGATGTCATCCCTATTATTATTATTATTATTATTATTATTATAATGTATTCTCCTAATAAGATTTTGGTCCTGCCGTTGGGCAAGGCGACTGCGTATGGGCGCGAGCAGGGTCTGCTTGGGGAGGGGTAGGGGGGCCCAAGTTGAATTCTTGCACCAGGGCCCATCAGCCTTTAGTTATGCCCCTGCGTGGAGCACTATCTATAGTGGAAGCTATATGTAGGGCAGCACGGTGGCTCAGTGGTTAGCACTATTGCCTTGCAGCTCTGGAGTCCATATGTGGGCACTATCTACAGGGGCTGTATGTGGGACACTATCTACAGGGGCTTCTATGTAGGTCACTATCTACAGAGGCTCTATGGGGTCACTATCTACAGGGGGCTATGGGGGCACTATCTACAGGGGGCACTGTGTGTGTGTGTGTGTGTGTGTGTGTGTGTGACAGTGTATGGTACTATTATAATCAGGGACACAGTGTATGGCGCTATTTTAGTTAGACGTGCAAGAGGTGTTGAGAATTTTAACTTTGTTTATAGGTGCAGAAAGGTTTTAAAAGTGAGAAGCTGAAGACATCTGAGCGGAAAACTGCAGAAATGGGTCATGGCCGGTAGAAATCCATCATAGATGTCTGAGCTTAGTTGTGGTACTGTATATATGTCAGAGCTTGGTTCTGAATCTGTAGTTATATAGGATATATTTCTAATAACAAAATTGCAGGGCAGATGGAATTGTTCTCAATTCATTGTATATTTAACCCCTTCCCGCCGGATCACGTATATTAACGTCAATAAAAACGGTGTCTTACCGCATTTTGACGTTACTGTACGTCATGGAGATGAAGCTGGCTCAGGAGCTGAGCCAGCGACATCACCGCCGGGTGACAGCTGTATGTTACAGCTGGCACCCTGAGGTATCGGCCAGGACCGGAGCCAGCATCCGATCCGGCCGATTAACCCCTCACATGCTGCGTTCAATAGAGATCGCAGCATGTGAGGAGTTTATAGCCACCGGCACCCCAGCAACGTGATCGCTGGGTTGCCGGTGGCTGCAAAGGCGATCGGAGGGCTAATGCTTACCTCCCGATCAGCCTGTAACGGAATCCTCCTATGCCCTGTCGTCGGCGGGGCCCAGGAGGCTTCCGGTACCATCGGCAAGATGGCGCCGCCTCAGCTTCCGGCTCAGAAGCTGAGCCGGCGTCATCAGCAGTGGGTGTCCGCTGTATGTTACAGCGGACACCCCGATCTATCGCCAGGAACCGGAGCTAGCTCCGATTCCTGGCATTAACCCCTTCGATGCAGCGATCCATTGTGATTGCGATGGCAAGGCTGGCGACTGTTACTATGGCAACAGGAGCCCTAACAATGGACTCCTGTCTGCCATTACGTGAGCTGATTAGGCCCCGCCCAGAGGCGGAGCCTGATCGGCTTGCTGTCAGTGAACAACTGACAGTTCCAATACATTGCACTACATAGGTAGTGCAATGTATTAGAACATCAAACAAACAGTTGGACATTCAAGTCCCCTAGTGGGACTAAAGAAAAGTATAAAAAAAAGTGTAAAAAAAGTAAAAATAAAAGTTGTAAAACATACAATAAAAGTTTCAAATAATAACACAAAACACAATCGCCCTTTTTCACTTATCAAGTCATTTATTATAGAAAAAAATAATAAAGCCATACATATTTGGTATCGCTGCGACCGTAGCGACCTGAACTATAAAACTATTATGTTATTTATCCAGCGCAGTGAACGCCGTAAAAAAAACAACTCAAAAACACTGCCATAATTACTGTTTTTTTGGTCACGGTCTTCCAAAAATTGAAATAAAAAGTGATCAAAAAGTCGCATGTATCCAAAAATGGTACCGATAAAATCTATAACTCGTCTCGCAAAAAACAAGCCGTCAAACAGCTCCATCGACGAAAAAATTTAAAAGTTATGGCTCTCACAACTTGGCGACAGAAAAAATACATTCTCTTTCCAAAAGTAATTTTATTGTGCAAAAAGTTATAAAAAAGTTAGATAAATTAGGTATCGCCGGAATCGTACTGACCCGCAGAATGAAGGTAACATGTAGTTTATAACGCATGTTGAACGCTGTATAAAAAAAAAACAACTAAAAAAACTATGGCAGAATTTCAGTTTTTTTTGTCACCTTGCCTCCCAAAAAAAGGATAACAAGTGATCAAAAAGTTGATTGTACCCCAATATGTACCAATAAAAGCTACAGCTCGTCCCGTAAAAAAAGAGCCCTCATACCACTACGTCTATGAAAAAATAAAATAAGTTAAGGCTCCAATAATTCAGGAAAGAAAATTATCCAGTTGTGAAGGCCCGAGGGGAACGTTTCTTCTGTTTCAAAAGGCGATGTATCAAGGCACTAAAATTAGGGAACCAGGAAGGGGAGGGCCCAACCATATCCGCTGGAAGCGACGGTGACCGTATTATACCAGGACAACGCTTTCCCGGCAAAATTCCCCAAACTGCAAAGGTGTGGAGTGTGGACCAAAAGGGGGATAAGGAAGGACGCCAGTTATCAGTGCGACACCGGCCTGTGCAGACAGGATCGATCACAGCGTAACACACATCTATGGATCATTTTATTATTTTTTTTACCTTATTATACCACCTGACTATGCCCCTGATGTACTCTGCCCAGCTCAGATATGCCCCACATTATAAACGGAAACAACAGTGATACTCCAAACAAAATTATTACCAAGCAAATTCCACGCTCCAAAACCCAAATGGCGCTCCCACCCATCTGAGCCCTACAGTGTGCCCAAACAGCAGTTTACTTCCACATATATGGCATCACCATACCCGAGAGAACCCTTTTAACAATTTTTGGGTGTGTGTCCCCAGTGGCACAAGCTGGGCAGGACATATTTGACACTGAATTGGCATATCTAGGGAAAATTTTTAATTTGTACCTTCCGCAGCGCAATCATTTATGGAAAAGACACGTGGGGTGAAAATGCTCGCTACACCCCTTAATAAATGCCTTGAGGGGTGCAGTTTCCAAAATGGGGTCACTTCTCAGGGGTTTCTTTTATTATTTCACATCAAAGCCTCTGCAATTGTGAACCAATACTTTATATGTCGCCAAATTAGGCCCCAATTTTACATGGTACTCTTTAACTCCTGAGCCCTGTCCAATGTCCAGGCAAAAGATTAGGGCCACATGTAGGGTGATTCTAAAACAGGGAAACACCGCATAATAATTGAGAGCTGTCTTGTTATGGTGGCACAAGCTGGGCACCACATATTGGCGTATCTAAGGAAAAATTCCCATTTTCATTCTCCCACATCGTGTGCACACGAATTTCTGCAAAACACCTGTGGGGTTAACATGCTCACTACACCCCTAGGTGAATACCTTGAGGGTGTTGTTTCCAAAATGGGGTCACTTTGGGGGGGATCCACTGTTTTGGTCCCACAGGGACTTTGCAAATGCGACATAGCGCCCAGAAACCAAATGCAGCAAAATCTGTACAACAAAAGCAAATGGCGCTCCGTCCCTTCCGAGCCCTGCCGTGTGCCCAAACAGCATTTTATGACCACGTGTGGGGTATTGCCGTACTCCAGAGAAGTTGCTTTACAAACGTTGGGGTTCTTTTTTTCCTTTATTTGTTGAGAAAATTAAAAATTTGGAGCTAAAGCTACGTCTTATTGAAGAAAAAGGATTTTTTTTATTTTCACTGCCCAATTCTAATAAAATCTATGAAACACCTGTGGGGGCAAAATGCTCACTACACCCCTAGATGGATTCCTCAAGGGGTGTTGTTTTCTCAATGGAGTCACTTTTTTGGCGTTTTCACTGTTTTGTCCCCTCAGGGGCTTTGCAAATGCGACATGGCCTGCGCAAACCATTCCTGCTAAATTTGAGCTCCAAAAGCCAAATAGCGCTCTTTCCCTTCTAAGCTCCGCTGTGTGTCCAAACATCCGTTTATAACCACATGTGGGGTATTGTTTTACTCGGGAGAAATTTCTTGACAAATGTTGTGGTGCTTTTTCTCCTTTAGTTCTCGTGGAAATTAGAAAAAATTAGCTAAACCTACATTATCTTTGAAAGAATGACGATTTTTATTTTCACGGCCTACTTCCAATAATTTCTGCAAAAAACCTGCGGGGTCAAAATGCTCACTATACCCCTAGATAATTTCCTCAAGGGGTGTAGTTTCCCAAATGGGGTCACTTTTGGGGGATTTCCACTGTTTTGGCACCGAAAGAGCCCTTGAAACCTGACATGGTGCCTAAAATATTTTCTAATAAAAAGGAGGCCCAAAATCCACTATGTGCTCCTTTGCTTCTGAGGCCGGTGCTTCAGTCCATTACCGCACTAGGGCCACATGTGGGATATTTCTAAAAACTGCAGAATCTGGGCAATAAATATTGAGTTGCGTTTCTCTGGTAAAACCTTCTGTGTTACAAAAAAAATAGATTAAAAATGAATTTCTGCCAAAAAAAATGAAATTTGAAAATTTCACCTCTACGTTGCTTTAATTCCTGTGAAACGTTTAAAGGTTTAAGAAACTTTCTAAATGCTGTTTTGAATACTTTGAGGGGTGAAGATTTTAAAATGGGGTGACTTTTTGGCGGTTTCTAATATATAAGGCCCTAAAAGCCGCTTCACAACTCAACTGGCCCCTGTAAAAATAGCCTTTTGAAATTTTCTTGAAAATGTGAGAAATTGCTGCTAAAGTTCTAAGCCTTGTGACGTCATAGAAAAATAAAAGGATGTTCAAAAAACGATGCCAATCTAAAGTAGACATATGGGGGATGTTAATTAGCAACAATTTTGTGTGGTATAACGGCCTGTCTTACAAGCAGATACATTTACATTTAGAAAAATGCTAATTTTTGCAATTTTTCACAAAATTTTGGTGTTTTTCACTGGTAAATATTGAATTTATCGAGCAAATTTTTCCACTATCATAAAGTCCAATGTGTCACGAGAAAACAATCTCAGAATCGCTTTAAGAGGTAAAAGCGTTCCGGAGTTATTACCACATAAAGTGAAACATGTCAGATTTGAAAAAATGGGTCTGGTCCTGAAGGCCAAAATGAGCTTGGTCCTGAAGGCCAAAATGAGCTTGGTCCTGAAGGGGTTAATGGGAATCTGTCAGGTAGTTTTAACCCCTTGAACCGCCACCATGCGGTAATACATGACCTGACAATATTTCCAAACATTCCCTTGTATGTTTTTTTCAGATGCAGCAAAATTCCTAAAATCCACTTTTAAACCGGCGCACACTATATGCTAATTACTCATTAGAGGGTCATGGGGCGGTGCTGCTATCCTGAAGAGTCACATAGTCCTGCCTCCAAACCCACCTTTCCATGTTTGAGTGACATCTCCCTGGCTGATTCAACTTTCTCGGATGCGCCATTGCCTTGTGGCACTATACACAAGGGGGGGCTGTGTGGCACTATACACAAGGGGGAGCTGTGTGGCACTATACACTAGGGGGAGCTGTGTGGCACTATACACAAGGGGGAACTGTGGCACTATTTACAAGGAGGAGGGCTGTGGCGCAATCTACAGGGGTCTGTGTGTGGCACTTTCTACTAAGGGGGCTGTGTGGCACTATATACAAGGGAAGGGGCTGTGTGGCACTATATACAGTGGGAGCTGAATAGCGCTATATACAGTGGGGGCTTTATGGCGATATCTACAGGGGGCTGTATGGCACTATCTACAAAGGGAAGGTGAGAGCGCTATCTAGAAATGGGGTGTGACACGGTCTATAGGCACGGCTATATAGCACTGTCTTCCGGGAGGGCTGTATGGCACATTCTACAGGGGGCACTATTTATAAGGGGGGCTGCTTGTGGCACCCGGGGGGGCCCGGTCAAGAGTTTGCTATGAGGCCCAGTCTTTCCTAGTTACGCCCCTGATCAGTGGGTCTCCAAATTTTTATCCATTTCCAGTCCGTCTGTAATGGCCATTTATCATCCGTTTTTCATGGCCGTTAAAAAACCAGGTTTAATTTGTTGGTTTTATTGTCTAAACCCCCTGAAAACACCACAGTTCCCATGTAGATAGTGCCACAGTGCCCACTGTAGATACTGCCCCCATAGTGCAACAGTGCCCACAGCCGATAGTGCCACAGTACACACATATACAGTGATATGATGCCCTTAACGGTATGGCAGCTGGCCAACAGGACACAGGTCAAAGTCTATAGTTCAAATAGGTGTACCTGTGGCAACTTCGGACAGCAGCAAGACAGGCTCGGATGAGACTTTGGCAGCAGGCAGACACCAGGCGTGGTGTAACAGGACAGGTGTAGTACTTAGCGCAGCCCGACTTCAACTCTATACGGCACGTGGTTCTAGATAGCACGGGATACAGGTAGCAGGAACGGGAACACTGGGAACTAGGAAACACTAAGGGACCATTTGCAGAGACAAAAATAGGTAAACGACAACAAGGCTCAGGCAATGCAGGAAGGGGCTGGGCCCCTCTTATAGTGCAGGGTGCTCATGGGCTAATTTGGTCTTTAATTCAGGTGCACGCGCTGGCCCTTTAAGAGAGGGCACGAGCGTGCGCGCACCCTACAGGACACAGCAGAGTGAAGCGGAAGTGAGTTCTGGCGTCACCTGAGGAGGAGATGGGGACCAGCGCTCACTGATCCATGGCTGCGGCTGTCAGGAGTTAAGTAAACCTGGCGGCCCGCGGCCATGGGCATTACAACATATAAAGTGCCAGTGCCCTCATAGTGCCACAGTGCCCATGTAGATAGCACAACAGTGTCCCCTGTAGATAGTGTCACACCCCCATATAGTGCCACAGTGCCCATGTAGATAGCGCTACACGCCTGTAGATAGCACCAACCCCACTGTAGATAGCACCACACCCCACTGTAGATAGCACCACACCACATTGTAGATAGCACCAACTCCCTTAAATGACACCTCCCCCCTGTAGATAGCGCCACTGTAGCTCCCTGTAGGAGCGGAATCACTCTGGCCGGTGATTTCACTCCTAGAGGGTGCCCTTGATGTCTCTGCTCATATATGGACAGTGACGCCAGGGGCTTCTCCTGTAGCGGAATCCCCTGGCCAGAGTGTCGCCCGGGGATTCCGCTCTGGCAGGGTATTCCAGAGGTAGCCACTGATATCACTATCCGTATATGAACAGAGACATGGACAGTAACGCCAGGGGCTTCTGCAGTAGCGGAATCCCCTGGCCAGAGCGTCGGCTGGGGATTCCGCTCCTACAAGGAGCTACAGCGGCGCTATCTGGGGGGGGGGAGTGCCATCTACGGAAGAGGCACTATCTACAGGGGGGGGGGGAGGGAGACAGGAGTCCCCAGCTAGAGATCTCGCGATGCTCTGGCTGGAGACTTCACAGTTGAAAGCCCGACATCACTGTCCATAATATGGACAGTAATGTCAAGGGCTTCCCCAGGCTCAGCGCTCAAAGTAACGCTGTGTGCGGGGAATCCTCAACCAGGATCAGTTTTTAAAATTGATCCATTGACTTCTATGGGAGCCGTGAGACACGTCCTATTTTTTGACGGCCAGTTTTCACGGGCCGATAAAAAAACGGCCGTGTGAATATACCCATAGAACTTCATTGCTCTGAAAACGGCTGTGTGATGTCCGTTACAAAAACGTCCGTCGCACTGCCGTTTTTCACTGTCGTGTGAATGTAGACTTAGGAGGCTAAGGGTATGTTCACACGCAAAATCAAAAACGGCAGAGCTATTTTCAAGGGAAAACAGCCTCTGATTTTCAGCCGTTTTTTTTAGCCGAAAATGTTTTTTGAGGTGTTTCTTGGAGCCGTTTTTGGATCTATTTTGCCATTAACACAATTAAAAAAACTCCAAAAACGGCTCTAGAAGTGATATGCTCCTTCTTTGAAGGGTACGGTCACATGTCTTATTTTCAGCCGTTTTTCGGGCCGTAAACGACACTGAAAAACGGCTAAAAATACTGGGGCTGAACGCCTCCAAACATCTGCCCTATGATTTAAATAGTAAAAACAGTGTTCCGTTCCCATGGGGCGTTTTATATGCGGCTGTTTGTAAAAATCGCGCATAAAAAAAATTCCCTGTAAAAAAGAAGTGCATGTCACTTCTTGAGCCGTTTTTGGAGCCGTTTTTCATTGGGTCAATAGAAAAACAGCTCCACAAACGGCTGTAAAAAACGCACCAAAAAACGCTTGATGCTTAAAAAACAGCTGAAAATCACAGGCTTTGTAGACAGCTCCATATTTTACAGCCGTTTTTTGTTAAGCGTGTGAACATACCCTTATGGTGCGTCTTTTTACGCACCATTTTTTAAAACGGCGGCGTAAAAAAACGCCCCGTCTGAACTAAACACAGTTTTTCCCATTGAATTCAATGGGCAGATGTTTGTAGGTGTTTAGCTAGCGTTTTCAAAGTTTATTTCGTGGCATTTACACCCGGAAATACACATTGAAACCGCTAGCTAAACGCCTACAAACATGCGCAGTTCAGAGTTAGAACGGTGTACTTCGGGGCGTAAACACATCGATATACGCCTTAAAAAACGCTAGCTGAACGCCTACATGCATGCGCAATTCAGAGTTAGAACGACGACTAGCGTAAAAGCTGGTTTGTAGGGGGAAAGCAGATGCCATTTTGGTAAAGACCGGCAGCACAGCAGGTCAGGTGTGTGTGTGTATGTGGAGGGGGGGGGGGTGTGGGTTTTGGGCTGCATGTTTGGGGGGTTTGTGTGTGGAGGGTTGCGGCCGTGTATGGGGGATTTGCGGAGCATCTGCATGTGGGGGGGTTGTGGAGCGGCTCCATGTGGGGGGAGCTTCATGATGCGCCAGAATTATTAATATGCATTAATATTTCTGCCGCATCTCTAAGTCCCATGTGCTACAGTAGAAACTATAGTTTATTGACCTCTAGTTTATATTGCGGCACAGGGGAGGGGACAGAAGTCAGCTGTAGGTTAGTATAAGATTTTTATGCCTCTGTGTTTTTTTTATATTTTTTTAGCACCGGAGTAATGGCAGTTGTCTGTTTGTCAGCGTCCATTACTAAGGCGGGGCTTACTGTTAGCCAGTAAGATAGCTAGCAGTAACCCCCATTATTACCCCGATACACACCGCCACCAGGGGTACCGGGAGGAGCCGGGTATGATCCAGTTCCCAACCACCCATAGCGATGGTAGGGCACTAGGGTGGCCGCAGGCTGGTATTATTAGGCTGGGAAGGGCCAAAGACAGTGGCCCTTCCCACCCCGATAATGCTAGGATGCGGTTGCTTTAGTGTATCTGTCCGGTTATGAAAATGGGGGTGGATCCCATGTAGTTTTAAAAAAATAAATAAAAATAATTGATGAAAACGACATGGGGTTCCCCCCATTTTCATAACCAGCCAGATACAATAAAGCAGCTGTAGCCTAGCATTACCAGGGTGGAAAGGGCCACTGTTTTTGGCCCTTCCCAGAATAATAATACCAGTCTGTGGCCACCCCAGTACCCAACCATCACTACAGACGGTTGGATTCTGGATCGGACCCGGCTCTTCCCGATACTCCTGGTCGCGGTGGGTACCAGGGTAATAATGAGGGTGGTTAGTGCTAGCCTTTCTACTCGCTAACACTAAGCCCCGCCTTAGTAATGGACGTCGTCTAACAGACAACTGCAATTACAAAGGCGCTAATAAAGTATTAAAAAACAGACATAAGTCAATGTTCAAACAGAGGTTTTTTTACGCGGAAACGGCATTTGAATTAGCGCCAACTGTCCCGTACTGTAATCATGTTTTCAGTACGGGACAGTAGTTCCATAGAGAGGCAGGGACTCCTAGCGCCGTACAAAACTATGATGCTAGGAGCCCGGCTCCCTGCAGTGTGTTCGGTGCGGGACTTGCGGCCGAAATACGTTCCGTCATTTACGGACCGAACATGCTCGTGTGAATCCAGCCTAAGGGTGCATTCACACAGTGTGGTTTTGCTGCGCGGCGGAAAATCACGTTTCAAAAACGCATGCGTTTTTACCGCAATTTTTTCGATGTGGTTTTCGGCCGCATGGGAAAAAGCGGCAAAACCACACTGTGTGAATATACCCTAAGAAAATGTAGTTTTTTTTAATTGAAATTAAAACTCCCCCACACAACCCTCGGTAACCATTTTATTTAAAAAAACAAAACAAAAACTGTGGATCATCGAAGTAGTCTAACTATTCTACGACGTAGTCCAAACAGTCCTGCAAAACTAAAAAATAAAGTTAGTAATTTGAAAAATAAAAATCTTATACTCACCTACAGCGACTTCTGTGTTCTCCACTGCACCGCAATAGAAACTAGAGGCCAATGAAAAACAGCGCTCAAAAAAACTGTGTAACCGTGTCAAATACACGATCATTTCTTGTAAAGCGCTTTTTAAATTACAGGCATTTTTTATGTGTTTTTCGCTTTTTTTTTTAATGCGTTTTGTGCTTGCTTTTTGCACGTTTTTGGTGCATACAGTGAAGGAAATAAGTATTTGATCCCTTGCTGATTTTGTAAGTTTGCCCACTGTCAAAGACATGAACAGTCTAGAATTTTTAGGCTAGGTTAATTTTACCAGTGAGAGATAGATTATATTAAAAATCACATAGTCAAAATTATATATATTTATTTGCATTGTGCACAGAGAAATAAGTATTTGATCCCCTACCAACCATTAAGAGTTCAGCCTCCTCCAGACCAGTTAGGGTATGTGCACACACACTAATTACGTCCGTAATTGACGGACGTATTTCGGCCGCAAGTACCGGACCGAACACAGTGCAGGGAGCCGGGCTCCTAGCATCATACTTATGTACGATGCTAGGAGTCCCTGCCTCGCTGCAGGACAACTGTCCCGTACTGAAAACATGATTACTGTACGAGTCAGTTGTCCTGCAGCGAGGCAGGGGACTCCTAGCATCGTACATAAGTATGATGCTAGGAGCCCGGCTCCCTGCACTGTGTTCGTTCCGGTACTTGCGGCCGAAATACGTCCGTCAATTACGGACGTAATTAGTGTGTGTGCACATACCCTTTTACACGCTCCAAATCAACTTGGTGCCTGCATTAAAGACAGCTGTCTTAAATGGTCACCTGTATAAAAGACTCCTGTCCACAGACTCAATTAATCAGTCTGACTCTAACCTCTACAACATGGGCAAGACCAAAGAGCTTTCTAAGGATGTCAGGGACAAGATCATAGATCTGCACAAGGCTGGAATGGGCTACAAAACCATAAGTAAGGGCATGACCACACGTGGCGGATTTCCTCCGCAACTGTCCGCATCAATGCCGCACAGAATCTGCGTTGCAGATTCTGCTGCGGATCTGCACAAAATGTGCAGTACATTGATGCGGACTAGCTGCTGCGGACTGCGGGAAAAGTGCTTCCCTTCTCCCTATCAGTGCAGGATAGAGAGAAGGGACAGCACTTTCCCTAGTGAAAGTAAACGATTTTCATACTTACCGGCCGTTGTCTTGGTGACGCGTCCCTCTTTCGGCATCCAGCCCGACCTCCCTGGATGACGCGCCAGTCCATGTGACCGCTGCAGCCTGTGCTTGGCCTGTGATTGGCTGCAGCCGTCACTTACACTGAAATGTCATCCTGGGAGGCCGGACTGGAGACAGACGCAGGGAGTTCTCGGTAAGTATGAACTTATATGTTTTTTTACAGATACATGTATATTGAGATCGGTAGTCACTGTCCCGGGTGCAGAAACAGTTACTGCCGATCGCTTAACTCTTTCAGCACCCTGGACAGTGACTATTTACAGACGTCTCCTAGCAACGCTCCCGTCATTACGGGAGCCCCATTGACTTCCTCAGTCTGGCTGTAGACCTAGAAATACATAGGTCCAGCCAGAATGAAGAAATGTCATGGTAGTAAAACCAATACGCTCCGCAGCACACATAAGATCTGCGGACTTCATTGCGGAATTTTGACTCTCCATTGAAGTCAATGGAGAAATTCCGCCATGAGTCCGCCACTGCTCCGCAACAGACAGAGCATGCTGCGGACACCAAATTCCGCTCCGCAGCCTATGCTCCGCAGCGGAATTTTACGCCTCGTCTAAACGAACACTGCTAAATTAAAGTGTAAGTCAATGGACAAACGGCACCGCTGCGGATTAACGCTGCGGAGTGTCCGCAGCGGAATTTAAGTGAAATTCCGCCACGTGTGAACCCAGCCTAAGACACTGGGTGAGAAGGAGACAACTGTTGGTGCAATAGTAAGAAAATGGAAGACATACAAAATGACTGTCAATCGACATCGATCTGGAGCTCCATGCAGAATCTCACCTCGTGGGGTATCCTTGATCCTGAGGAAGGTGAGAGCTCAGCCGAAAACTACACGGGGGGAACTTGTTAATGATCTCAAGGCAGCTGGGACCACAGTCACCAAGAAAACCATTGGTAACACATTACGCCGTAATGGATTAAAATCCTGCAGTGCCCGCAAGGTCCCCCTGCTCAAGAAGGCACATGTACAGGCCCGTCTGAAGTTTGCAAATGAACATCTGGATGATTCTGAGAGTGATTGGGAGAAGGTGCTGTGGTCAGATGAGACTAAAATTGAGCTCTTTGTCATTAACTCAACTCGCCGTGTTTGGAGGAAGAGAAATGCTGCCTATGACCCAAAGAACACCGTCCCCACTGTCAAGCATGGAGGTGGAAACATTATGTATTGGGGGTATTTCTCTGCTAAGGGCACAGGACTACTTCACCGCATCAATGGGAGAATGGATGGAGCCATGTACCGTCAAATCCTGAGTGACAACCTCCTTCCCTCCACCAGGACATTAAAAATGGCTCGTGGCTGGGTCTTCCAGCACGACAATGACCCGAAACATACAGCCAAGGCAACAAAGGAGTGGCTCAAAAAGAAGCACATTAAGGTCATGGAGTGGCCTAGCCAGTCTTCAGACCTTAATCCCATCGAAAACTTATGGAGGGAGCTGAAGATCCGAGTTGCCAAGCGACAGCCTCGAAATCTTAATGATTTACAGATGATCTGCAAAGAGGAGTGGGCCAAAATTCCATCTAACATGTGTGCAAACCTCATCATCAACTACGAAAAACATCTGACTGCTGTGCTTGCCAACAAGGGTTTTGTCTTGTTTGCCAAAGGGATCAAATACTTATTTCTCTGTGCACAATGCAAATAAATATATAGAATTGTGACAATGTAATTTTCAGTTTTTTTTAAAATATAATCTACCTCTCACTGGTAAAATTAACCTAGCCTAAAAATTCTAGACTGTTCATGTCTTTGACAGTGGGCAAACTTACAAAATCAGCAAGGGATCAAATACTTATTTCCTTCACTGTAATTAGGACTTCCACTGACTATGGGAACATTTAGCGCGTTTTATGCACCAAAGAATTAATCCGACACCAGTTTTTTACGCAACAAGTTTTTTTAAAACGCTCACGTAAAAAAGCTTTCCCATTGATGTAAATGGGAAGCTTAATCAAGTTTTTTATTTTTAAGCTTTTTTGACGCATTTTGTGCATGCTTTTTTTTGTTCGTTTTTTGGTGCATAGTTAGGACTCCCATTGACTATGGGAACATTTGGCGCGTAAAAAAGCACGTATGTACTGACAGCGCGCTTTCCCATTGATGTAAATGTTAAACATATTTTTTTTTTCCTCATTTTTCGGCGTGTAAAATATGCCAAAAAACACATAAAATACACGCTGTGTGAACCAGTCAACTGAAAAGTCATTCACCACACGGTCTTCCCTCTTGACTTTCATTATTCTTAGCCTTTTGGTGTGTCCTAGAGCTGCTGTCAGCTGCCATTTGTAAAATCTCTTCAAAAATGGAGACAATTCTTGGCAATTTGAAGTCACCTTTTCCTGGCTTGTAGCCAAAAAAATAGTGAGAGGGGTGAGTCTCCCTCCCACATTTAGAGCAGCTGTATGTCAGGTTGCTTTACCTGATTGACTTTGCTGTAATTCTGGGAAGTGCTCTCTCTGGTGGCCAACATAGAAAAACATGTGAAATTATTATTTAATTTTTTAAACTTCCCACCTTGTAGAAGAAAAATAAAAATGAGAAAAACATAATCAAAAAAATGAACATGCTAAAAAAATATATTTTAATTCGCGACACATTCCCTTTAAAGGGAATGTGTTGCCAGAAAAACATGTTTTTTTTTTAAAAATTAAACATTTAGTGTGTGGGTGATTAAACATTGTTCAAATTTTTTTTATTTTTTTCACGAGTCAGGAAATAGTCAGGAAATATTATAAATTAATTCTAATTTATAATACTACCCATTTTTGGTCACTAGATGGAGCTATTCCCAAAATTGCAGCATTGCAACATTGGGTTAAAAGCCCTCGCTCTAGTGAGCTCTCAGCATCCCCCCTCCTTTATCCTGGCTAGTGCCGGGATAAACGAGGGGTTTGAACGGTGTAACCGCCTACACTGTGTGTCGCCATTTTTTGAGCTAACACACAGTGTAGTAGGTTTACATACAGTAGTAAACACACACAAACACGAACATACATTGAAATCTCTTACCTGCTCCTGCCGCCGCGGCTCCCTCCGGCCCGTCCGCTCCGTTTGCTGCCGCTGGTCCAAGTGCACAAATCCGGAAGCCGCGACCGGAAGTAGTAATATTACTGTCCGGCCGCGACTTCCGGTCCACAGGAAAATGGCGCCGGACGGCGCCAATTTCGAATTGGACTGTGTGGGAGCGGCGCATGCGCAGTTCCCACACAGACGCCGTACACTGAAGTCAATGGGACGGGAGCCGTTCGCAGTCCCTATGGGACTGTGGCTGCCGTACTCCATGTCTGTGTGTGTTGTTAATCGACACACACAGAAATGGAACAAAAAATGGCAGCCCCCATAGGGAAGAAAAAGTGTAAAAATAAGAAAAAGTAAAACACAAACACACAAATGAATATAAACGTTTTTAATAAAGCACTAACATCTTTAACATATAAAAAAATAATTTGTGATGACACTGTTCCTTTAAGTAACGTGTACTAAAAATAGCTAAACGGTGCATGCTCCTGCAGAGGCGTAGCTAGGTTCTCCAGCACCCGGGGCAAAGATTCAGTTTGGCGCCCCCCCCCCCAACCTCTTTCCCGACATCTTCCCCCTCGCCGTGTTTGTTTACTCTACCATTCGACGTGTCATTTATTTTTATGTAACGCGAGCATAAAAACATTTGAACATTTTACAAGAAATATGGTTCTATACACAACACCAGAATAGTGCTCAGTACATATATACATCACCAGCACAAATACAGCTCAAATTAGTGCAACCCCTGCTGTATAGGTATGTACGGCGTAAAACTACAGCTCCCAGCATGGCCCAAACAATGGTAAGGATATGCTGGGAGATGCCGTTTCACAAAAAATAAATCCTATCATAATCACACCACCCATCATCTCGCTGCAGATCATACAGTGACTACATTACTGATCAGAGGCAGAATAAACATTTACATTAAGTGACTCACCGGTGACGTCTCAGATTCTAGTTCTTTTTCTCCATCCGGTCCAGACCTCTATGGTGGCTTCTCCCGGTCACAGCCCATTTCTGCAGTTTGCTGCTCAGATGTCTTCAGCTTCTCACTTTTCCAACATTTCTGCACCTATAAATAAATATAAAGTTATCATTATACCACACACTATGCCCCTAAATATAATAGCACCATACACTGCACCTCTAATTATAATAGCACCATACACCGTGTCCTACACACACACACACGCTGTGCCCCCTGTAGATAGTGCCTGCCATAGAGCCCCCTGTAGATAGTGCCTGCCATAGAGCCCCTGTAGATAGTGCCCCCATACAGACCACCCCTGTATAGTGTTCCACAAATAACTCCCCCTATAGTCCTCTACAGATAGCCCACCCCTGTATATAGCCCCCTGTAGATATAGCCCACCCCTGTATATAGTACTCTACAGATAGCCCAACCATGTATGTAGCCCCCTGTAGATATAGCCCACCCTTGTATATAGTGCTCCACATATAGTCCACCCCTGTATATAGTGTTTCACAGATAGCCCACCCCTGTATATAGCCCCCCTTGTACATATAGTCCACCCCTGTATAGTGCTCCACTAGATAGTCCACCCCTGTATATAGTGCTCCACAGATAGACCACCCCTGTATATAGTGCTCCACAGATAGCCTACCCTTGTATATAGTATATACAGGGGTGGTCTATCTGTGGAGCACTATATACAGGGGTGGACTATATGTACAAGGGGGCTATATGCAGGGGTGGGCTTTCTGTGGAGCACTATAGGGGAAGCTATTTGTGGGATACTATATACAGGGGTGGGCTATATCTATAGGGGGACTATATCTACAGGGGGACTATATACAGGGGTGGGCTATCTACAGGGGGACCATATCTACAGGGGTGGGCTATATCTACAGGGGTGGGCTATATCTACAGGGGTGGGCTATATCTACAGGGGTGGGCTATATCTACATGGGGCTATATACTATATAGCCCCCCCTGTAGCTATAGCCCACCCCTGTATATGGTGCTCCATAGATAGCCCACCCCAGTATATAGCCCCCCTGTAGATATAGTCCCCCTGTATATAGCCCACCCCCTGTAGATATAGTCCCCCTGTATATAGCCCCCCCTGTAGATATAGTACACCTGTATATAGCCCTCCCCCTGTAGATATAGTCCCCCTGTATATAGCCCCCCCTGTAGATATAGTACACCTGTATATAGCCCACCCCCTGTAGATATAGTCCCCCTGTATATAGCCAACCCCCTGTAGATATAGTCCCCCTGTATATAGCCCCCCCTGTAGATATAGTCCACCTGTATATAGCCCACCCCCTGTAGATATAGTCCCCCTGTATATAGCCCCCCTGTAGATATAATCCACCTGTATATAGCCCACCCCCTGTAGATATAGTCCCCCTGTATATAGCCCCCCCTGTAGATATAGTCCACCTGTATATAGCCCACCCCCTGTAGATATAGTCCCCCTGTATATAGCCCCCCTGTAGATATAGTCCACCTGTATATAGCCCACCCCCTGTAGATATAGTCCCCCTGTATATAGCCCCCCCTGTAGATATAGTCCACCTGTATATAGCCCACCCCCTGTAGATATAGTCCCCCTGTATATAGCCCCCCCTGTAGATATAGTCCACCTGTATATAGCCCACCCCCTGTAGATATAGTCCCCCTGTATATAGCCCTCAACTGTAGATATAGTCCACCTGTATATAGCCCACCCCCTCTAGATATAGTCCCCCTGTATCCCCCCCCCCGCAGATACAGCGACACACGTCTATTACAATTTAAAAAAAATATTCAAACTCACCTTATTCCCGCTCCCACGCCGTCTGGCAGCCATGGTGACCTGCGCTCTTCTGCGCAGGTCTCCAGGGGGTTGAACACAGCGCTGATTGGCTGGGCAGGATGACTTTCCCTGCCAGTCAGTCAGCGCCTTTCATCGACGGAAGCGTCACTGGTACAAAAGGTACCAGTCGCTTCATTCGTGGAGAGGCGGTCATTCATTGCTTCTAATTGTACCTGTGTCCTTGCGACACAGGTACAATTATAGTGCAGGAGGAGGTGGCTCTGGCGCCCCCCTCTGAACTGCGCCTGGGGCACGTGCCCTGCCTGCTCCCCCCTAGCTACGCCCCTGGCTCCTGAACAGTTTGAAGGGACCACGCCAAAAGAGATAACCCCCACACAGCCCTGTGCCCATGCTGTTACCAACAGCAGAAGATTACAGTAAAAAAAAATACAGTTACACTATAAAACATTCTCTGTATAGATAGATTTCTATCTATCTATACAATCTATCTATCCATCTATCTTTTTTTCTATCTATCTACCTTTCTTTCTTTTATTCTATTAGAATAGGCAGGTAGGGAGTATATAATTATATATATATCCACATATATATAATATATATAGCAATAGCGATTTATTTTTTTGTTAGCGGTAGTGTAGATATATATACCAGTTAGTTTGTGTGTTTTATAAAAAAAAAAAAAAATTTGTTTAGTTAGGCTTAGTGTTAGTGACGTTATGGCGAGGAAGTTGTTTAGCGCCGAGGAGGCATACGCCATGCTGTGGTCTGAGTCGGAGACCGCATCAGAGATGGTGTCAGAGATGGAACCTGTTTTGGGCAGTGACGATGATAGCGTCACTTCAGGTTCATCTTCAGGGGACGTAGTCCCTGATGCAGTTGAAACTGCAGAACATGAAAGCGGAGGGCCAAGTAGCGCTGTAGCACGGGACAGCCTGGTCCCTCCAGTCCAGGCTCTTGTATGGGCACCTGCCCCATATTTTGGGCCTAGAATCCATGGATTTACTGCCACTCCTGGCATAACCGTGGACAATACAAATTTTGTCCAAATGGATTACTTCCATTTATTTATAACGGACGACATCCTAAATCAGATTGTCCACGAAACAAATTTATATGCCACTCAATATATAAGGCAGAAACCTTCATCCACCCATGCCAGAGATTGGACGCCCACCAATTTGCAGGAATTAAAAAAATTTTTGGGGCTCACCCTAAATATGGGTATTGTCAACAATCCCTCCATTAGGTCTTACTGGTCAACAAGACCCGCACAAGCCACCCCAGTATATTCTGCAGCAATGCCCAGGTCTCGTTATGAGACAATAATGAGGTTCCTCCACTTCAACGACAACGCACAGGCCTCCCCAAGTACCGATGCAAACCGGGATCGGTTGTTCAAAAATTAGACCGCTAATAAATTCCCTGAATAATTTATTTCTGCAACTCTACACCCCTGAGCAAAATGTAAGTGTGGACGAATCCCTCCTCAACTTTCATGGAAAACTTAGCTTTCGCCAATATCTACATTCCAAAAGGGCAAGATATGGTGTTAAGCTTTACAAATTGTTTGAAAGCTTGTCAGGATATACCACCGCCTTCAGGATTTATGAAGGGCGGGACCGCTCAATAAATGTTCCTGGATACCCCCCTGATCTTTCCACCAGCAGTAAGATCGTGTGGGAGATAATGCAGCCTCTGCTTCACAAGGGGTACCACCTGTACTGCGACAATTTTTATTCCAGTGTGCCCCTGTTTAGGCATTTGCATGCTGCAAGGACTGGGGCATGTGGTACCATGCACAAAAACCGCATGGTCCACAGCAATTAGTGGGGAAGCGCATGGTAAAGGGGGACTCCTGTGCTTATGCATCCGAGGAATTGCTGGCGGTCAAGTTCAGGGATCGCAAAGACGTGTATGTGCTAAGCACGATTCATACCGCAGGAACAGTGGCAGTGAGGGAAAGAGGGGCAGCATCGGACAAGCACAAACCAGTGAGTGTGTCCAAATATAAGAAGCGAAAAACAAAAACCTGGTACAAAAAAGTGGCCATTTATTTGTTACAGGTGCCCATCCACAACTCATTTGTGCTCTACAAAAAAAACAGAGGCAGAGACACATACCTGGATTTCCAGGAGAAAATTATTGAAGGCCTCATATTTGATGTTTAGGACACCCGAGAATGCCCCCAGTCTGAGGATGTCATGCGACTGACTGAAAGACACTTCATCAGTCGGATTCCCCCAACACCAACCAGAAGCAACCCCCAGAAAAAGTGCCGCGTCTACAGAAAAGACGGGCACCGCAAAGATTCCCGATATTTCTGTCCCTCATGTCCCTCGCAACCAGGCCTGTGCATTGAGCCATGTTTTAAAAGATACCACACTGTTCTGAATTATTAGATTTTAGTTAATTTGTTGAAAATATATTTGCCCTACATTACGTTTTTATTTTTCCCCTGATTTTACTCCAAGGGTGAGGGAGGGAATGGGTGGGGGGTGGATGTCATGTTTGCATATTCTCTAAAGTTCATCTGCTGGAGAGCTCCATTTGCATAAACCTGCAATTTCTTATTTTAGAAAACCCCAAAAAATAAATTCCCATTATACCCCTAGATGAATATTTTGGGATTTCTGCTTCAAGAGCAGATATTTTGGAAGTGTTATAGAAACTCTGTTGAGTTTTGTAAAACCAGCTTTGAAAAAAAGCGATTTGTGAAATAAGCTTCTTTTATCATCCGACGTCCTACATCTCTATGTGATAAATAAGACACACATATTTGGTATCCCCATGCTCAGGAGAAGTGGAAGAATGTGAAAGGAGATGAATTTTGGCCGTGGTCTATGCCGTGTGTGAAAAATGCTGGTATAAACTGACGCATTTGCTAAAAAATTGCTAATTTTATTTTGATCCATCTTATTCAAGAAACTTTCAGAAGAAAACTGGACTGTCTAAAAATATGATAAACCCCTTGATGAAAACCTTGTGGGGTCTACTTGCGTTAATTAAGTAATTTATGGGGTGATTCTAATCTTTCAGCAGCATTACACACCCCAGAAAAAAGTATGCGGCTATAAAATCAAGTGCAGAATTCCTGGACCGAAAAGGCCAAAAAGCCTCCTTTTATGCCAAGCCCTGGCACATGCCCGTGAATAAAGCACACATATTTGGTATCCCCATGCACGGGAGAAGTGGAAGAATGTGAAATGGAATGAATTTTGTCCGTGGTACATTCTGTGTGTGAAAAAGCTAGCATAAACTGACGCATTTGCTAAAAAAAAGCACATTTTATTTTGTTCCATCTTATTCAAGAAACTTTCAGAAGAAAACTGGACTTGCTAAAAATATGATAAACCCCTTGAAGGAAACCTTGTGGGGTCTACTTGTGTGAATGAAGTCATTTATGGGGTGATTCTAATGTTTCTGCAGCATTACACCCCCCAGAAAACAGTATGCGGCTATAAAATCAAATGCAAAATTCCTGGACTGAAAAGGCCAAAAAGCCTCCTTTTATGCCAAGCCCTGGCACATGCCCGCACAGTGAATAAGGCACACATATTTGGTATCCCCATGCACGGGAGAAGTGGAAGAGTGTGAAAGGAGATTAATTTTGTCCGTGGTCCATACTGTGTGTGAAAAATGCTAGCCTAAACTGACGCAATTGCAAAATTCTTGCATTGTTATCCAATTTTGCCCACTTTAGAGAAAAAAATAAAAATGATATATATTGACAAATGCCACTAAAACAAAGCCCTATCTGTCCTTTAAAAAGAGTGTAAAATTCAAAGATGAACTTTATTCACCTGCAGAGTTATAGTCATCTAAAGAAGCGCATAGCAAAATTGTGAAATTTGCTCTGGTCATTTAGCTGTAAAACAGCCTAGTCCTTAACCGGTTAAACATTAAATAATATATTTTAATTTGGTATTGTCACGACCGTGCAACCTGTTCATTGAATTTATAGGATCATTTATGTTGGTCGGCGTATGCCCTAAAAAAATAAGAAGGCAATGCTAAAATAGCATTTTTCTAGGTTATTGCCAAAATTAAAAAAAAAAAGATATAAATTAAATTCTAATTTATATATACCAAAAAATGACACATAACGTACAACTGGTCCCATTACAAAACAAAACCTCATGTTAAACAAAAAAATTTAAAAAAAGTTATGACTGCCAAAATGCAGAGAGGGAAAAAGAAAATGAAAAAAAAAAATGTTGGTCTTTAAGGCCAAAAATGGCTCACTCCTCAAGGAATTTAATGTCACATGCAATGCTAGCTGTGTCATGCATTCGTGATCTTCGCAGTTGCATAAAGTTCTACAGTGATCGGTGTTTTTTTGCAAATTTTGCAGAACTGACATTACAGCCCCTTCCCATAACGCCAACAAACCCGTCTCACATATCGCATGTGAGTTTGCACTGGCCCAGACCTTAGAGTTCATAACACCAAAATACCACACAAGGCAACCACCTCACAAATGACCCTTACCTTACAGTTTCTGGACATCAGAGAATAGCAGCTGGCACATTAGAATATCCTTTCACCAAGCAAAATGTAAAACCCCACTCAAGAGCTTTTAGGAACTTGTATGTCGATTTTAAGGAATATCTGTCAATTGGATGGTGTCCCAGTAAATGCATTCATCTACAGTTATTTCATTAAGACACATTCCATATGCCTTAATAGGACAACAGTGGGACAGTTATTGTCAGTAGACATAAGGAATTGTCAAAAGTGGACATCCCCATTAATAGAACTGTCCTAGTGACATTCTCTTCACCTTTGCAACCAGTTACTTTTAATTTCTCCAATCTAAAATGAAAATTAAAGCAATTTTGAAAATAGCGTTGATAAAAACATATTCTACCATTTTAAAAATACAGCTCCCATAGCAGACGTTTATCTCCCAGTTAGGGCCGTATTTAGAATTTGTGCTGCACTCAGCACTTTTAGGGCTGACGCCCCCCGATAACGCAGCTTTTTCCGCAAAAATCAAAACATGTGCTAATTGTTGCGGGTTTTACCTCCCATTGCATTCAATGGGGAAAAAGTGCAACAGAAAACCAGCGATTCTACAACATGAATTGACATGCTGCGGAATTTAAAAAAACGCACCGCAGCTAAATTTATGAAAGTTTTTTTTCGGTGGATTATTTATGCAGTGTGTAGATGAGATTTGTTCAAATATCATCCACTCTACTGCTACTGTATTACGCTGCAGATTTTTCACAATTAAATCCATTGCGTAAAATCTGCAGTATTTACGCTACGTGTGAACATACCCTAAAAGAAATGCTCAGTGCTACCCCAGTAAGATGCTCTCCCATGCCCCCACATGAACATTGGGGCCCATTTCCCCTATTATTGATCAGGTCACAGTTTATTATTTTTTTAGAAAAAAGCAGAGCAGAAAATGCCCTGCAAGGTACTTCAGTACATCGTAACCTGGGACTATGTGATGTAAACTAGCTCAGTTTACGGTCACAGACCCAGGAAGGTAAGTATAATAATCGTTTTGCTTTTTTATTTATTAGTGGTACTGTTTTTTTTTTGTGTGTGTTTTCTTACAGGTTCGGTTGTTGGACTGCATCGGATTCGAGGACTACTTTGATGACGGCGTTTTTTTCTGAAATAAAATGGTTAACGAGGGTTCTGTGGGGGCTTTTATTTCTCTAAAATATTTTTTTCTGTGTGGGTGTTTTTTTTTTAACTTCATTACTGCTCCGATAGACAGTGTCCATTACTAAGGCGGGGCTTAGTGTTAGCCGGTGGAGAGGCTAACACTAACCCACCCATTATTACCCCAGTATCCACCGCCACCGGGGGTGCTAGGAAGAGCAGAGTACAATCCAGTACCCGAACTTCTAAAGTGATGGTTGGGTACTGGGGCGTATGCGGGCTGGTATTATTAGCCTGGCAAAGCCCAAAAACAATGTCCCTTCCCACCCTGGTAATGCAGCTACTTTATTGTATCTAGCTTATTATGAAAAATAGGGGGACGCAAAGTAGTTTTTTCAATTATTTATTTTAAAAAAACGACGTGGGGTCCCCCCATTTTTCCTTAAAAAAACCCACAATAAAACATTAACATTAAAGAGGCTCTGTCACCAGATTATAAGTGCCCTATCTCCTACATATAGTCTGATCGGCGCTGTAATGTAGAGAACAGTGGTTTTTATTTTGAAGAATCGTAATTTTTTAGCAAGTTATGAGCAATTTTAGATTAATGCTAATTAGTTTCTTAATAGACAACTGGGCGTGTTTTTACCAAGTGGGCGTTGTACAGAGAAGTGTATGACTCTGACCAATCAGTGACTAATCAGCGTCATACACTTCTCATTGTTCCAGCCCAGCCTCTTTCACTGCACAATCACGCTGTAACAATGGAACAATGAGAAGGGTATGACGCTGATTGGTCAGCGTCATACAATCCTCTGTACAACGCCCAGTTGGTAAAAAGTAAAAACACGCCCAGTTGTCTATTAAGAAACTAATTAGCCTAAATCTAAAATTGCTCATAACTTGCTCAAAAATTATCGTTTTTCAATATAAAAAACACTGCTGTTATCTACATTACAGCGCCGATCAGATTATGTAGGAGATAGGGCAGTTATAATCTGGTGACAGAGCCTCTTTAATAAGTAAAAAAGCAAAACCATTATCATACTTGCTCTTAGCGGTCATTGGTTCATTTACATCAAATGGTCCCAGGTTACCTCAGTTCACACTTTTAAAATGAGGCCAATGAACTTAGGTAACCAGCCACCACATGATGTAAATTAACCAATGACAGCTTAGAGCTGTCACTGCTTAGTTTACAAAGCCTTGTAAGTGACGCAGGATCACCCGAGATGTGCCAGAATTGTGGCGCATCTCGGGTGCGTGTGCCATTATAAACCTAGTGTGGGGACTCCTTCAGAAACAATGAATCCCCACACTAGGAGTTACTAGTGTCGGCGGGGCTCAGCAATGAAGTTTTCCTTGATGCAGGCCTGGTCTTTTCTGATCAGGCCTGCTCCAGCGGAACGACGGCAGGCGGCGCAATGAGGTCATCGTACCGCCTGCGCCACAAGAAAGCGTCGAATGATGAGGTAGGGAACTAATGGTTCCCTTGCTTCACCTGCTCTTTCAATTGTATCCGCTTCCTAAGGACTCGGATACAATTGAGGACAGTACATTACATTAGGGTTGTCACGATACCAGAATTTGGACTTCGATACCGATACTTTGTGTAGGATTGCAATTCTCAATACCAAAACGATACTTTGCCAACAATAATAAAAAGTTCTAAAAGTCTAAGACACGCCCACTGTTCTCGTATTGGCCACAGCTGCTCTGGTCAATCCATTAACAATGGGCGTGTTTTACAGACCAAGGAGCGCTAGTGAAGCGCACAACACCCCCCTGCCCTGTGAGCGACCTGACGGCTGGCCGGTCAGGTCACAAGTTAAGATTTTAATTAAAAAAGAAAAATACGATCATCCAGCCGCCCCCCCTGCTGGATGCCCTAGGCACTGCACCCCCAGTGCCTAGTGGTAAATACAGCCCTGCTCCCAGGAGAAGAAGGGATTGGGCATATTGAAGTCCACAATTCCTCTGCAGTGTCATTTCTGGGCAAACGTAGTATTACATAGCATCCATTGAATTCAAAGGGCGACCATGTAATAAGTCCTTTGGAGCTAGGGCCTCACTTTTGCAACTGCTCTCCGCTTTACACTCTGTGATATTCCTATGACTGTATATGGCCAGGGGTGGTTGACATATATGTCTGAATTGCCATATTTATATAGAATACAACTCTTATAACTCTCAGGGATAGGTCCTTATTGTAACTATGGTCACATGATCCATAATTCCATACAGTTAAATATGTATTAAAGGGTAACTAAAGTTTCGAAAAGCTAACATGTCATAGTGACATTTATACATATATATAGTCCAAACCGATCATTGAATCTAGCTACAACTCCATTCAAGTATACAACCAAAATTGGAAAAAAAAAAGTCATGCAGCCGTAACTATTTATACCAATAAAAAATATATATTTTATTGAAATACATTAAAAATGTTACACATAATAAAAGAATAATAATTGATGAATCACCAGAAAAACCAGTGAGCACACAAGATTGCACTTTACAACTTCAATGACAATGGAATATAGAGCGATTATATAATAGAATAACAATATATGGTAAGAATCGATTAGAAAGCTATACACCAGCTAAATAGCTATCAAGTTTGTATGATGGAAATATGTAGTAAATCCCAGTTTTAAATATAGTGAAAATATGATGCACATGACGTGACTCAATGATACAGCAAAATCAAAATGTAAAACAGAGAACGGGCCGAGAAAAGCCAATCAGAAACCAAGTGTCTCAGTGCTCAGACCCCCACCGATCAAAACTTCTGACATGTCAGAAGTTTTTTGAAAGTTTAGTTACCCTTTGTCACGGTCACAGGGTATGTGGACCCACTAGGCCGCTCCGCCGTAGCGGGGAGGCAGCTGACCAGGTCACAGTCTATACGAAAGTCAATAGCAGATAGCAATGCTTGGGTACCTGAACTAGTCCAGACGGTGGCTGTGGCTTCAGCACGGATGGAGGTCAGTGCGGCAAGTAGCGCCAGACGTGGCGGGCAGTATCCGATGTATCAGAAGACACTGGACGTGGCAAATGACACTGGTAGGCACAGGAACAAGAACAATACGGGAAACAGGAACGGGTAACAGGGCACGGGTAACAACTGGAACGGGGAAACACTATGGGACCATTTGCGAGACAGACTGGGATAGACTAACAACGCTCAGGCAAGGATCAGAAGGCCTGGGGCCTTCTTATAGACCAGGAAATCATGGCAGTTGATGATGCTGATGATGACGATTTCCTTTGTGCGTGCGCTGGCCCTTTAAGGCCGGGCACGAGCGTGCGCGCGCACCCTATGGGACACAGCAGAACGGAGCGGAAGTGAGTGCTGGCGTCTCCTAGGAAGGAGATGGGGACCAGCGCTCACGGATCCATGGCTGCTGGCATCGTGAGGAGAGTAAACCCGACGGCCCTCGGCCGTGGACTCTACACCATTTATGGTATACTGATGCGAGCATTTAGTAAGATTGTATGTTAATAATACTTTAGTAATATTGTTATTACTCTATACAGATTTTCTCATGTGCATTGGAAGATGTCCTTCCATCTGCACATAAAAGTTCATATCTTGATATATATTGGGGATGTAATCCCTATTTTGATTTAACATTTATACTAGTATTTATGGTCTATCTATGAGATGTATTTTGTATACAAATGTTTTATTGATTTTGCTCTTTTACTGATACAGTGAAAAGGTCTAAACATAATATAAAGCAGAGTATCTAAATATAATATTTCGCCTAAACAGTAAAAAAACGACTTTATACACATACTTTTAATGGTGTGCTGCTGATATATTTCTTAAATGTAACTAGATGAAGCGTCCTTGGAGCACCCTAACTTTACTCGAGTGATAATCCTTTTTCTATTGAACCTGTCATATTTGTCATCTTTTCATTCCCCTAGAACTATTTTTCATGTTTAAGTAAAATGCTTTTAATTTCTTGATTTATGTGTCATCGGAATATCTCTCCTGCTTCACGCAGCTGTGCTGCTGGTCTTGTGTACTAGTGCTGCAATGAATGCTTTCTCTCAGATGACTCATTGCAAAGTGAGAGAGGACTTGATTATGGGCAGAATAAACACCAAAGCACCCACTTCTTCAAGACAGACGAGTACGGTAGATTCCAATTGGCATCATACAGAGGTCTCATTAACTAAAGAGGCTCTGTCACCACATTATAAGTGCCCTATCTCCTATATAAGAAGATCAGCGCTATAATGTAGGTGACAGCAGTGCTTTTTATTTAGAAAAACGATCTATTTTAAACCACTTTATGAGCGATTTTTAGCTTTATGCTAATGAGTTTCTTAATGCCCAAGTGTGTGTGTTTTTACGTTAGACCAAGTGGGCGTTGTACAGAGGAGTGTATGACGCTGACCAATCAGCGTCATAAACTTCTCTCCATTCATTTACACTGCACTAGCGATATAGTTATATTGTTATGTGCAGCTACATACACAAACACTAACATTACTGTAGTATCCTGATAATGAATATACATCACTACCAGCCTGGACATGATGTTTATTCAGAATCCTGACACTTCTGAATCTTTCTGTGAGATTCCAACAAGGCATGCGTAATCTCGTTTGAAATGACAGGTTACATCGTAATCTCGCGAGATTACGTTTGCCTTGCTGTAAATCTCACAGACGCTACAGACATGTCAGGATTCTGAATAAACATCACGTCCAGGTTGGTAGTGATGTATATTCATTATCAGGAAACTACAGGAATGTTAGTGTTTGTGTATGTAGCTGCACATAACGATATAACTATATCGCTAGTGCAGTGTAAATGAATGGAGAGAAGTGTATGACGCTGATTGGTCAGCGTCATACACTCCTCTGTACAACGCCCACTTGGTCTAAAGTAAAACACGCCCACTTGGGCATTAAGAAAGTCATTAGCATAAAGCTAAAAATCGCTCATAAAGTGGTTTAAAATAGATTGTTTTTCTAAATAAAAAGCATTACTGTCACCTACATTATAGCGCCGATCGCCTTATATAGGAGATAGGGCACTTATAATGTGGTGACAAAGCGTCTTAAGCCATAGCAACACACCATCAAGGCCCTACAACAGGAAACGGCGACGCACTAAACTAGATATGTAGAACAGATAGCTGAAAGCTAAATCATGATGTTCTTATAGTATGTTGTAGTAATGGTACAGTTGAAAACATGGCAGTACATTGGCATTTATATAGCACTACCCATGTGCCAACAGTGTACGGTATTTTACCAATCCTGCAGATACAGGATTACCATCCGATGAACAATTGTCAATAGGTTTCTCCAGAAGCAGGGGTGTAACTAGGAAAGACGACCCCATAGCAAACTGGGTGACACACACAGCCCCCTCTTGTAGATAGTGCCCCCTGTAGATTGTGCCATACAGCCCCCCCTTTAGACTACGATACAGCCTCCCTGTAGATTCTGCCATACTGCCCCCGTAAATTATGCCATACAGCTCCCCCATAGATAGTGCCATCCAGCCCCACTTGTAGATTCTGCCATAGAGCTCTGTTTGTAGACAGTGCTATACAGCCCCTCCTGTAGATAGTATCACACCCCCCTCATAGATAGTGCCACACAGCCCCCCTGTAGTTTGTGCCCCACTCCGCCCTTTTAGGCAGTGCCATACAGCTTCCTCTTGTGGATAGTGTCACACACTTCCCCCTTGTAGATAGTGCTATACAGCACACCTGTAGATAGTGACCCCCATCTCCCTCTTGTAGATAGTGCAGTACAGCTCCCCTGTAGATAGTGCCCACACCTCCCCCTTGTAGATAGTGCCATACAGCCCCCCCCACCTCCACCTTGTAGACCGTGCCCCCACCTCCCCTTGTAGATAGTGCCATACAGCCCCCCTGTAGATAGTGCCCCCACCTCCTCTTGTAGATAGTGCCCCCACCTTCCCCTTGTAGATCTTGCCATACAGACCCCCACCTCCCCAATGTAGACAGTGCCCCCACCTCCCCCTTGTAGATACTGCTGTACAGACCCCCACCTCCCCATTGTAGACAGTGCCCCCCACCTCCCCCTTGTAGACTGCCCCTGGGAAAAAAATAAATATAACTCATCTAGCCCCCGTTCCCACGACGAAAGGTTCTGCTCCACAATGCCGATGGGATCCTTGTGTAGGCCGGCGTGATCCAGTGACGGCCTGTGGCCTAGTAAATGGCAGAGCAGGGAGATACCTCCCTGGTCTGCCATAGTGTTCCTCAGTATCTGCGCCCTAAGGACACAGATACTATTGAATGTGGCGTCGCTACCGCTGCAGCAGCCATAGCAGCGCCACCGGAATGGGGGCCTCATGCGACAAGCCCCGTAGCAGCCGCTATGGCGGTAGTTACGCCACTGTCCAGAAGTACAGAAATAATACCCAACTTCTTGGCCAAATCAAAATCTGGAAAATCTGTTGCAGCACTACAATCAACAAAGGCCTACATATGCAAAGATATGCCCTTCATTCAATCTTAGAGGGCAATACAATACAATCTCCCCATTGACTTCTAGGCTCTGAAGCTTCCCCAACTTTAGGGAACATTTTTGGACAAAATGTCCCTCTTTACCGCATTACAAACGAAAACCTATCCTTCTCTGCCTTACGCCTCATGCACATGAACGAGTGTGCCGTCCGAGTCCCATCAGTGATCCGAGGAAAGATAGGGAATATTCGGATCGGAGACTCAGACCATTTTCACGGACCCGATTCACCTGCTAAAGTGAATGGGTCCGTGAAGACTATCGGGTGCCACTCGGATGCCGTCATAAACGTCTAAAGGCATAAGGCTATTAAGAGAATCACACAAGGGAAATTGTACCATGGTATCCTTTGCCTGGACAAAAAGGCCTTAATGATAATGACTACGGAGGGCAGCATTACTCCAATCACTAACAGTGGCCCACCGTCTAAATTCTGCTGAATATTCTTCAACTGTCCTGTTTCCCTGTTTTAAAGCCCGAAGATGATCAAGTAGCTGCATCCGGGTCATCATAAAGAACCTCCAAAGCTGACAGGAATGCTTCCACACTTAGTAATGCTGGATCTACAGGCCTAAGACTAAAAGCCCAAGAATGTGGATAACCTTGTAACATGGTCTAAATAATTCCAATTTCCCCACCGAAGATCTAGACCTCAATGAAAAATACAATCTACAATTCACAAAAATTTCTAAACTGAGTACGATCACCAGAGAATTGGTTTGATAAATCTATATAAGGTTCAAGACAAGCTGCCGGAGTAACTCATCCCCCTGCGTATTATGAGGAAGGTGTTCCTGAGAACCCAAACGAGCTAGAACATTCTGCATCACAGAACCCAAGGACTGAATCTGATCAGTCAAATTTTGCACAGGATTAGCATCAGACATGATGCGGCAACCCCGGTGGAGGTGGATATATTGTTACACTACTGGGGGTGCTCAAGTCTGCAAAACACCAAACAATCTTTCATATGGGTGAGGCCTCATTTACACGAACGTGATATACGTCCGTGAGACTCGCGTGCTTTTCACGCGGGTCGCACGGACCTATACAAGTCTATGGGGGCATGCAGACAGTCCGTGAGTTTTGCTCAGCGTGAGTGCGCTGAAAAAAACTCACGACATGTTCTAAAAATCTGAGTTTTTCGCGCATCACGCACCCATTGAAGTCAATGGGTGCGTGAAAACCACGAAGGTCGCACGGAAGCACTTCCGTGCGAACTGCGTGATTCGCGCAAGAACTGTCAAACTGAATGTAAACAGAAAAGCACCACGTGCTTTTCTGTTTACAAACATCCGAACGGAGTGTCTTAGAGATGACCGAACCGAACTTCACCGGGTTCGGCCGAACTCGTTTTGACCGAACCCGGCAGGAGACAGTCACTGTCCAGGGTGCTGAAAGAGTTAAACTGTTTCAGCACCCTAGACAGTGACTTCCGATCCCAATATACGTGAACGTGTAAAAAAAAAAAAAAGTTCTGACTTACCGATAACTCCCGGCTTCTTCCTCCAGTCTGACCTCCCGGATTGCCAATTCAGTCCAAGTGACAGCTGCAGCCAATCACAAGCCAAGCACAGGCTGCAGCGGTCACATGGACTGCCGCGTCATCCAGGGAGGTGGGGCCAGATGTCAAGAGAGGCGCGTCACCAAGGACGCGTCACCAAGGCAACGGCCGGGAAGTTCTCGGTAAGTACGAACCTCTTTTTTTTAAACAGGTTACTCGATATGGTGATCGGAATTCACTGTCGAGGGTGCTGAAAGAGTTACTGCCGATCAGTTAACTCTTTCAGCACCCTGGACAGTGACTGACGTCGACTAGCCTCATCTCTATGATGGCGGCTGCGCGAAAATCACGCAGCCGCGCATCATACACCGATGACACACGGAGCTGTCAAGTGCCTTTTGCGCACGCAAAACGCTGCGTTTTTTTGCCTGCGCAAAACGCACACGCTCGTGTAAATGAGGCCTGAAGCACACATCAATACTGATAACAAAATTTAAAAGCAAGTAGCTCACCAGTGGATGAGCAGAACTGAATATTGAAGGTAGCAGAAGATGAAGACGATGCATAAATGGAGTGGATGGCAGATTAATAGTTTGGAAGCAATTAACAGCACTCACTGACCCTATCTGAATACTATTCCACAGCAGGGTAAGACAACAGCTTGGAAGCAGATCAAATTCACAGGAAAGGTAAACAAACCAGTGGAACTACAGATCCCAGGATATACATAAAACCACTATACAAAAACTAAGTCTCTCAGAGGATCAACAGGCCTCACAATACAAACAAACAGACAAGAATAAAGTCACAAACAAGAATCTGGAAAGCGATTAGTACATGCCAGAAACAGTATAACCAGCACCTGAGTAATCCAGAAGTATATATATATATATATATATATATATATATATATATATATATATATATATATATATACACATATATATATATATATATATATATATATATATATATATATAGCCCAAGAAAAGTACTCCGCCCTAATTAACCAGGCAAAGCTAAATGATGACCAAATCCAGATTCAGACCAAAGGCATTTCCTAGCAACACCCAAAGACAGAGATAAGAGAAATCATTGATTAGCAGCAGTACTGCTGCTAATTGTAACACCTGTCCAAGGACAGCATAAAGAAGTGACAGATTTCAGCATGCTGCCACTTTAAGTAATATTAAAGAGGCTCTGTCACCAGATTTTGCAGCCCCTATCTGCTATTGCAGCAGATCGGCGCTGCAATGTAGATTACAGTAACGTTTTTATTTAAAAAAAACGAGCATTTTTGGCCAAGTTATGACCATTTTCGTATTTATGCAAATGAGGCTTGCAAAAGTACAACTGGGCGTGTTGAAAAGTAAAAGTACAACTGGGCGTGTATTATGTGCGTACATCGGGGCGTGTTTACTACTTTTACTAGCTGGGCGTTGTGTATAGAAGTATCATCCACTTCTCTTCACAACGCCCAGCTTCTGGCAGTGCAGCACTGTGACGTCACTCACAGGTCCTGCATCGTGTCGGCACCAGAGGCTACAGATGATTCTGCAGCAGCATCGGCGTTTGCAGGTAAGTCGATGTAGCTACTTACCTGCAAATGCTGATGCTGCTGCAGAATCAAGTGTAGCCTCTGGTGCCGACACGATGCAGGACCTGTGAGTGACGTCACAGTGCTGCACTGCCAGAAGCTGGGCGTTGTGAAGAGAAGTGGATGACACTTCTATACACAACGCCCAGCTAGTAATAGTAGTAAACACGCCCCGATGTACGCACATAATACACGCCCAGTTGTACTTTTACTTTTCAACACGCCCAGTTGTACTTTTGCAAGCCTCATTTGCATAAATACGAAAATGGTCATAACTTGGCCAAAAATGCTCGTTTTTAAAAAATAAAAACGTTACTGTAATCTACATTGCAGCGCCGATCTGCTGCAATAGCAGATAGGGGCTGCAAAATCTGGTGACAGAGCCTCTTTAAGTAGTTATAGAGTATTTAGAACCAGCCACTGATTCATCTTTTCTCCCTATTACTGTGCATAGGGAGAAAATTGTGTCAATTAGGGGCGTTGGAGCGTGAATATATGAATATACCTGGACTCATACTTACGGCGCTGGCTGCGCACCGCAAATATAAGTTCTACATTTTCCTAAACTATAAAACATTAACTAATAAATGACAACTAAGGGCCTGTTCACATCAGTGTTGTCTTTCCGTTGAGGGGTTCTGTCCAAGCTTTCCATCGGGGGAACCCCTCAACGGAAAGGCAAACGGAAACCATAACTTCCATTTGCATCACCATTGATCTAAATGGTGATGGATACTTTGGAAATGGCTTCTGTTTGTCACTGTGGCGAAAGGGTTGTTTTTTTTTGATTGACTCAATAGCACAGTCGACTGAAAGCTCTGACGGAACCCCTCAATGATGTGAACAGGCCCTTAAATCAACGTATCAGTCACTTCTTTATGCTGCTCTTAGACAGGGCAGCATAAATATCTGATCAATCCGCTTTAAGCAGCTGTAGATATAGTGCAGCCAGAAATGTTGTGTGTAAGGCTTCATTCACATCTGCGTCGGGACTTTGTTCATGGGTTCCGTCAGAGCTTTCCGTCAGGAGAACCCATGAACGGAATCCAAACTGAAACAAACGGAAGCCATAGGTTTCCGTTTGCATCACCATTGATTTCAATGGTGATGGATCCGGTGCCTCCATTTGTCTCCATTGTGTAAGGGTTTCGTTGTTTGGATGGAATGAATGGAGCAGTCGAATACGGTATTGATTCCGTAGTCTACTGAATCCGTTGATTCCGTAGTGACAATCGGAAACCATTTGCACTGGATTTGTCACCATTGAAATCAATGGTCATGCAAATGGAAAGCTATGGTTTCCGTTTGTTTCAGTTTGGATTCCGCTCATGGGTTCCCCTGACGGACTGCTCTGATGGAACCAGTGAACGGAGTCCCGACGTAGATATGAACAAAGCATATCCTGCATACTTTTCTTTTATATCCTGGTTTCTGTAAGGGTATGTTCACACGATTAACAAAATACGTCTGAAAATATGGAGCTCTTTTCAAGGGAAAACAGACCCTGATTTTCAGAAGTTTTTTGAGCAACTCGCGTATTTCGCTGCTTTTTTCGCTGCATTTTTTACGGCCGTTTTTGGAGCTGTTTTCAATAGAGTCTATGAGAAAACGGTTCCAAAAACGTCCCAAGAAGTGTCCTGCACTTCTTTTGACGAGCCGTCATTTTACGCGCCGTATTTTGACAGCGACGCGTAAAGTGACAGCTCGTCTGCACAGAACATCGTAAGACCCACAAGCAATGGGCAGATGTTTGCCGACGTATTGGAGCCGTCTTTTCAGGCGTAATTCGAGGCGTAAATCGCCTCCATTACGTCTGAAAAGAGGTCGTGTGAACATACCCTAAATGTTTATTGTCTCTTTCTATGCATGTTGAGTTAGTGGATGAGCTCTTCCTATGTGGTCTAAAACCTATGCTGTGTGCTCTGACCAATCAGATATCTCATCTCTGCTGCTGCTCCTCCCCTATCTGCAGCTACATGTCTTCTATTTGGTATTTTATACTAGAAGGATTTTTCAGAGACTGAGGAGGTTTCTGTATATTTTCAGAGATCCTACAGGCAGCAAAAGTAAGATGCCACTTCTTACATAGTTGAGAAGTTTGACAGGTCTATCAAGTCCATTCCTACAGTCAGGGGCGTAGCTAAAGGCTCAAGGGCCCGGGTGCAAGAATTCAGCTTGGGCCCCCCTACCACTCCCCAACACCATCATCATCATCAGACCCCAGACGCCTTGCCCAACAGCCCCCATAGTATAATGCCCCCACACAGTATAATGCTCCCATAGCTGCCTCCCACAGTATAATGCTCCCATAGCTGCCCCCACACAGTATAATGCCCCCCATTACAGCCCCATACTGTATAAAGCTCCCCATATCAGCCCCCCATACAGTATAGTGCCCCCCATATCCGTTCCCCATACAGTATAATGCCCCCATATGTGCATAATATAAAAATAGCATAATTACTTACCTATCCCCGTTCCCACGTCGGGTGGAGGATCCTTCGCCTCCTCCGGTCTGTAATATGAGTGACTCAGCGCAGGCAGGCGCGATGATGTCGCTACATCCCGCCTGCCTGCGTTGAGCCGCTCAGGGCACAGTGAATGCTGGATCAGGGAGATGTCAGCTCCTTGCTCCAGCATTGAATGGAACCGGGACCTCGGTGAGTGACTCGCGACCCACCGGAGGTCTTCACACGAACCCCCAGGGGGACGCGACCCACAGTGTAGGGATGTCACGATACCAAAATTTGGACTTCGATACCGATACTTCGTTTACTTTGCCAACAGTAATAAAAAAAAAAAAGTTCTTCCATTTTCTGATGTGAGGCGCGAGGTGCAATGAATTTTGAATGTGCCCCACATTAATAGTAATTAATCCCATCATGTTTCTCAGTCATAATGGGTTAATGTGTGAGGTACATGATGGGGTTAATTACTAGTAATGTGAGGCACATGGAGGTTAAATTCATCATCGCACCTTGTGCCTCACAATTAGGCCCCATGCACACGACCATAAATAACCTCAGTTTTTGCGGACCGCAATAGCGGTCCGCAAAAATGGACCCATTCACTTTCATTGAGCGCGGACACATTTCCGCAGCGCTACGGAAGGGTGTCTGTGCCGTAGAAATGTTCCGAAAATTATGGAACATGTCCGTTCTTTTGCATTTTGCGGGCCGTGCTCCCATACTTTGTATGGGAGCACGGCCCGAAAATGCGGGTGGCAGTCGGCAGCCGGCCGTGCCCGCAACCGCGGGTCGTGATTGCGGGCACGGTCGTGTGAATGGGGCCTAAGTGATAGAAAGCAATTTTTATTTTAGTTTTTTTACAGAGTACACATCATAAATGATGCAAAAACAAGGTTATTACGGCCGCGCCAATACTGATTATGTGTATATTTCATGTATTGAGACTTATTTGAATGTTTATTGTAAAAAAGGTGTATGTGTATTTTTTTAAATTTAACATTACTTTGTTTTTACTTTATTTTTAAACTTTAATGTACTGGCATATATCTATATACTGATAGTACACAGGCATATATCTATATGCCAGTACATTAGCCTGTGTACTGATAGCACACAGGCAGTTAGGACATACCTAAGTATGCCCTAACAGGAAATATGGTAGGACAGCCCTGGGCTCCGTCAATAGACCCTGGGCTGTCTGCCCATATATGGTATGTCCCTTAATCGCGTCACAGGGATTTTCTGTGACGCGATCCAAGGGGCATCCCCCCCCTTCTCACTTTCCTCTTGAATGCTGCAGTCAGCTTTGATCGCAGCATTCAGGGGAATAACGGCTGAGATGAGAGGTTTCTCTGATCTCCGCAGTTATAGGGCAGGGCTGCAGCTGTGTAATACAACCATTGCCCCGCTCCTGACAGTAAGTGCGCGCGCGGTCAGCATGAGGTGATGCGGCCGGCGCTGCACTAATGAGCGGCGGTTCAGGCACTGCCGACAGAACATGGGGGTGTTTTGCAGCGCGCCCCGCCATGTTCTGTCTTCAGTGCCGCAGATCATTAGTGCAGCGCTGGCCACATCGCATCATCCTAACGGCGCGCACATGTCAGGACTCAGGAGCGGGGCAATGACTGTATTACACAGCCGCAGCCCCGCTCTCATAGTCATTTACTATACTGTATTGTGTTGTATTGTGCAGTTTGCGGTGGAGGAGGGGGGGCTGTGATTTAACGCCCCCCCTCTCCACCGCAAACAACACAATACATTACAAGGCATCACAACACAATACACTACATTACATTACAACACAATACATTACATTACAACACAATACATTACAACACAATACATTACATTACATTACAACTCAATACATTACACTGCAGCTTACCTTGAGTCCTCCGCACCGACTCTTCCTCTGCTTTGTCTGGGAGCCGTGTCACATGACAACACGGTCACATGGTACACTAAGTGTACCATGTGACTGTAACCAGGAAGTGCCGGCTTCACGGCACAGAAGATTTAGTTAGGAAACATGCTGTATGGCAACGGGGGCCCCCCAGGCTTAGGGGCCCAGTCGCAACTGCGACCGCTGCGACCCCTATAGCTACGCCACTGCCTACAGTGTTGATCCAGAGGAAGGTAACAACTCTATGAGACGGACACCAATTGCCCCATATTAGGATATATTACAGAGTTTCAAGTATTCATATTTATTACTGATTTATGCACAGAAATAATATAATGATAGTTAAAAACTCAAAGTGCAAATCAAATAATGCTGTAAAAAAGTACCACCTATTTCTTCCAGATATCCATTACATAAAATGTAGTATTTGATAAAGAGACACTGAGTAAACACAAAATACAGTTTTTTAATTTTTAAAGGGGTTTTCCGAGTTCGGCCATTATTAACCCGACAGATTCCTGGGGTTCCAGCATTGCCACTTCGGTCCTCCCCACCACTTTTTTCTTCACATGGCTGCAGCAATGATGTGCCCATATAACCACGTGATTACTGGAGGCAATCACTAGCCTCAGCGGTATTGCAAACACGTTAGTTGGTATATGGGTACGTCATTATTGTCGCCATGTCAACAAACAGCGGGGACCCCGCTGACATGTCAGCTGAGTAAGGGCCCGTTTATTGCATCCCCCCCCTCTTGGCCACATTTTGTATTAACTCATTAATGTATGTATTTAAGTAACAAAGTTATCAAAATCTGAAATAATAGGAAACATCTAGTAGTGTGTATGGGTAGGTGGGAGTGGGAGTGGGGTTGGTTAAAACACCGTAGATGTTAACAAGAAAGGATTGGGGGAAAATAATCATAGTATTTAATGTAAAGGAAAAAAATTCAGGTAGAGGATAAAAAAAATTGTAGAAGTTCTTATTACATGTTCCCAACTCAAAAAAAAAAAATACTCCAGTCTAAAAGTGTATAAATGAATTGATTTCTTATTTTTAGTATTCATTTTATTACATAGACAGGGCCATGTTATTTTTTTTATATTGTCAGGTTTTTAATCTCTTGTCAGTTGAATTTCCGATGTCTTTAATGCAGAAAAATAGAATTAGACAAAATGGGAAGGTGAAGAAAGTGAAGATATTATAGAATAAAACAAACATTATATCATATGTCAGAGTATTGCATTTCTCTGTAAAGTGCGTGCTGTGGTTACAATATAACAATACATAGCAGCTTGGAGGGTCATGGGGTCGTTATATTCACTCTCTGAAATTCTGTTAAACAAAACTGCTAAACTGGGTTATGCTTTTTTTTAAATAAAAAAAACACTATTCCGTGTTAGGCTCTGTTCACATCTGCGTTGGTGTCCCGTTCTGACATTCTGTAGTCGACTACGCTATTGCTTCCGGTAAAACGACGGATCCGGCGCACAACAGAGACAAGTGGAAACCATGGGCACCAGATCCTTCACCATTGAAATCAATGGTGATGGAAAACGGGAACCCCTCGTGTCAGTTTGCGTTTGTTCAGGGTCCCGTTCTGACGGAAAGCTCAGACGGAACGTCAGAACGGGACCCCAACGCAGATGTGAACAGAGCCTTAAGAATTTCAGCTTAGTTACAAGAAGTTTTTTTAATCTCAAACCCCCTCTTTAAAATTCATACTGAAGGAACAATCAGTATAACAGGTTAAAAGAAAGGTTATTAAAGAGTGATCTTTTGCATGAATTGAGACATTCAGGTGCTCCCTTTGGTGCATCCAGTAGGGACCTGTTAGTTAGCAATTATTTGTATAGTAACTGGTAGCAAAGCCCTAGTGACTTTTCTTTGATCCATGGTTATGTACAGAGAGCTCTTCATACAATGGACATTTTTATTTTCTGTTTCACTGATTGTGACATTTAAATATATTTCTATATTGTTTCTAGGGTTTTCGAGAACCTATAGATAGAGGGAGCACTACAAAAGTTTATTCTGCCCATTAGGGGGGGGCATGGAGCCAACTTGAGCTACCCATTGGCCCTCTAGCAGCAAGGAGTCATAGTGAATTTGATTTCGCTCCGCTTCCCTTTCTTTAGCTGCTGTAGTTTGCTTCTGGAGTTCTGTAAGAAAAAGTTATTCTATCATTCATAGTTTATTATAGAATTTTTTTTCCTTACATACTGTATTTGCCTGTTTACCTCCAAAAAGTATAGACACAATTTTTCTTTCAAAATTATTTTAATAGAATGTATATTGGGAAAAATACATAGCCGTTACCTGTAAAGGGGGACATACAATACTCAGTGACATAAAATTGATAGACTAAAGTTCAGTGATTCTTCCAAAAAATCACTCTGTAATTGGCCATTTGTTCTTCACCCAATATTGTTTCAGGACATGGACATGTTAGGCCCCATGCACACGAATGTGCTTTTGCGGCCGCAATTCCCCCGAAAATCCACGGGAGAATTGTGGCCCCATTCATTCCTATGCGGCCATGCACACGACCGTAGTTTTCACGGTCCGTGCATGGCCCAGGCTCATAGGAAATAATGGACACGGCCATGTGCACGGCCCGCGATTTGCGGGCGGCTTGCGGGTGACACTCCGCTGCCGGCCGACCCGAAAATCACGGCCGTGCACATGGCTACGGTCGTGTGCATAGGGCCTTAGATAAATAATTCTTGAAGTTGTAAAATAATTCAAGTTTTGTATTCTGGTACAACGAATACACTTCATGTTATTGGAACCAGTATTTGTAGCACTTTTTTGGTACAAGAAATTATTGTCTTCAGTCTTGAAAAATATTACTGATTAGGAAGTTGAAATCATTTGAGGCCCAGATACTGATTTTCCAGTTATGCACAAGCTAATGCTAAAGTCTATGAGCATCTCAGGGCTAAGCAAACCATATGTGCAACCTGTGCAGCTTCATAGGTGCCTAGTGGGCGAGAGAGTTTACTATTTAGAAAAAATAAATAAATAATGAGGCTTCCTACTGACTTCAGTAGGCCGACAATAAGGGAATTTCTTAAGGCTCAAAAAGGAGGTGCTGTATGACTAGCACCTCTTGCTTATTAAATTAGCAGTTGGAAAGATAGGAACCCATATACTGTTCTGCACAGGAGCCCTGTGTTGTCTCAGCAGACAGTAGCACACGATAGGATTAGACACATCGGCTCAGTAGACAGTATCACACATGATAAGCTTAGATACATCGGCTCAGCAGATAGTATCATACATGATAGGCTTAGATACAAGGCCCAAGCAAACAGTCTCATATGGAATAGGCTTAGATACAGGGTCCCAGTAGTCAGTATCACACATGATAGACTTAGATACATGGCTCCAGCAGACAATATCACACATGATACACTTAGATACAGGGCCCCAGCAGTAAGTATCCTTATATTTACCCTCAGGGGCAAATTTGGCATTTTTAGTGCCCCAAGCAAAGCTATGTCTGGGGGCTCTAATAGTGATAGTGCCTCACACAGTTCCCCCAGTAGATAGTACCACACACAGTGCCCCATTGGTGCGCATTTTCCATTTATTGCCCCTTTAGCACCATTCTGTCACAGAATGGAACTGAAGAGGCAATAAATGGCAAATGGCCACTAAGGAGGCACTGAAATCGGTGCCCAAATACTATTTATTGCCCTCTTGAGGTCTCGTTTGAGCCCAGATGTCTACATTCAATCATTTATAGCCTACAGTCAGTAACTGACCTGCTCCTGTATTGTTCATCAATGTATACTTGTGCTGCCGCCACTCATCGGGGATTCACAGAGGAATCATAGCTAAGGTGGGCCGTGGACAGGCAGCCCTAAACATCTACTGGGGGAACCGCCCCAGGGGGTACATACAGTATCTATTCATTCAATAGAAGTACAAAAATTATCAAAAGCTTTGCCTGATATTTTAGAACACACTAGCTGGTAAAAGAGTGATTGGCAAGTACCTAAGGGTTCATACACATTACAAAATGCTATTGGCTCCTACTATTGGGACATGACTTGAGGATTTTCTGCACAAAGTCCATATTGGTTTGAGGGGCGTTTTAAAGTAAAGATTGTAAAAATCTCTTAGGCTGGGTTCACACGAGCATTTTACGTCCGTAATGGATGGAACGTAATTCGGCCACAAGTCCCGGACCGAACATACTGCAGGGAGCCGGTCTCCTAGCATCATAGTTATGTACGATGCTAGGAGTCCCTGCCTCTCCGTGGAACTACTGTCCCGTACTGAAAACATGATTACAGTATGGGACAGTTGTCCTGCAGCGAGGCAGAGACTCCTAGCATCGTACATAACTATGATGCTAGGAGCCCGGCTCCCTGCAGTGTGTTCGGTCCGGGACTTGCGGCCGAAATACTTTCCGTCCATTACGGACGTAACATGCTCGTTACAGCATGCTGTATTACAGAGGTATTATCCACTAGAAGTAGTGCTTCTAGGAGAGAATATGGTGCTTTATGGAAACATCCTGCAGCAGCACAAACTGTATTTATGACTTCAATTGCACACGCTATTTCCACTGTGGATTTTGCAGCAAATCCGATTAGTCTACGCAGAATTCAGGGCATGCTTCAGATTTCTAAATACGCAGCATGTCAATTCAGATTTTAATTGCTGCAAATCTACTTGAAAAATATGCGTGTAACACATTTCGATTTTGCTGTCGATTTGCCTCTGATTCACGGCCTAACCTACATAGGAGATATCTACCACTTGTAAGTTCACCCCTAAGGGCTCTGTGCATACAGTAGTGCCGTGTGCATTGGTCCATAACTACGTAGAGATTTTTTTTAAACTTTCTCAGGATTTAGTAAATTGACAAATGTTGAACATTTGAACTTGTCAAATTTTATTAATTTAGATTTTTATTAGTATTGTTAGCCTTCTTCGCAATATTTGAACATCCCGGATTTAACATCATGTTATCTGATTCAAAATAAAAATGAATCCTGCAATATAATATTGCAAATAAGTATAATATACAAGTACACTCAGAAGGGGGTCTGAAATGAGTCAAGTGTAATTAGAGAAATTAAAAGTTTTTTTATATTGGTGATGAGATTGTGAAGCTGATTCACACGGTCGTTTCCAGAACAATAGCGTTCTATGGGTGTATTCACACGGCCGTTTTTTTTAATGGCCTGTGAACACTGGCCGTCAAAAAATAGGACATGCCCTATTTTTGGCCGTTTTGACGGTCTTACGGCTCCCATAAAAGTCAATGGATTCGTTTTTACTGGCCGTTTTTCAGGAAACAATCCTCGTAAACGGCCTGTAAAAACTGATCCTGGCTGAGGATTCTCCGCACACAGTGCTATTTTGCACGCTGAGCCAGGGGAAGTCCTTGACATGCATCGCAAGATCTCTGGCCGGGGACTCCAATCTTGTAGATAGCTCCCCCCTGCCTGAAGATAGCAACCCCCCCATCCCCTGGAGATAGCCCAACTGTAGGTCCCTGTAGGAGCGGAATCCCCAGCGGCCAGATCCCGCTCTGGCAGGGGATTCCGCTACTGGAGAAGCAACCCGGCGTCACTTATCCATATATGGACAGTGACATCAAGGGGTTACTCCTGGAGCGGAATCCCTAGCTCGACCTAAAGCTACATTCACACGACAGTGAAAAAAAAATGGCCATTAAAAACGGATCAATTGTCAGTTTTCATGGCGATTTTGCATCAGTGTGTCTCCAAATTTTCATCCATTTCCAGTGCTTCTGTCCGTTTTTAATGGCTGTTTGACATCCAGTTTGCACCTGTTATTCATGGTCATTTTAAAACAACTGATGAATTTCTATTGTCAGGCTTTTTTTGTCCCAACCCCCTGTGAAAAACCCAAAGGAAGGTCACATGTTCACCTAGACACTATTTACAGCCTCCCTGTAGATGCCACACAGCCTCACTGTAGATTATGCCACACAGCCCCACTGTAGATGATGCCACACAGCCCCCTGTAGATGATGTCACACAGCCTCCCTGTATATGATGCCACACAGACCCCTATAGATAATGCCACACAGCCTTACTGTAGATGATGCCACACAGACCCCCTGTAGATAATGCCACACAGCCTCCCTGTAGATAATGCCACACAGCCTTCCTGTAGATGATGCCATACAGACCCCCTGTAGATAATGCCTCACAGCCTCCCTGTATATGATGGCACACAGCCTCCCTGTAGATGCCACACAGCCCCCCTGTAGATAATGCTGCACAGTCTCCCTGTGTATGATGCCACACATCCTCCTTGTAGATGATGCCACACAGTCTCCCTGTAGATGCCACACAGCCTCCCTGTAGATGATGCCACACAGCCTCACTGTATATGATGCCACAAAGCCCCCGTGTAGATGATGCCACACACCTCCCTTTATATGATGCCACACACCTCCCTGTAGATGATGCCACACAGCCTCCCTGTAGATGAAGCCACACAGCCTCCCTGTAGATGATGCCACACAGCCCCCCTGTAGATGATGCCACACAGCCACCCTGGAAATTATGCCACACACCTCCCTGTATATGATGCCACACACCTCCCTGTATATGTTGCCACACAGCTTCACTGTGTAACGTCTATGGCCGCGGTTCGTCGTTCTAACTTACCCCTCGACGACCGCGGCCATGGACATCCTGCTGCTGTGCTGCGTCGTCCCCCTGTGAGGCTCGTGCCCGCTCTTAAAGAAGGGCCAGCGCGCGCTCATGAAATCATCATCATAAACTCACATGATTTCCTGGACTATAAGAAGGCCACCGACCTTCTGATCCTCGCCTGAGCGTTGTTGTTGTTTCCCTAAGTCTGTCTTGCAAATGGTCTCCTAAGTGTCTTCCAGCTTCCCAGTGTTCCTTGTACCTGTATCCTTTATCCTGTATCCCGTGCTATCCAGTATTGTCCTCATCTACTGCCGTGCTGAGCTGTTGTCATGCTGTGATGGATTTCCACGCCTGCTCTGCTACTCCACGCCTGACGTCGACCTGCCGCCTGTTCCCAGCCGAGCCTGCCTTGCTACTGTCTACATTGCATCAGGTAACCTTTCTGGACTATTGACTCTGTACCATACCTGTTTGGCCAGCTGCCATCCCGCTACGTGGTTCGGCCCAGTGGGTCCACACCCCGCATCGTGACAGTATGCTCAGGCCATGGACCCTGCTGGTCAATTTAAGGGCATGTCACCCTCCCAAGCCATGCAGGCGGACCTGCAGGACCACCGAGCAAGACATGATCAGCTTCTTGTGGCAGTGGAATCCATGGCGCAGCAGCTAGGGGTGCTAGCTGCTTCCCTTCCTGCTTCTGTGGAAGCTCCTCCGACCGACCCTCCTCCTAAACCTCCTGGCGGTTCCGGTTCGGATCCTCGGTTCTCGCTGCCATTACCTTCTCGGTTCCATGGAGACGCAAGTTCGTGCAGGGGATTTCTGAACCAATGCTATATCCATTTGTCCCTGGACACCCGAGCATTTCCGTCGGACTGAACCAAGATCGCCTTCCTCGTGTCTCTACTTGCTAGCAAGGCCCTGGCATGGGCGAACCCAATCTGGGAACGTCAGGGACCTGAGACTCAAGACTTCCAGGGGTTCATGCGGTTGTTCCGTACTATTTTTGAGGAGCCAGGATGAGTCTCGTCGGCAGCCACTGCTACCTTCAACCTGCGCCAAGAGGACACCTCCGAGGGCGAATACACCATCCATTTCCGGACCCTGGCAGGGGAGCTGTCCTGGAACAATGAGGCCATGGTAGCATCCTTCTGGCATGGCCTTTCGCCCGAGATCAAGGACGAACTTGCTGCCCGAGATCTACCACCTGCCTTGGACGACCTAATTCTGCTGGCTACCCGGGTGGATATAAGGCTCAGGGAGAAATCTCATGAGTTTCGACAGGAGAAACAGCTTCCTAGATTGGCGCCCAACTTCCAGCAACCACTCTTACCGTCCTCTACTGCCTTGCCCGAGGTTCCGATGCAGGTGGATCCCCTAAAATTGTTTGTACAAGAGAAACAGCGCAGGCGCACCTCTGGACTCTGTCTGTATTGCGGCCTCACTGGCCATGTCGTGCGTCTGTGTCCACAAATTCCAAAAAAAAACAACGTCTAGGTTTGGTTGCAGAGACAACCCTGGGCGCCACTGCATTTAATCGTGAACTCTCCTCCAAACTGTTTATTCCCGTGACCATCATTGTTGGCGAGAAACCCCATCTGGCCTCTATCTACCTGGACTCTGGCTCTGCAGCTAATTTAATCTGTCAAGACCTTGTGGATATTCTCCAGTTGCCCACTGTCTGTCTGGAATGGCCGTTGATTGTCGCCTCGGTAGATGGACTGCCATTGCCTGACCCAGTGTTGTCTGTGACCAAGCCATTGAGACTTCAAGTGAGAGCTCTTCACACTGAGCTTATCTCCCTGTTTGTCTTGCCCAAGGCCGTCAACCCCAAGCTGTGGGGTTTGCCTTGGCTCCGTTTGCACGCCCGAGTCCAGTCCAGTCCAGTGGGGCCCCAAGTGTCTCGACCGCTGTCTGGGTCATATCCAGCCACCGCAGCCTCCTCCGCTTCAAACATTGGCAGGGTTGCCTTCTTGTTTCTCTATGTTCTCTGATGTCTTCAATAAAAGGGAAGCGGAGACCATGCCGCAACATCGAGCATACCATTGTCCGATAAACTTGGTTCCTGATTCATCTCCTCCTCACGGTAGTGTATACCCTCTCTCCCTGCCAGAGACTCAGTCTATGTCGACCTACATCAAGGAGAATCTGGAGAGGGGCTTCATTCGTAAGTCCTCATCCCCGGCCGGAGCTGGGTTCTTCTTTGTCAAGAAGAAGGATGGATCCTTCCAACCCCGCATTGACTACAGGGGCCTCAATCGGATCACGGTGAAGAACAGGTACCCATTGCCTTTGATTTCGGAACTGTTTGATCGCATACGGGGGTCAATTTTTTTTTCTAAACTGGACTTGCGGGGGGCCTACAACCGGATTCGGATTAGTCAGGGTGATAAGTGGAAGACCGCATTTAATACACGTGATGGGCACTATGAATACCTAGTTATGCCCTTCGGCCGGTGTAACTCCCCCGCGGTGTTTCAAGAATTTGTCAATGACATTTTTCGTGATCTCCTCTATGTCTGTGTTGTGGTGTATCTCGATGACATTTTGATTTTTTCCCAAGATCCGATAACTCATCAGAGTCATGTCCAACAGGTGTTGCTTAGTTTAAGGGAGAATCATCTTTATGCCAAGCTGGAGATGTGCATGTTTGAAAAAAGATCTCTTCCCTTCCTCGGTTATATCATCTCCAATCAGGGCCTCAAGATGGACCCTGAGAAGGTAAAAGCTGTCCTGGAGTGGCCACGCCCCCAAGGCTTAAGGGCCATACAATGCCTCCTGGTATTCGCCAACTTCTCCCGGCTGTTCATCCCCAACTTCTCGTCATTGACAGCCCCCATGTCTACCCTCACAAAAATGGTATGAATGCCAAAATGTGGACTCCGGAGGCAGAAGCCGCATTTGAGACTTTAAAAAAAGCCTTTATATCAGCCTCTATTCTTCACCATCCTGATGTGTCCCTACAGTTTTCTTTAGAGGTGGACGCTTCCTCTGTTGGTGCAGGTGCACTGTTGTTCCAGAGAGGTTCTAAAGGTATGTGGCTACTATTCCAAACTGTTTTCTTCCGCAGAGCGCAACTACTCGATTGGGGATCGGGAGTTACTGGCCATCAAGCTGGCCCTGCAGGAGTGGAGACATCTACTGGAGGGCGCAGTCCATCCTATCCTGGTCTTCACGGATCACAAGAATCTGACCTATTTACAGATGGCTCAACGGTTGAACCCTCGTCAAGCCAGGTGGTCGTTCTTTGCTCGGTTCCGGTTCGAACTACACTACCGACCTGCCAACAAGAATGTGAGGGCCGATGCCTTGTCTAGGTAATTTGAAACAGAGGACACTGTGGAGTCCCCACAGAATATTATCGACCCTTCCTGCATCTATTCTGTTAACCCTCTGCAGGTTAGTGACATTCCTCCAGGAAGAACTTTTGTATGTTTGGCAGACAGAAGAAGAATCCTTCGCTGGGGTCACAGTTCCAAGCTGGCAGGTCACGCGGGTGCCCGTAAGACCCGAGACCTAATTGCCCATCAGTTCTGGTGGCCCACGCTGCCCAAAGACGTCATGTACTTTGTTTCCTCCTGTACGGTGTGTGCAGCAAACAAAGTTGCCCACTCCAGACCAGCCTGTCTGCTCCAACCACTGCCTGTGCCCAATGCCCCCTGGCGGCATGTTATAATGGACTTTGTCTGCTTCTCTCTGCGGGATGCAGTGTGATCTGGGTGGTGGTGGATCGATTCTCTAAAATGGCTCATTTTGTTCCACTGACTGGTCTGCCTTCTGCTGCTCGACTGGCTGACCTCTTCATACAAAACATCTTCCGTTTGCACGGCTTGCCTCTGCATATTGTCTTGGATCGAGGAGTCCAGTCCACCTTGAGGTTTTGGAGAGCTCTCTGCGGCCTCCTCGGAGGGTGCGTGTGCGCGCTCGTGCCCGCTCTAAAAGGGCCAGTGCGTGCGCATGAAATCATCTTCATCAACTCACATGATTTCCTGGACAATAAGAAGGCCACTGCCCTTCTGATCCTTGCATGAGCGTTGTTGTTGTTGTTTCCCAAAGTGTGTCTTGCAAATGGTCTCCTAAGTGTCTTCCAGCTTCCCAGTGTTCCCAGTACCTGTATCCTGTATCCCGTGCTATCCAGTACTATCCTGATCTACTGCCGTGCTGAGCTGTTGTCGTGCTGTGCTGCATTTCCATGCCTGCTCTGCTACTCCACGCCTGACGTCTACCTGCCGCCTGGTCCCAGCCGAGCCTGCCTTGCTACTATCTACATTGCCTCAGGTAACCTTTCTGGACTATTGACTCTGCTATGCGGTACGGCCTAGTGGCTCCACACCCCGCATCGTGACACCCTGTAGATGATGCCACACAGCCTCCCTGTAAGTGATGCCACACATCCTCCCTGTAGATGATGCCACACATCCCTTTGTAGATGATGCCACACAGGCACACAGCCCCTTGTAAATGATGCCACACAGCCTCCCTGCATATGATGCCGAACAGCCCCCCTGTATATGATGCCTCACAGCCTCCCTGTAGATGATGCTACACAGCCGCTCTGTATATGATACCACACAGCCTCCCTGTAGATGATGCCACACAGCCTCACTGTATATAATGCCACACAGCCTCCCTGTAGATGATGTTAAACAGCCCCGATGTAGGTGATGCCACACAGCCTTGATGTAGCTGATGCCACACAGCCTCACTGTAGATGATGCCACACAACCCTACACACTCACCGATGCAGCACCATCTTCTTCAGGTGTGTTCTGTAGTTTACATGGGATCTGCGAAGGTGGCTCGATGACAACATCGCGACGCCTTTGCAGAACACATGAAGACTAGAGACCACACCTGAAGAAGACGGCGCTGCATCGGTGAATGTGTAGAGCGTTCAGCTTCATCGCGCCGCCGATAGCCAGAAAGGGAACCAATAGTTCCCTTGGCTCTAGAATCCCCATGTCACAAATCAGTTTTTATAAAATGTTTGTTCATGTATTGACAGCCGTTAAAAACGAATCCATTCACTTCTGGCATGTCCTATTTTTTGATGACCAATATTCACAGGCCGTTAAAAAAAAATGGGCGTGTGAATGCACCCATAGAACATCACTGTTCTGATAACAGCCGCGTGATGGCCGTAAAAAAAACGGCCGTCACACGGCCGTTTTAACTGTCGTGTGAATGTTGCCTAGGGATGACCTGGAATGATGACTGTGACCCAGACCTTCTCATACAACATCAGTGTCTGACCTCACAAATGTTCTTTTGGCTTAATGGGTACAAATTCTCACAGAATCAATCTAAAATCTTGTGGAAAGTTTTCCCAGAAGAGTGGAGGCAGTTGTAGCTGCAAAAGCAGGCAGAACTCCATATTAATACCCATGGTTTTGCAATGGGATGTCCAACAAATTGATATAGGTAGGATAGTTAGGTGTCCATATTCTTTAGGCAAGATCGTGTATTATATGCGACCAAAGGAAACAAAGTAATAAACAAAATAAAAAACACTTATTTAATTTTATAAGGCATTAAGCACGGTTTACATCAGGAGATCCACTCTCTCGCACATGGTTTTAGAACAAATTTAGAATTGGATTGCGGCCCTTTAAAGAGGTGAAACATTCTGTAAGGAAATATTAGGGAATGTTTTCCCCACATCTTATCAGATTCTTTTGATCTTCAAAGACATACTGGAGAATGATTCTCCTGAACATGATGTAAATTAAACATGGGGTAGCATTTAAGCTGCTGTTTTCAATGAGTTGCCATATACTTGAATTCATTGCACATTTTGTATTCAGTACTTAGTACTTGGTATTTACTTTCTGATGTTTAGGATTTAGGATCTGAGGTTTCTTTTTTCTCTCTAGTAAGTTACCATGGACTACTAATTTTTTTATTTTTGTTCTGCATTTGGGGTGTCTTGTCATAATTTTGCATGAGATACTTTATAATGTTGAATGTGAGGAAAAAAAAAAAGGAAGCCCATCAACCTGGTCATTTGGTCTTTTCATTACGGTGCAACTACTAATGTGAAAATAGCTTAATTTACTGAAGTTCTTTTCAAAGGTGTTCATCTTAAAAACAACTTCATAAAAGATTGGTGAATTTGTGATTGGATGATGATGAAATGTAATTCTTAAGTTAGTATATATTTTATCTTTGTACATGTGCATATTCTACTGCAGCGATAAGAATGATTTCTGTGAACTGTGTGAACTGTTCAGCTTACTCCGAGAGTAACAGTGACCTCTGGTGCTATATTTGTAAAATGCCATATAATATAATGTGGATGATGATTATTAATATGGGACATAGTTTATTAAACATTATGTAATTTCTGTTTTCCTAATATTTTAGGAAGAGTAAACTGTGCCAAGCATCTTAAAGGGTTTTTCCAGGGATATAACATTTTTGTTCTAATACTCTATGTCAAAATTAATTAAACTTCCTAATATTCATTCTGTCAAAAATTGGAACGCATTTGTTCCTATTCACCCTACCTCTGGCCGGCCGGAAGTTCTGCTTTTCATCATACTTTTTTTTTCTTCGACACACGCTCGTGCACGAGTGTTATTTTGCAAACAGACCTGTGTCGATACCTCACTGAGTATTGACAAAGGTCTGTCATTGAAGCATAAGCAGAGAATGAACGGCGTGGGCATTGAGGAGGCTGTGGACCAATAGATGCCTCAAACCTGGGACCTCTGACGTATACCCGGGTTTGAGGCTTCCTCTATTGGTGCACAGCCTCAATGCCCGTGCCGTTCATTCTTTGCTTATGATTCAATGCCAGGATAATTTTCTTCAAGTTCATGCTATTTCTCAATGTTCGTGCGCTGCTCGGGCCAAATTTTTTTTCGGGCCGGGCAGCACAAGAGGAATACCATGAACTTAAAGAAAATTGTGCCCAGGTATTGAAGCACAAGCAGAGAATGAACGACTCGGGTATTGAGGAGGCTGTAGACCAATAGGAAGACTTAAACCTGGCACTTCTGACGTATACCCGGGTTTGATGCTTCCTATTGGTTCACAGCCTCCTCAATGCCCGCCCCGTTCAATTCTCTGCTTACGCCTCAATGCCCGCCTCCTTTTGTTCGTGATAATGAAATTCCTAAGTGCTCGTGCGCTGCCCACCCAGAAAATGAATTGTCACTGGAAAACCCCTTTAATGATTGACACTTTAACGCGTGGACCAGCATTTGTCTGCAATACATCCGCGTAGCTAAATTTTTGCGAATGCTTGTGGTAAAGCTGAACCTGGGCCTCCAAACATAAAGCTGTGACATCACATGTGATAATATGCAATGTTGTCATGTGATATACACTATTTGGACTAAAGTATTGGGACTCCTACACATTACACCTACAGGAGCTTTTATGACATCCCATTCGAAATCCATAGGCATTAATATGGAGTTAGTCCCCTCTTTGTAGCTAAAACATCTTCCACTCTTCTGGGAAAGCTTTCTGCAAGTTTTTGAAGTGTGTCTGTGGGAATTTTTGTCCATTCATCCAAAAGAGCATTTGTGAGGTCAGACACTGATGTTTGATGAGAGAGCCTGGCTTGCAATCGCCATTCTAGTACATCCCAAAGGTATTCAATGGGGTTGAGGTCAGACTCTGTTCGGGCCAGTCAAGTTCTTACATACCAAACTCTCCCAACCATGTCTTTATGGACCTTTCTTTGTGCACTGGGGCACAGTCATGCTGGAACAGAAAAGATCCTTCCCCAAACTGTTCCCACAAACGTCCCCAAAATGTCTTGGTATTCTGAAGCATTAAGACTTTCCTTCATTAGAACTAAGAGGGCTAGACAAACCCCTGAAAAACAAACCCATAGCATTAGCCCTCCTCCACCAAACTATACAGTTGGCATAAGAAGAAAACTGGGAGGAATCCTCCGGCTCACACAACAATCGTCTCGGTCCAGACTGCGCTCGGATCCTGCGTGACGGCACACGGCAAGGCAACAGAAGAAAAGGAAATGTTGATCCAGCGCTTGTGAAGAGTATTAAAAAGAGTATTGTTCCAAAGAGTATTGTTATATTTTTTGTAAACAGTAAAGTTCCAATATAGTCAGGCTACGATCTGATACTGGCGGCTTGAAATCATGACTAAATTACAATAAATTGGAGTGCACGAAAACATTACACTCTAAATGGAGAAATTTATTATAAGAATAAAAAACCCTACCATTTACTGGGTTAATATATATTTTAATCCAGTTTACCAACAAACAAAATTTTGACAACATATAAAAATCAAATTACAATGAAATTGAGCGTACGCAGATGTAATTTAAAAATATAGAAACCTTGTACATGAATAAAATATTCTATTGTCTACTGGGCTATTATGTGTTTCAATTCAATTTACAAACAAACAAAATTTTGACAATGTACAATATTTACGAATATTATATCACCCATTGTGAATTGTTGTAATATCCAGACCATTTCCGAGCAGTTATTATTTTATTTATTTTAAACAGTTGTTTTATAAGTCATCATGCACGTTATATTCTGTTTTGTTTTGTTTTATATACGCCTTACGTCTATTGCTAAGTGACTATCACGTTAAATGTACTCGATCCAAAAACATTCAATTTAGGCTACATAAAGAAAACATATATTAAAACCGGAATTCACATATATATTTTTTGTAAACAGTAAAGTTCCAATATAGTCAGGCTACGATCTGATACTGGCGGCTTGACGTATACATACATTTATCTTTTCTTACCTTGTGTAGACGATGTTCCGGTTCTTGTTAAATCCTGCCCTATTTCAGGTGCGAAATAATTAATCCCCTTTCCAATCGGATATAAATCTTGACAGTTCGCATTAGCATCAGACACGAGCCATGAATAAGGACAAGAGCGTTGTCCGAAACGCGTAGGCTGTTGTCACCACCCCCATGCACTTTGAATTTTCTTTTTTAACCTTTGGAAAATAAACTTGGAACATTGCTTCCTTTTAATACTCTTCACAAGTGCTGGATCAATATTTCCTTTTCTTCTGTATACAGTTGGCACAATGTAGTGATGCAGGTAACAGTATCCTGGTATTCTCCAAGCCCAGACTCGACCATCAGATAGACTGACAGATAGGGAAGCGTGATTCGTCACTCCACAGAACACGTTTCCACTGCTGCAGATTCCAGTGGCGGCGTACGTTACAACACTTCATCCGATGCTTGACATTGTGCTTGGTGATGTAAGGCTTGCATGCAGTTGATCCGCCATGGAAACCCATGCCATGAAGCTCCTAGCACACAGTTTTTGTGCGGATGTTAATGCCAGAGGAGGTTTGGTACTCTGCAGTTATTGAGACAACAGAGCGTTTGCAAATTTTATGCACTATGACCCTCAGCACCCGGCAAACCCGCTCTGTAACTTTAAGTGGTCTGCCACTTTGTGGCTGAGTTGTTGTGGTTCCTAAACGCGTCCTTTGCAATAATACTCCCCACAGTTGATCGTGGAATATTTAGGAGGGAATATATTTCACCAACTGACTTGTTGCATTGGTGACATCCTATTCCAGTACCATGCTGGCATTCAGTGATCTCTCTAGAACGACCCATTCTTTCATAAATGTTTGTAAAGACATTCTGCATGGCTTGGTGCTTGATTTTATAGACCTGTGGCAATGGAACGTATGTACGCTATATGCTGTAGTACATATAAAGCAATTAAATGTAAAACTGTTATATAATGTGAAACTTTTTTTTAAAAGGGAACCTGTTAAAGGGCCATTTAACCTATTTTATTTACTTTGAAAATAGGGTAATTTGCTGTTACTCCTGCACATACTGGCTGCCTAAGTCCCATCGTAATTAATAAGTGCTTGACCATAGATTGGAAGCGTCTGCACTGCACTTTGCCACATAAGTGAATAGCTACTATAAAATGCATATAAAGTTGAGTCTTTGCTTGCCAGTTTGAAAAAAATATGATACAGTTTAAACTGCTAGTTTACAGAATAACCACTTTGTAAAAATGCGCAAGCTCAATAAATATCCCCTGTTGTCTTTAAAATAGTGGCAAATGGTTACATTTTTATTTGTATATACATTTTTCAACTTATTATGGCAGTATCCAGGGGCAGATCAACCATTTTCCACCTCAGGCATTTTTCGGTTTGCCATTATTTCCTCTCTGCCTTCCAAAAGCCATACATTTTTTTTATATTTCTGTCTACATAGCCATTTGAGGGCTTGTTTTTTGTGGGACAAGTTGAAGTTTTTAATTCTGAGAGCAAAAATTTTTTGCTATTTTTCCTATGATTGAGCGGTGTAAGGATTGTTTTTTGCGGGGCGAGCTATTATTTTTATTGGTACCATTTTGGGGTACCAGTAACTTTTTTTTGTTTTGTATTTTGAAAAAAACCTTTTAACAGTTTTTTACAGGGTGTTTTTTCAATACCCCTAGGGGACTTGAACAAGTGATCATTTGATCGCTGATACTATAGAATGCAATACTTATGTTTTGCAGTGTGTGGTACTGCAGGTGTTCCTAGCTGTTGCAATGAGGTGTCGGCTGTAACATCTGGCCGACACCCATTTAGTATGTAGCATGGTTCAGTCTGTGAGCCCTCTCCATACTTCCACTTGGTGACTGTACAATTATGTTACATGTCACCAAGGTGTTAACAAGTAAAAGGTGAAACATTCCACTATCAACAGCGGCTTTCCATGTAGCCCATAAGACATTGTCTATTTTGCAGAGCAGAGTACAATCATACTATTCTGTATAGTTAGTGTACTTTAATTATTCTCCTGTGCACATACTTTTGTGGTCCTGTTCTTTTAATAAAAAGTTGGTGCTTTACTTGACCGAAAATTAGTCTTTTAGTGAGTTGCTTTTATGTGTTGATCTACTGTTTTAAAATAGATGATTCGAAAGTTTAGGCCTCATTCACACGGCAGGGTTTCCCGGCCGGGTGCCGGCCGTTCATAAATCGTCCGGCACCCGGCTGCATTAGGAATGATAGACCCCTAATGGGGCTATTCACACGACCGATTTTTTGACGGCCGGGAAATCCGGCCGTCAAAAAATAGGACATGCTCTATCTTTGCCCGGGCACCCGGCCGCCCGGCTCCCATAGAAGTCTATGGGGCCGGGTATTACACGGCCATCACCGGAATGTGTTCCGAGTGATGGCCGGGTTTCCCGGCGGTTGCGCTCTATCTCCTCCTCCTCACAGCGCAGAGTGCATGTGAGGAGGAGGAGTTGATGCCATTCTGACGAATGGCATCGCTGTACACTGTGTTGCAGGGCCGGGGTGTACAGCAGGTGGAGGGAGCGCTGCGCTGGCTCCCTTCCCCTGCTTGTTAAAAGCACCCTGGCTCGGCGACACCTTCGATGGCCCCGCTAGTAGCAGCAGCTGCTGCCGCTGCGGCTGCTACTACTGCAGCGACGCCACTATAGCAGAGCAGGGAGGTATCTCCCCGCTCTGCTATGTGCTAGCCGCACTTTAGCTCCTTGAAGGAGCGGAATCCCCGTGTGTTCGGGGATTCCGCTCCTGGACAGAGCGCTTGATGTCTCTGTCCATATCTGGGCAGTGACATCAGGGGAAACTCCTGAAGCGGAATCCCCGAACACATGGGGATTCCCCTTCAGGAGCTGCCGCTGATGTCACTGTCCGGATCTGCCCGGCCCGGCACGGATGCATAACTTTATGCAAACCGGCCGGGCAAAATGGCCGATTTTACCGGCCGATACTCGGGCTCGGGAACGACCCGGTCGTGTGAATCCCGCCTTAAACTTTCCTTTTTGAATTTGTTTTTGTTAGCATTGCCCACAAGATGGTGCTTGGATATTAACATTAAAAAAATGAAGCTCCTAGTCTTTGTCAGTTCTTTCAAAATAAAAATCACTGGATCAAAATGAAAATGTATATTTGTTATAGTTTATAAAGAAAAATGTGCTCTATACAGTTTTGGTGTATAATCACTGATATCAGTTCTGTTACAGTAGAGTGCAACATTTTAATTTTCCAATAATATTTAATGACACTTTATATAAATTGACACCATTAGAATACTGAGCTTAAACAAGGATAATAACAAGTAATCAATTAAGCAAAATTTGGAATGGGGCCCCAATCTAATATGACCACCTTCAGCAGCAAGTGAGTTCAAAATATCAAAGCTTATGATTATTTTAATCTCCATTCTTTTGTGGGTTTTTTTCTAATGCAAAGGAATAATGCACACAATGATGCCACAATACAGGAATCATGCACACATTGATGTCACAGCACTGGAATAATTCTTATAATGATGTCACAGTACAGGGATAATCCACTCAGCAAGGTTACAACTCAGGAATAATAGAAATTGTCATAGTATGAAGATAATGATGACACAGTACAGGGATAATACACACAGTGATGTCACAGCACACGATTAATGCACATAATTATGTCACACTACAGGGATAATGCACAAAGTGATGTCACAGCATAGGGATACTGTACATAGTTATGTTACAGTACAGGAATAATTAATCCACTTATCAAGATCACAGCCAGGGGCGTAACTAGGAAAGTCTGGGCCCCATAGCAAACTCCTGACCGGGGCCACAAGCAGCCCCCTTATAAATAGTGCCCCCTGTAGAATATGCCATACAGCCCCCCTGTAGACAGTGCCATGTAGCCCCGCCTATAGACAGTGTCACACCCCATTTGTAGATAGCGCCCCCACCTCCCCCTTGTAGATATTGCCATAAAGCCCCCACTGTATATAGCGCTATACAGCTCCCACTGTATATAGTGCCACACAGCCCTCCCTTAGTAGAAAGTGCAGCCCAGCCCCCCCTTAGTAGAAAGTGCCACACACAGACCCCTGTAGATTGCGCCACTCTCAGCCCCCTGTAGATAGAGCCACAGCCCTCCCCTTGTAAATGGTGCCATACAGTTCCCTATGTGTATAGTGCCACACAGCTCCCCCTTGTGTATAGTGCCACACAGCCCCCCCTTTGTGTATGCTGCAATACAGCCCCCCCTTGTGTATAGTGCCACACAGTCCCCCCTTGTGTGTAGTGCCACAAGGCAATGGCGCATCCGAGAAAGTTGTATCAGCCAGGGAGATGTCACACAAACATGGAAAGTTGGGTTTGGAGGCAGGACTATGTGACTCTTCAGGATAGCGGCACCGCCCCATGACCCTCTAATGAGTAATTAGCATATAGTGTGCGTCGTTTTAAAAGTGGATTTTAAGAATTTTGCTGCATCTGAAAAAAAACATACAAGGGAATGTTTGGAAATATTGTCAGGACATGTATCACCGCATGGTGGTGGTTTAAGGGGTTAAAACTACCAGACAGGTTCCCATTACATATACAATGAATTGAGAACAATTCCATCTGCCCTGCAATTTATTGTTATTATAAATATATCTTATATAAACTACAGATCCAGAACCAAGCTCATACATATATACAGTACCATTGTAGCATCCATGGGCGCGTTTACTCACCTCCCGACGCCCACAGCCATGGATCCGTGAGCGCTGGCCCCCATCTCCTTCCTAGGAGACGCCAGCACTCACCTCCGCTCTGGTCTGCTAGGTCCCGTAGGGTGCGCGCGCACGCTCGTGCCCGGCCTTAAAGGGCCAGCGCGCGCACAAAGGAAGTCGTCATCATTATCAACTGCCACGATTTCCTGGTCTATAAGAAGGCCCCAGGCCTTTTGATCCTTACCCGAGCCTTGTTAGTTTTCCCAGTCTGTCTTGCAAATGGTCCTTTAGTGTTTCCCCGTTCCAGTTGTTATCCGTGCCTTGTTACCTGTTCCTGTTTCCCGTGCTGTGCCTTTAGTATTGAGTCTGCCACGTCCGGAGGAATCCGCAACGTCCTGTGTCATCTGCCACGTCCGGAGGAATCCGCCACGTCCTTTGTCATCAGCCACGTCCGGAGGAATCCGCCACGTCCTGTGTCATCTACCACGTCTAAAGGAATCCGCCACGTCTGGCGCAACCTGCGGCTCCTGTGTCATCCGCCACGTTTGGCATTATCTGCTGCACCCATCTCCATCAGTGCCAGAGCTGCGGCCACTGTCTGGATTATCCAGGTACCCTTGTGTGGGACATTGTATTACTAGGGTTTCCTGTTGTTTGGCCTACTGCCTCCCCGCTTCGGCGGTACGGCCTAGTGGGTCCACTAACCCGCTCCGTGACAACCATAACCAAGATCAGTACATAAATACAGCACTAGAACCAAGCTAAGTACATATATACAACATCAGAACCAAGCTCTGACATATATACAGCACTAGAACCAAGCTCTGACATATATACAGTACCACAATCAAGCTCAGTACATAAATACAATACCACAACGAAGATCAGTACATAAATACAGCACTAGAACCAAGCTAAGTACATATATACAACATCAGAACCAAGCTCTGACATTTATACAGCACCAGAACCAAGCTCAGTACATATATACAGCACTAGAACCAAGCTCAGTACATAAATACAGCACTAGAACCAAGCTCTGACATATATACAGCACCAGAACAAAGCTCAGTACATATATACAGCACTAGAACCAAGCTCAGTACATAAATACAGCACTAGAACAAAGCCCATACATATATACAGCACCAGAACCAACCTCAGTACATAAATACAGCACCAAAACCAACTTCAATACATAAATACAGCACTAGAACTAAGCTCAGTACATATATACAGCACCAGAACAAACCTCAGTACATAAATACAGCATCAGAACAAAACTCAGTACATAAATACATCCCCAGAACCAAGCTCAGTACATATTTACACAGAACCAAAACCAATCTCATACGTATATACAGCACCAGAACAAAGCTCAGTACTTACATACAGCATCAGAACCAAGATCAGTACATATATACAACACTAGAACAAATATAGCTCAATTTAGTGCAACCCCTGCCGTATAGGTTTGTACAGCATAAAACTACAGCTCCCAGCATGGCCCGAACAATGGTGAGGATATGCTGGGAGATGCTGTTTCACAAAAAAAAAATCATATCATAATCATCTCGCTGCAGATCACTTTACATACTCACATGATCCCGTTCCTGTTCGCTGGCGATGCAGATCTGCTCTCTTCTGAGCGGGTCTGCAGGAGCTGAACGAGTGTCGTCCAATGACGCTGATTGGCGGAGCAGAATGACTTGCCCCGTCAATCAGCACCTTTCAAGCATGGAAGCGGCGCGATGACGTAATTGCGCCGCTAGCCAATCAGCGTCATTGTAAGGCGCTGAATGGTCGGGCACGGAACATGCCTGGCCATTAAGCACTAGTGCATGTATTTGGCTGTCGCTAGCACCGGGATCCCCTCCGGTGCTAGCGACGCCTACAGGCATCAGAGGACCTATGTCGCCCGGCCGATACTTGTTGGAGGCTCGGCGGCGCGGGCACCATAGTAGCGGCGCTACTGCTGTAGCAGCCATAATGGCTGCTAGCGGCGCCACCGGGCATATGGGGGGGGCGTGTCGGTTGGCAGCACAGGCCCCCTCAAGCCGCGGGCTCCGTAGCAGCCGCTATGGCAGCGACCGCGGTAGTCACACCACTGATCACAGCTCAGGAACAATGCAAATAGTGAAAACACAATAATGCTATAATGCACATAGTGATGTAATAGTGGAAAGATAACGCGCATAGTGATGTCACAGTACAGGTATGAAGCACATAGTTATGACCCAGTACAGGAAAAACTGCAGCACATGTTCTTGACATTGTAAAGCACAAAAGCTTTTTATTTCACCACAACATAGGCTTGAGAAAGACCCATGCTTGGGTCGAAATGTCACTATGTTGTGGTAAAATAAAAATCTTTTGTGCTTTACAATTTCAAGAATGTGTGCTCCGGTTTTTCCTGAATTTATCGTTGAAGTAGAGTTGAAAAGGCTACAGCTCGACACCACTTGCACCAAGTCTATATACGTTGAAACTATCTTCCCTTTGGTTTTGGGATTTGTGATGTGCTGCAGGTTTTGTATTTTTTATGTCACAGTACAGGCATAATGCACACAGTGATGTGAGCTCACAGGGAAAATGCACATAATGATGTCACAGTACAGAAATAATGAAGAAAGGGAAGTCACAGCACAGGGATATAATGCGCACAGGTATGTCACATCACAGGGATAATGCATACAGTGAAATTACATCAGAGAAATAATGCACATAATGAAGTCACAGTACATGGATAATGCACACAGTGATGTCACACCATAGAAATAATGCAAAGAGTTATCAGTGAGCATTACAGTACAGGGATAATGCACAAGGTAATATAACACAATGTCATTTCCTTTGTCTCGCAGTGATCTGCATTAAATTTTCCATGCTCCCCTTCCATTACCCATAGTAATTTCTAACTGCATTTCACCTCTGATTGGAGGTTGGCTCCCTTTACTTGCTGGGTCCAGTAGCAGCTGCTGTGCCTACCACCCTAGTGATTATGCCCATGAACAGGAATGATCAGCAAATGCCTTTATTAAAATGAGTCCAACAAACCAGTTTATAAAAAGAACAGCCCTCGCTTTGTGCTTTTTTTTTTTTTTACACCAAAACTAAATTTAAAGCAAAAATACTCATCATACTGTGGTACTAGTAATATTGTTGCAGCTCATCATACGCCCGAACCGTACATAATTTTAAAAATCATTATTGCCGTGCGCTAGTGCTGCAAATGGCCGCATGCCGCTGCTGATGGGGAGGTGGGGCAGGGAGAGCAATATCAGGGGCGGGCTGGGACAGAATAGGGCCACTGCTAATGGGGATGAGGGGGAGGGCAGGGCCGCACCGTCCATGAGGCGAGATGAGCTTCTCGCCACAGGCAGTGGCCTGCTGCCTCTCTAAAGGGGTAGCGGCACAACTGAAACTAGCCGCCGCCACCCCCTCCTTAACTAATTGTACCTGCGTCTATAGGATGCAGATAGAATTACATGCATAAGCGCTGAATGGCCGGGCATGATGTCATTGCGACGCTTCCGTTGTTGAAAGGCGCTGATTGGCGGGGCGACTCATTCTGCCCTGCCACTCAGCGCCTTTCAAAGACACTAGTAGCGCAATGACGTCATCGCACCGCATCTGTTGTTGAAAGGCGCTGATTGACGGGGAAAGTCATTCTGCCCTGCCAATCAGCGCCTTTCAACGGCGCTTGCGGCTCGATGACATCATCGTGCCACTTCCATTGTTGAAAGGTGCTGATTGGCGGGGCAAGTCATTCAGTCATTCAGCCACAGCACAACTGCTCACAACGTTCTGTTTCCGTAAGTCCCATAGAACTGAATAATAGTTACGGAAACGGCGTAGCTCGCATGCTACGCTGCTTCTGTAACTGCCATACACTACTACGAGATTACCAGAGTTACGGAAACAGCTGTCCTGTGGATATGTCATAAATGTTCCTCATGGGAAAACCCCTTTAAGGGCCAGTTCACACAGAGTTTTTTGACAAGTTTTTTTGACGCGGATCCGTGCCACAAAACGCGCCAAAAAACTTCCGAAAATGCCTCCCATTGATTTCAAAGGGAGGCAGAGGCGTTTTTTTCCCGCGAGTGGAAAAACCAGTTCGCGGGAAAAAGAAAGACATGCCCTATCTTTGGGCGTTTACGTCTCTGACCTCCCATTGACATCAATGGGAGGCAGAGAAAGTGTATTTCGCTGCGTTTTTTGCCTGCGGCGCTTAATGGCCTCGGGCAAAAAACGGTGCGAAAATAAGCGTGCAGGCAGAGTAAAATCTGCCTCAAAATTCCAAACTGAATTTTTAGGCAGATTTTCCTCCTGCAAAAAACTCTGTGTGAACCCAGCCTAAGGCTGGGTTCACACGTGGCGGAATTTCACTTAAATTCCGCTGCGGACACTCCGCAGCGTTAATCCGCAGCGGAGCCGTTTGTCCATTGACTTACACTTTAATTTAGCAGTGTTCGTTTAGACGAGGCGTAAAATTCCGCTGCGGAGCATAGGCTGCGGAGCGGAATTTGGTGTCCGCAGCATGCTCTGTCTGTTGCGGAGCAGTGGCGGACTCATGGCGGAATTTCTCCATTGACTTCAATGGAGATTCTAATTTCCGCAATGAAGTCCGCAGCTGTCATGCACATGTTATGTGTGCTGCGGATCCGTCTTGCTTTTTTAACTTGACATTTCTTCATTCTGGCTGGACCTATGTATTTCTAGGTCTACAGGCAGACTGAGGAAGTCAATGGGGCTCCTGTAATGACGGGAGCGTTGCTAGGAGACGTCAGTAAATAGTCACTGTCCAGGGTGCTGAAAGAGTTAAGCGATCGGCAGTAACTGTTTCTGCACCCTGGACAGTGACTACCGATCACAATATACAGCAACCTGTAAAAAAATATAAGTTCATACTTACCGAGAACTCCCTGCTTCTGTCTCCAGTCCGGCTTCCCAGGATGACGTTTCAGTCTAAGTGACGGCTGCAGCCAATCACAGGCCAATAACAGGCTGCAGCGGTCACATGGACTGCCGCGTCATCCAGGGAGGTCGGGCTGGATGCCGAAAGAGGGACGCGTCACCAAGACAACGGCCGGTAAGTATGAAATTCGTTTACTTTCACTAGGGAAAGTGCTGTCCCTTCTCTCTATCCTGCACTGATAGGGAGAAGGGAAGCACTTTTCCCGCAGTCCGCAGCAGCTAGTCCGCATCAATTTACTGCACATTTTGTGCAGATCCGCAGCAGAATCTGCAACGCAGATTCTGTGCGGCATTGATGCGGACAGTTGCGGAGGAAATCCACCACGTGTGGTCATGCCCTAAAGGGTAACTAAATTTCTAATAAACTTCTGACACTTTATAGTGAAATGTCAGAAGTTTTGATCGGTGGGGGTCCGAGCACTGAGACCCCCACCGATCGCTAAAACATAGTGGCAGAAGCGCTCAGATGACCGCTGTGCTGCTTAGTTTTTGATCTGATTTTCTCGGAAAGCCAAGCAATCGGTGTACGGACGGGTTGGGGGATTTGAATTGCTTATGAGTGAGAAGGAAGGGGGCCCAAGTTGTGTCAACAGCCCAGGGCCCATGGTACACTTAATCCTCCACTGCTCTTGTTTATATGAGTATACGTTCAATAAAACTGCGAAGCTTGAAAACACAAGCACAGGAAATTAATTGGAAACATTTTGGAAACATATTCAAAAAAGTTGTTTGCTGTCTTGTTTTAAAAACAGTGCTTTGTGTAATCGTGTTAATAAAAAAGTTAATTCTTTATACAGGATCATTCCCCCCAATATAATAGTAAAACTTGACATAGCAAGTTATTACTACATATAAGGTTAGGGTGCATCGACAACATTGGTGCAGTGGCGCCTTAATGCACACCTTATTTCTATTCATTTTGTTTGATCCTGGGTTTCCAGCATTTCTGTATGTGTTCAGCTTGAAAGATTTGGAGATTTGTATCTCATGTGAAATCACCCTTGCTTGGTTTAAGACTAATTTGTATTATTAGGCAGATGTTGGACAATCTCCAAAAATATAGTACAGTATAACAGTCTCTGCTAACTTCTATATATGGAGCGATAAAGCCTGTCAGCTATATTAGCAGTGTCTGCATATTTATCTTGACCTTGATGTTTGATATAAAGAGATTTGGGAGTTTCTGTCTTGTACAAATTAAGACTGAATATAGGTGGTGAACTTGGAGACCTTTCACCAAAGGTATTGTGCCGTATTATATACCCCACCTAAATTCACACAAAAAAAAATCATTGGGGTAAGATTGGAGTTTAAATAAAATATAACTTTTACTAATATATTAAAAAACGTACAAATGTAGACTCACATAAAGAAGTTTTATTTTTTACAAAAATTGAAGAATTGTTTTTCCTTCCTTGTTGCAGGGGCAAAAAGCATGGTTATTCAACTTTTCCCCTCATTGATGAAGTATGCAACTATTAAAGGTAATTATGTATAAATCCCCTATTTCGGTTCACAGGGTATGTAAAATGCTCAAAAACAGATACTAATTTATAAAAGCAAGAAAGTATTTCCTCTGTCATCCATAAGCTGATATAGCCTCCTCTGGTGTAATTAACCCCCCTACCCGTTCCATAGTACAGCAGGGTCAATTCCACTCCTCGGTAAGGGGACTGGGAAACCTGCTTATCCATGTTTAAGGAACGATATTCTCTTTCTCCAGAGGCGTTTCCTTACGGCCAGAATTAATCCGGGGAGATATGGCCAAATAGCCTATCAAACAAGGCTCAACAGACAGTGCTGTTGCAGCACATATTTTTTATCTCTAGATTCTGCAGTGGCAGGTAGCTTAGTATAGCACATGTTTTTTCGGGCTGGTATGAACACCTGTTGTGGCGTCTGACGTCATCACCTATCAGTGTTTAGTCCATCCTATTTATCTGAGTAACTTCCTCCCATTCGGCACACACCCCCCATGACGTATTGGGAGGTGTGTGCAATGTTGGGTCCTGATACCCCACCGAAAACGGTGACGTAGCACCTCCCATATATGGGTATCTCAGCCTTGTGTCAGCAGAGCACAGTCCCTCCTACTTGGCTCATGTGTCGCTCTATCATGCCAACATATCAACTGCGCGCAGGCACACCACGGCTTGCTACTGCGCCACCGCAGTGCGAAAACCCATGGCAGATAGGTGGAAAGCGAACATCAGACTATGATGCATGCTCCCACCAAAAGGTGCAGATCAGGGCGACCGCAACCATGCATCTGTGAGCGCTGGCTTCCTAGGAGATGCCAGCGTTCACTTCCGCTCCGGTCCGCTGTGTCCCGTAGGGTGCGCACGCTCATGCCCCCGGTCTTAAAGGGCCAGCGTGTGCACAAATGGAATCATCATCATCAACTGCCCATGATTCCCTGGACTATAAAAAGGGCCCTGCCCTTCTAATCCGTGCCTGAGCATTGTTAGCGTTCCCATGTCAGCGTTGCAAATGGTCCCTTAGTGTTATCCTGTTCCTGTTGTTACCCGTGCACTGTATCCTGTTTCCCGTGCTGTGTCCGTGTTCCAGAGCCTGTTAGTGTTGGAGTCGTGTCCCTCAGCACCTGCTGTCGTCTGCCACGTCCAGTGCCATCTGCCACGTCCAGTGCCATCTGCCACGTTTGGTGTAACTTGCTGCATCCAACTCCATCCATGCCAAAGCCTCGGCCACTGTCTGGACTATTCAGGTACCCTAGTCCGGGACTTTGTATTGCTGGGGTACTCTGTTGTTTGGCCAGCTGCCTCCCCGCTACGGCTGTGCGGCCTAGTGGGTCCACATACACACAGACCGTGACAGATATTAGTAAAAGTTATATTCTATTTAAACTCCAATCTTACCCCAGCAATTTTCTTGTACAAATTAAAAAAATAATTGCAATTAATAGTGAACTGATGGAGTTAGATTTTCACATATATATGTATACATTTAGATATATATATATATCTATATCCATATATATGTATATGTATATATATATATATATATACAGTGAAGGAAATAAGTATTTGATCCCTTGCTGATTTTGTAAGTTTGCCCACTGTCAAAGACATGAACAGTCTAGAATTTTTAGGCTAGGTTAATTTTACCAGTGAGAGATAGATTATATATAAAAAAAAAAAGAAAATCACATTGTCAAAATTATATATATTTATTTGCATTGTGCACAGAGAAATAAGTATTTGATCCCTTTGGCAAACAAGACTTAATACTTGGTGGCAAAACCCTTGTTGGCAAGCACAGCAGTCAGACGTTTTTTGTAGTTGATGATGAAGTTTGCACACATGTTAGATGGAATTTTGGTCCACTCTTCTTTGCAGATCATCTGTAAATCATTAAGATTTTGAGGCTGTCGCTTGGCAACTCGGATCTTCAGCTCCCTCCATAAGTTTTCGATGGGATTAAGGTCTGGAGACTGGCTAGGCCACTCCATGACCTTAATGTGCTTCTTTTTGAGCCACTCCTTTGTTGCCTTGGCTGTATGCTTTGGGTCATTGTGCTGCTGGAAGACCCAGCCACGAGTCATTTTTAATGTCCTGGTGGAGGGAAGGAGGTTGTCACTCAGGATTTGACGGTACATGGCTCCATCCATTCTCCCATTGATGCGGTGAAGTAGTCCTGTGCCCTTAGCAGAGAAACACCCCCAAAACATAATGTTTCCACCTCCATGCTTGACAGTGGGGACAGTGTTCTTTGGGTCATAGGCAGCATTTCTCTTCCTCCAAACACGGCGAGTTAAGTTAATGCCAAAGAGCTCAATTTTAGTCTCATCTGAACACAGCACCTTCTCCCAATCACTCTCAGAATCATCCAGATGTTCATTTGCAAACTTCAGACGGGCCTGTACATGTGCCTTCTTGAGCAGGGGGGACCTTGCGGGCACTGCAGGATTTTAATCCATTACGGCGTAATGTGTTACCAATGGTTTTCTTGGTGACTGTGGTCCCAGCTGTCTTGAGATCATTAACAAGTTCCCCCCGTGTAGTTTTCGGCTGAGCTCTCACCTTCCTCAGGATCAAGGATACCCCACGAGGTGAGATTTTGCATGGAGCCCCAGATCGATGTAGATTGACAGTCATTTTGTATGTCTTCCATTTTCTTACTATTGCACCAACAGTTGTCTCCTTCTCACCCAGCGTCTTACTTATGGTTTTGTAGCCCATTCCAGCCTTGTGCAGGTCTATGATCTTGTCCCTGACATCCTTAGAAAGCTCTTTGGTCTTGCCCATGTTGTAGAGGTTAGAGTCAGACTGATTAATTGAGTCTGTGGACAGGAGTCTTTTATACAGGTGACCATTTAAGACAGCTGTCTTTAATGCAGGCACCAAGTTGATTTGGAGCGTGTAACTGGTCTGGAGGAGGCTGAACTCATAATGGTTGGTAGGGGATCAAATACTTATTTCTCTGTGAACAATGCAAATAAATATATATAAGTTTGACTATGTGATTTTCTGTTTTTTTTTTAATATAATCTATCTCTCACTGGTAAAATTAACCTAGCCTAAAAATTCTAGACTGTTCATGACTTTGACAGTGGGCAAACTTACAAAATCAGCAAGGGATCAAATACTTAATTCCTTCACTATATATATATATATATATATATATATATATATATATACACATATATATATATATTAAGAGGTGTTATATTGCTTTTTTACTACCTACAATCTGGCTTTCAACCTCACCATTTCACTGAATTCCAGTTTTTAAGCCCTTTTTTTAATGAAATTAAGCACCCTGCACTTTTCTCTTTCTCCCTGCTCTCTCCCCGTGTGTTGGCACCTCTCCCCTCTTTCTTCCTCCATCCACGGCTTCTGCCCAGAGATAACAGAGCCAGTGTGCTCGTTATCTTGGCAGATAAGGATCTGATGATCACCATGACTGTCTCATGGTGGTCATAGAAAAGTTTGTTTTAACTCTTAGGCCCTATTCACATGACAGGGTTTCCCGGCCGTGTGACAGCCGTTCAAAAGACGGCCGTCACACGGCCGTAGTAGGAACAATAGACCCTAAATGAGGCTATTCACACAACCAATTTTTTGACGGGCCGGGTAAAAATGCCCTATTTTCAACCGATCTCCCTGCCGCCCGGCTCCCATAGAAGTCTCTGGGGCCGGGTAATACACGGTCATCACTGGAATGTGTTCCGAGTGACGGCCGTGTCTTTCATCGCTCACTCTCTCCTCCTCCTCCCCACAGTGCAAAGTGCATATGAGGAGGAGGGTATTTGTTTGCTCCCTGTAGGAGCGGAATCTCCAATCCCTGGCCACAACTTCGGCAATGCTGTGGTCAGGGATTGGGGATTTCGCTCCAGGAGAAGTCCCTGACATCACTGTCCATATATGGGCACAGTGATGTCAGGGACTTTAGAAGCGGAATCCCCTGCACAGCAGCCGGTGTTTCCGCTCCAGGAGAAGTCCCTGACTTCACTCTCCATATATGGACACAGTGACGTCAGTCTGAAGCGGAATCCCCGGCGCTGGCAACCCGTGTTTCCGCTCCAGGAGAAGTCCCTGACTTCACTGTGTCCATATATGGACACAGTGACATCAGGTACTTCGGAGGCGGAATCCCTGGTGCTGTGGCCGGTGTTTCTGCTCCAGGAGAAGTCCCTGACTACACTGTGTCCCTATATGGACATTGAAGTTAGGGACTTCTCCTGGAACGGTGGCGCTATCTACAGAAAGGTAGGGGGGGGGGGTTGCCATCTATGGGAAAGAGTGCTGTGTAGAACTACCTACAGGGGGCTGTGTGGCATTACCTACAGGGGGCTGTGTGGCATTACCTACGGGGGGCTGTGTGGCATTACCTACGGGGGGCTGTGTGGCATTACCTATGGGGGGCTATGTGGCATTACCTATGGGGGCTATGTGGCCTCACCTACGGGGGGCTGTGTGGCACTACCTATGGGGGGCTGTGTGGCACTACCTACAGGGGGCTGTGTGGCACTACCTACAGGAAGGCTGTGGCAGTATCTACTGATGGCAGTGTGTGGCATTGTGTACAGAGGAAAGTGTGTGGCAAAAAATTTGCAAATTAAATTCATCCATTTTCAAAACAGACAGGGAAAAAAATGGATTCAAAATGGGTCAAAATCGGCCGTTAAAAATGGAAACACGGCCCGGAACTAATGCAAAACTGATGCAAAATTGGCGAGAAAAACGGCCCAAAACGGCAGTTTTTATCGGCCGTTACTCGGACCCTGTCATGTGAATAGAGCCTTAGCCCTTATGCACAAGACAGAGTTTCCCGGCTGTGTGACGGCCGTTCAAAAAATGTCCGTCACACATCTGCAGTAGGAACAATAGACCCCTAATGGGGCTATTCACACGACCGATTTTTTGACGGCCCGGGAAACCCGGCCGTCAAAAAATGGGACATGCCCTATTTTCGGCCGTTCTCCTGGCCGCCCGGCTCCCGTAGAAGTCTATGGGGCCAGGTAATACACGGCCATCACTTGAATGTGCTCCAAGTGACGACCGTGTCTTTCGTCGCTCGCACTCTTTTCTTCTCCTCACCACAATGCGAAGTGCATGTGAGGAGGAGGAGGAGGGTATTTTTTTTGCTCCCTGTAGGAGCGGAATCCCCAATCCCCGGCCACAGCTTCGGCAAAGCTGTGGCCGGGGATTGGGGATTCCGCTCCAGCAGAAGTCCCTGACTTCACTCTGTCCATATATGGACACAGTGAAGTCAGGGACTTCTGAAGCGGAATCCCCAGCAATGTGGCCGGGGATTCCGCTCCAGTAGAAGTCCCTGGCTTCACTGTCCAAATATGGACACAGTGATGTCAGCGACTTGTGAAGCGGACTCCCCGATGATGTGACCAGGGATTCCGCTCCAGGAGAAGTCCCTGACTTCACTGTGTCCATATATGGACACAGTGACATCAGGCCCTTCTGAAGCGGAAAGCCCGACCCTGTGGCCGATGTCTCCACTCCAGGAGAAGTCCCTGACTTCACTGTCCATATATGGAGATTGAAGTCAGGGACTTCTCCAGGACCGGTGGCGCTATCTACAGACAGGTAGGGGGGGGGTGCCATCTATGGAGGTGGGGTGCTGTGTAGAACTACCTGCAGGGGGCTGTATGGCATTACCTATGGGGGTGCTGTGTGGCATTACCTACAGGGGGCTGTATGGCATTACCTACAGAGGGCTGTGTGGCATTACCTACAGGGGGCTGTGTACCACTACCTACAGGGGGCTGTGTGCCACTACCTACAGGGGGCTGTGTGGCACAACCTACAGGGGGCTGTGTGGCACAACCTACAGGGGGCTGTGTGGCATTACCTACAGGGGGCTGTGTGGCATTACCTACAGGGGGCTGTGTGGCACTGCCTACAGGGGGCTGTGTGGCACTACCTACAGGGGGGCTGTGGCAGTATCTACAGAGGACAGTGTGTGGCATTATCTACAGAGGGAAGTGTGTAGCAAACATTTACAAATGAAATTAATCCGATTTTAAAACGGACAGGGAAAAAAACAGATGCAAAATGGATGCAAACCAGCCGAGAAAAACGGCCGACACTCGGAACCTGTCGTGTCAATAAGGCCTTAGGCGTCTAAAAACGGATGTATTTCATTTGTCAATTTTTGTTGCCACACACTTCCATCTGTAGATAATGCTACACAGCCCCTGTAGATACTGCCACAGCCTCTCTGTAGATAATGCCACACACTGCCCTCTGTGGATAATATATATATATATATATATATATATATATATATATATATATATAGCAGGAATAAAGAGCAAGTAACGGCACCAGGACTTCAATGTTGGGGAGATGTTGGTTTATTCGCCACCAGGTGGAAAGAATGAGCGACGTTTCGGTTCACACCTGAACCTTTCTCAAGCTAATTACAACAGTGCATAGTGCCACATATAAATAGGGATACAAAGAATCTACATTCAACAGTGCAATTAATAATATATATGTAAAAAATCCATTAATATACAACATATAGTTATACACAAGTAGACATATACCAATATGTGTGTCCAGCTAAATGTGTTTAAGAAACAACATCTCATAATATATGAAAAATAATACAGGAAAAATAAGGTAGTATTATAATTACCCTAATCAAAAGCACCAGCTCATAATGAAGGGGGAGGAGCAGAGGGAATGTTCCAATGCAATTATAGTGGAAAAGAAGTAATATTATATCATAAAACTTACAGTGTCAGCTCTCGGTGATGCATGGAATAAACCATGGCATCCCGCGGTCAATAATGCGCATGCGCAAAATGGCGAACTGCCGGAAATGCGTCATGTGGAACGCATATCTGAAACGCAGTATAGCCGCGCATGCGCAGACAGTGAACTCTGTCCCGACGTATGTTTACATCAATATGGAAAAGAACTCAGAAGAGTATATAACCAGCAATCTATAATTTTTTATATATAGATAGCCCATATTAGATATATATATATATATATGCGGGATATATTTAAATGTCTATAACAAAAAGACTCATTTATGTAGTCTAAAGGGAATGGCCACGGACCACAACATAAATGGAGAGAACGGCTATACCTACAAATAGGTGGCCGTATCTCACAGAGACAACATAGTCTCAACCACCCACTCATGTCTTTTTGATTTAAGGACCATGTTATAGACATAAATAGAAAAGTAATGATTTATTACATATATTGATTATAATTTATTCCACATGATTTCCACAGAGAGCATATAATACACATAGAAAGTTTCTGATTTACATCAAAGAAAATCTGTATATAATCCTTGGAACAAAAATTGATTAGGAAACGTGACCTCTGCTCCCATGATGTACATCCCTTCATATAAGTTGGTATCTGTGAATAGAAAAAATATTTTATATAAAGTGAGAAAATATGTAAAAATGAGTATACATAAAAATACATCTGTATTTATATAAATTTAAAAACAATGTCAAAATGATCCCACCTACACTCAAAAGAATGGATCGTATATAAATATATCAGACTCATAATAGATCATGTCATATATACATGAGCTTTCAAATATGTGGGAAATATGTATATTCTACATTAAGTCCCTTTGGGGACATGGTTTCAAGAGTAAAAATCCACTCAAGTTCTTTACGTTTGAGGGCCAGCTCTCTATCACCTCCTCGTCTGTTTAGGGGTACTGAATCAATAATTTTAAAGCGCATTTGGGATACATTATGTCTACAGTCTACAAAATGTCTAGAGACTGATAGATCTCTTCTCTTGGTGTTAATACTAGATTTGTGGTTCCTCATTCTAAGCGTTACTTCCGTAGTGGTCTCACCCACATAATATAGGCCACATGGACAAATCAATAGGTAGATTGCAAAGGTGGTTTTACAGGTATAGAAGCCCTGAATTTTAAAAGTTTTACCTGTTTGTGGATGACAAAAACTATCTCCCTTAGTCATATGATTACACATATTACATCCCAGGCACGGGAAGCATCCATATTTTGGAGGGGCTAGAACACTCTGTGACATCTTAGTTTTAGATCCAATATCTGCCCTTACTAGCCTATTTCTGATGGTTTTACCTTTATGGTATACTAATAATGGTGGCTCTTGGAATTCCTTAATAAGGGGAAAAGCCCTAGTTAATAGACGCCATTCTCTTCTCAGAATATTGCCTTGTCGTGGCAGGTGGGCTAACACTTTTTGATCAAAATGTGCACTAAGAACCTCCCTATTTGTAGGTAGATTTAGCTTTAGTGCATATCTATTTATATTTAGTGGTTTAGGTGGCATTAGTGTTGCAGGGTGCTGTCGCCATTTTTTTATATCTGCTGTATATCTGCAGTCATAGGTGTTCTTGCACCTGCGTATTTTGTATCATTTAGTTGGAATGTGCTGTTCAATTTTTGTTGTGTTTATGGTATATATATATATATATATATATATATATATATATATATATATATATATATATATATATATATATAAAATCAATACCCCAGTTTTATTTAAATTTAGAGTAGCAATAATAATGTATCTAGTCAAAGAAAGTAATCAGTCTACACAGTGCTGGATGAGGAAGTATCTCTTATCTAAGAAGGTCACAGCCATAGTCACATAGATACAATACAAGTTTCAAAAGCCCAGTGATGTGGAGCGAATAACAGGGATATACCTGGAAGTCAGAGTGAGAGTCAGAGTCAGGGTATGTGCACACACACTAATTACGTCCGTAATTGACGAACGTATTTCGGCCGCAAGTACCGGGCCGAACACAGTGCAGGGAGCCGGGCTCCTAGCATCATACTTATGTACGATGCTAGGAGTCCCTGCCTCGCTGCAGGACAACTGTCCCGTACTGTAATCATGTTTTCAGTATGGGACAGTTGTCCTGCAGTGAGGCAGGGACTCCTAGCATCGTACATAAGTATGATGGTAGGAGCCCGGCTCCCTGCACTGTGTTCGGTCCAGTACTTGCGGCCGAAATACGTCCGTCAATTACGGACGTAATTAGTGTGTGTGCACATACCCTCAGAGTGAAAGTGAACCAGCCGCCTTACTGCATGTGTACCAGCTTTATTGTTGTTTCAGCTTTGCATATTTTCCGTTGTATTTTGTTTTAATTTTTAATCAATAAAATTATATTTTATACCTTCATCACTCTGGTTTATAATACTCAATTAGGGTCGATTTTCAGTTTTGCCTCTGTAGAGAATGCCACACAGCCCCCTGTAGATATTGCCACAGCCCCCTGTAGTTAATGCCACACACTTCCCTCTGTAGATAATGCCACACAGCCCCCTGTAGATACTGGCACAGCCCCCCTGTAGATAATGCCACACACTGTCCTCTGCAGATAATGCCCCACAGCCCCCTGTAGATACTGCCACAGCCCCCCTGTAGGTAGTGCCACACAGCCCCCCTGTAGGTACCACACAGCCCCCTTGTGCATAGCTCCCCGTAGATGCCCCCATAGATGGAACACCCCCGTAGATGGCACACCACCATAGATGGCACACCCCCGCCCTTCCCGTAGATAGCCCCACTATAGGGGACCGCTCCAGGAGAAGTCCCTGACAGTAGATGCATATATGCACAGTAGATGCAAAATGGAAAAGGAAGCAGCACTCCAGCAAAGATTTCAAGAATCCAGATTTATTCTCCCATATGTGAAACAGAGATGATGCAACGTTTCAGCTGCTCAATCAGCCTTTGTCAAGCAGTATTAAACATGTGTTTCCAAAATAGCACTACAGTGGGTGGCGTCAAATCACAAAATGTACATATATAAAACCTTAAAAGTGCATATAACATTATATAAAGTAGATAAATATTCTATCAAGAATAGTACTCATGAAGAAAAAAGGGGCATACATCTATAAAGTTACGAATCTAGCATTATTAGAGGTCCAAATTCATCAATGTGCATTACACACCTGATTTAATCAATCAATTGTACATTTTCATAGGTAGATCAACAAATAGATCTCACCCAAGCTGAAGGGGTCACAGCCATGTGTATATCATTAACAATCACATGTCCGTGATTGCGTTCGGGAGGTATCACTGTATATCCCAGCTACCTAACGTGACCAAAGATAGTTACATGATCGGCTGTCAAACAATGACAGCTCTCGCAAAGAAAGAGGCACAACACGTGACCCAAACTATGTGACCCGGTCAAAACACCCGATAATGGGAACTGTCAAGCAATAATGTGTCTAATGTGCACACGTTTTTACTTTTTTTGCATATATGGACAGTGACGTCATGGACTTCTCCTGGAGTGGTCCCCTGCTCCTGAAGCGGAATCCCCGGCCACAGCGTCCTGTATTTCCGCTCCAGGAGAAGTCCCTGACTTCACTGTCCATATATGGACAGTGACTTCTCATGAAGCGGATTCACCGGCCACAGCTGTGTCAGGGACAGCTGTGACCGGGGATTCCGCTTCAGGAGAAGTCCCTGACGTCACTGTCCATACTGACCTAAAGGGGGCTGTGTGGCATTACCTATGGGGGGTGTGTGGCATTACCTAAGGCTGTGTGGCGCTGTGGCCAGGGATTCCGCTTCATGTTCCTGACGTCACTGTCTATATATGGACAGTAAATTCAGGGACTTCTGGAGAGGAATTCCTAGCCACAGCTTCAGCAACCCTGTGGACGGGGATTAGGGATTCTGCTCCTACAGGGAGCAAGAAAATCTCCTCCTCCTCACATGCACTTCGCACTGTAAGGAGGAAAAGAGAGTGAACGAGCGACAGAAAGCACGGCCGTCACTCCTTCACATCCAAGTGGCAGCCGTGCTTTACTCGGCCCCATAGACTTCTATGGGAGCCGTGCGGCTGGGAGAATGGGCCAAAATAGGGCATGTTCCATTTTTTCACGGCTCGGTTTACCAGGCTGTCAAAAAGTCGGCCGTGTGAATAGCCCCATTTGGAGTCTATTGTTCCTACTGCGGCCCCGTGCCAGCTGTTTGGCCGAGAATCCCTGTCGTGTGAATAGGGCCTTAGCCTTCTTCACTCTCTAAGAAAGAGAAGACTAAATGTTACAGAGCAGCAACAGTATGTATATATATATATATATATATATATATATATATATAGATGGATGGATGGGTGGATGGATGGATGGATAGATAGATAGATGGATAATAGAAAAAAAAACATTTGTAATTTTTTAATATTTTTGTACATTTTTTGTGATTTGTCTACTCATAATAAAAATTAAAAACATGGAATTAATTAAACTAATCTAGAAAATTAAAACCTTATAAGTCTTGTAAAAAGAAAACAAAGTAAAAATAGTTGTGATATTCAAAACGGTTGCAAAGATATCATCGTTTAAAGAAGTGCACATCAGAAATTGAATATTTGACCTGGACACAATGGCCCTTGGTCATGAAAGGGTTAACCAAAGTCAGAAACTATCTGTTAACTACCAAAGTGGCATGACATTACTCTGTACTACTCCTTTTAGTCTGGTCCTCCGCCTTTGAAACAGTCGAACCCTCCCTCCTAGTACAAATCCACTTGTGCTTTTAGACCTGCTCCCTGCTTTTGAAACAGTTGAACCCTCACTCCCACAATTTCAATGTCCATTAGCATCACAGACTTGGCCCCTGCCTGGATCCTCTCATACCACACCAACCGTACATTTAGTGTCTCCCACGTGGAAATAACCTCCTCTTGTCACTCTCTCTTTTGACAATCCTTTAAGGCTCTCTCCTCTCTTCTCTATCTATATCTTGGTTGTAGGACAACTTATAAAATCCCTTCGCTTTCAATAAAACTTTTTACACTGATGTCACTTTAATTTACCTTTCTGGAACTGCTGATACCAGTCTGCTATCCAGAGTGTCAGCTACCTCCTCTTTCTTTTTCCCCCACTTCTCCTACTGCTTCTCAAAACATAACATGTTGAAAACCAAATTCTTCATGTTTTCTGTCATCCCATTCAACCCCCTACAGAACTATCAGTCACTATTTATGGCTCAATACTTTCCCCAGCCTCCCAAGTCCAAGGCTATTCCTCGGGATAACCTTTGATTCCACAATGTCCTTCAGATCACACATCTAAGCACTTACCTGCTCCTCCAATCCATCCAGGGCCAGCGTCAGCACCCGGCGAACGCGGGCAAGTGCCGGGGCCCACTGCCACTGCAATTATTGAGCAGATCTCTGCTCTGGCTCATAGAGTTGGTCCCAAGAAGGGGAACCCGCTTTATGACCAGGTTGTCTTTAGGAGACAACCCCTTTAAGCCCTGCAGTGAAGCCGTGTATGCTGTTCTTTTTCAGCTTTTCTATTTGTATTTATTTAATTCCCTTTTCCCTTCCAGAATTTTATAAGAAAGGTGAATGAATGTGCTAGACTGCTGTGTTCATTGTAAAAAGCTTCCATTTGCTACATGTTCAATTTTATTATGCAGAATTTTTCTTAGTTCTAACCTACTATGTATTTCCAGAGGGTGAATTACCTAGAAGACAAAAAAATAAATGCATTAATTTTTATACTGCCTGCCAAATGGAACTATACATAAGCCCTTATCACCTCCAAGCTCATTATCTGAATAGGAAGTATATAGCAGAGCCTGATACTCTTGTTTTTACTGAAACTGTAATGAAATGTCAATATCGGCAACATCAGCAACTTTCTGGCTTGGCAGCACATTGTAATGATGTACAATATTTCCCAGGAGGTAAAACACTTGTTAAGACCAAGCTCATTAGAATAACCATACACCATATTATAGGTACAATAATAGTGCATTAGATATTGTATACAAGACATAAACCCTGTAAATCTTTTATATGTGCTATTTAAAGCTTCATCACTTCACTGGGAAATACAATCTTGGACCAAAAACATATTTGTTAACCAGCCCTATCCTCCTGAGGGTTAATGTATTCAGTGAGTCACATTCTGGACAACCTCCATAGTAGTATGTTCTCTGCAGATCACCATCAGCTTTACAAAAATTGAAAAAAATCAATATAAAGAACCTCTGTAAATGTGTCATAAAAGAGTCAAACACCGGTAATAATTACAGGTTAGCTTATTTGAGTACGATCAAGGTTCATATTGGGACTTTCCTTTTATATTGTTTTATTTGGATCAGACAGGCAACCTGTATGCACTGAGACAGTGACAGGAAATGTGGTAGGAGATTACTTGACTTTAAGGACAGAAGATTGACATCCGGCTCAACCATGGCCCCACTATACCCTTTTATAAATAAAATTCGACTACCGTTGTGGTGAAAGGCCATAGAAGCCATATTTATTAAAACAAATATTCTCATAAATAACTTCAATAAAATGTACATAATAATACAATATATACATAACATGCATACATAGCTATGCAAATACCTATTCTATCTACCAACCTTTATGGGGAAAAACGATCCTTAGAGGGAGGCAGTCTCCATTTTGACCCCTACTTTCCAAGTGAGGTAAAACTTCTTACCCATAGCCGTCCAAACCTGGCCCAAGGGCACCGAATGCAACTTATCCAACTATTCTTGGGGACTCCTTCCCCCCCAGGAACTCCATTTGTTGTATTTCACCAGACCATAAACTTCTCTCTTCTGGCTCCAACTGAGGCACCTTCCCCCCTAGCTCCTCCTCTTATAACCCCACCCAGGCAGTGCACGTACCACCACCTGCTGGGCCGAAATAATACTGTGGCCCAATTAAATTAATTTAAAATAAGCTGCTTATTGTGCCTTCCTCCTTCTCCCCCAGTCAAGCCGCACTCCGCTGCGGTTTCACCCCACTACGTTGCTTTCCATATTGCCCCAAGATTCCTCTCATATGTGTAGTATGCTCCAGGAAGTATCTGTCTTATCCAGGGAAATCTGGATGAGGTGGAAGGAAAAAAACAACCTAAACAAAAACCTCACACCAGAGATGGCATAAATTGGGGTCCCTTATAGAATATAAACCTAAAAACGAACCAAAATGGGACATAGCCCTTAGAAAAGTAATGTACTCCAAAAATAAAAGTACAAAAAATCTTTATTGAATATAATAACAAATGACAAATGATGAAAAAGAGATATGATACAATAAATACGGAGACATATGCAACAGGGTCAGATGGAAATAGACCAAGACCAACAGAATCAACCGTCCACTGATGACCTATAACACGCTTGAGTATAAATAAGTAATCAGTAAGTCCAGGGGTATGGGGTGGTAGGTCCCATACATAGTGCCATGCTATCAGCTAAAATATCAACGTATGGAGAAATGTAGCCTGCACAGAATATAGAGCATGTGGTAGTACGTACAAAACCTGCAAAGTATATATGGTAGTACGTAACGAATGCAGCTGTAAACGTATGCAAAATGGTATAACGGCTCAAATGGCCAAGAAAAATATAGCTGACATAGCTGAATGACAAAGCACAATACTGTGGAGGCTACACAAAGCTGAAAAAACCTATGCACATACCCTGAGACATGATGAAAGGCGTGAAGGCTCAAAGGAGTGGATGGGTGAACAAGCGCCTCGACGCGCGTTTCGCCCTGTGACCGGCTTCGTCAGGAGGCTACATACATTAAAAATCCAGGGGTTTAAATAATAAGTAGACAGAGTTAGGCTCACCTGCAGTGAATGAAAATCGGCGCTCGACACGCCCACCGGGCGGCACACGCATCACGGGACGCGCCGCGCTTCATGTGACAGGTGCCACGTGATGGAAACATCTCCATGGCAACCCTAGACGCTGTGCGGCACTCCCGGATACCTGCCCTGCCGCTCCTGCGCGGCCGAGCGTCTGTGCAAGCACCGCAGGAGAGACAACCCAAAATGACAAAAAAAGGAAAAGAAAAATACCTGTAGCAAAGGGGCCAGCTGACGGTATTTGTATATAGTTTGAAATGAGTACAACGATGCAAGAAGGATAGTTATACAGATGTCGATAAAAAATACATATATTAAAAAATACATATGAACAAGAAGATAACACAGGTCAATAGTTAATAGTGATGTATGGAACGTGCAAAAAATAAAAACTAAATAAATAAATAAAGAAGTGAAGAAATATTCACCAAAAATACAAATAATTTAACGTAATAAATAATTTACTGTGCAAAATACAAAAAAGGACATTTATCAAAAACACGATAATAATGATAAAGTGCCGTGTACAAATAAAGTGATAATAGTGATAAAAAATGTATATGTGTGAGATATAAGGCATAATAAATAAAATTGTAAAAGTGAGATTAGATAAAAAATAATAAATAAAAAATATAAAGTGTGAATGTATAACTATATATGTATATAATAAAAATAAAAAGATAAAAATACATAGTATTCGACATTTGCGAAGGTGTGAAAAGGAATAGATACATAAATATACAGACATATATAAATAATGATAAGTACATAAATACATCAAAGCATATGCAAGTAATATAAAAAACACAGTATATAATAGTACTAGATAGTGAAAATATCACAAGTCTAAATAACTGTACCAAATGCCATGATGGTAAATATACTCGGGACATAAAACTGTGCAGTATAATATAAATGTATACATGTAAAAATCCATACTACAGCACATATATACAAAACATGTATTATCCATAGTGCCACAAAAATATAAAAATAAGCAACATTTCAGAAATATATCAGAATCTATGTATGTATCTTCTCTCCTTCGAAACTTCATTTGTAGCCATACGAAATCTTTACCAATGTATAGCTCCGTTTACTATGCCCCTTCGCTAGAGGAGATAAACTGTAACAGAAAAACTAGAATAAAAAGTAATAATACACCCTAGAAAAAATAAATAAAATTCACGCATGGTTAGAAATTTACAAAAAAGGCCTGAAACTAGTGGCTTTGTTTAAACCAAATGGGGCTGTAGTGTTCAATAACGTGATCCACTTAATTTCTTTTCTTAACAAAGCCAAACGTACATCCCCACCTCTGCAGCCCAGGGAAACCTTATCGATGCCACGTACCTCAAAGCCCCTAGGGTTACAGGAGTGGAATTCGCGGAAATGTCGCGCAACAGGCTGGAGTTTATCCACATCCAGAGCATTAGAAGCCGACTTAATTTTGCCAACATGTTCCAGTGCCCGCACCTTCAATTGCCTAGTGGTCATACCTACATAGATGAGCCTACACGGACAAGTGGCAAAATACACCACAGCTACTGTACTACATGTGATATTATAAACGATTTTATATTCTTTCCCTCTATCAGAGCTGTAGAAGTTGAAGGTACGTGGAACATATTTGCAAGCGGAACATTTGCCGCAGTTATACGACCCCCAAGGAGGACCTTTGCTCCCAAATGGATTCGGTGGAGCGCTGGGGATGTAATGACTAGCCGTCAAAAGGTCCTTCAGATTTTTGGATCGCCTCCAAGTAATGGAGGGATATTTGGGTAAAACCCCTGCCAGATCTCGATCAGTAAGAAGTACCCGCCAGTGTTTTTGCAGAATATCACGAATCCTAGTCCAATGAGGATTAAAAGTGGTGATAAATCTCACATTCTGATCTATTTTATGCTTCTTAGGCCTACTTACCAGAAGTTCATCACGTGTCGAATTCTTGGCTCTGAGATATCCTCTCTTAATGACCCTCTGACTATACCCACGACTCTGAAATCTTGCCGTTAGATCCAATGCTTGGCGCTCAAATTTGCTGTCATTGGAGCAGATACGCTTAGCCCTCAGAAATTGGCCCACAGGTATAGATGTTGTGACCTTCGGATAGTGGGCAGACGTAGCATGGAGGAGGGCATTTGTAGAGGTTTTTTTCCTAAAAATGTCGGTAGAAATGAAACCACTGTCATCTCTACAAATACAAATATCCAAGAAATCAACACGGGTTTGGCTATACTGCCACGTGAGTTTGATATTGATATCATTCCTATTAAGGGAACCAAGAAACGACTCTAAATTGGACGTGGAGCCCTGCCAGATGAAAAGAATATCATCTATATACCTCGACCACAGGAGCACTGAATCATGGCCTGGAGTTTGTTGCACAGTGTCCCTCTCCCACAGCCCCAGGAACAAGTTGGCATATGAGGGTGCGCACGTGGCCCCCATTGCTTTCCCCTGGAGCTGTAGGAAGAGGCGATCCTTGAATACAAAGAAGTTATGTGTTAATGCAAAATCAAGGAGACATAAAACAAACTCTATAAGATCCGGTTCATGATTAGTCATCTGTAGAAAATGTCTAGATGCTCGGATCCCGTGGTCGTGGCATATAGACGTGTACAGGGACTCCACGTCACATGTGACCAAGTACATATCGTCCTCTAGGTGCAGCCCATCAAGTCGCTGCAACATATCTGTGGTATCCCTAATGTATGACGGTAGGGTTTCCACACATTTCTGTAGATAAAAATCTACGAATCTACAGATATTCTCACACAGGCCGCCAATCCCTGATACTATTGGACGACCAGGGGGGCAGGTAACATTTTTATGCACTTTAGGCAGTAAATAGAACGTCGGCTTGATAGGGAAATCCACAGAAAGGCCCACCCTCAACTTGGAATGAATAATATTGGCATCCACACCCCTTTGTAATAAGTTATCAAGTTCTCCTTTGAAAACTGACGTTGGGTCAGATGGTAGCCTACGATAGCAATGACTCATGTCAAGTTGGCGAAAAGCCTCACATTCATACATCTGTGCCGGCCATAATATAACATTGCCCCCCTTATCGGCTGGTTTGATAACAACATCTCTGAGTTTTCTAAGCTCCAAAATAGCCTGCCTTTCCTTATAGTTGAGATTACGAGGTGTATCGAAATCAGAGATAGTTTCTAGATCTTTTTTGACCAGTTTGAAAAAAATGTCCACTGAGAAGCATAGCGCGAGAGGGGGGAAATACTGGGAGCGCCGCTACGTTGCTTTCCATATTGCCCCAAGATTCCTCTCATATGTGTAGTATGCTCCAGGAAGTATCTGTCTTATCCAGGGAAATCTGGATGAGGTGGAAGGAATCCAGGTAAGCGGAGTTTCCTTAGCAAGGAGTAGTTTTGCTAAGGACTCTGGTAATTCCTACGTTCGGGGCTGGATTTTTATGGAATGATAGACAAATTGGTAGTGGGGCCTATCATTCCCTTGTTTGCCAGTACGGGTTTTCTCTGCAACTCAGGTGTTGCAGTTCAGCTCATCACTGAGCTTTAAAAGGTGTGCAATCTGTGCATTTGAGTGGGCCATGTGAAAAGGACAAAGTATGTCTATTTATCTGGAGACAGTTTTACTGAGGGCTGCTGGCCTCCTGCTGGACATTTGCATGTGGTGTGAGGTAACACACATATTTTGGTCTTGTTTTGGGTGGTTGGTAGTATGTGTTAACGTAATCATGGCCCAAAATATATTAGACTGAATTATATTTGTATTGGGTATGTCATCCTATACCCGCCTTCCAGTGATTTATCCAGTTTCAAATCATATCTAATCGATATATATATCTCTGAGTGAAAAGATGACACAACAGACCATGCATGTATACTCAAAATCCTTCTCTCCCGTTTATTGCCAAACTCAATTACAATAATATCATTCAAAAGGGGTGTAGGCTTGAGGTTAACCAATCTGAGACAATGTGACAATATTTCAAATTCAGCCAATTAGATACACGATACATTCCAAATCCATTTTTATAATTTTTTCACACATCAGGGTTTACAGGTGCCTTACCTTTCTTGGCAAGCACACAATAAATTGTTCTATTACGATGGGGGAGAAATACTCACATGCATATTTACCCTCCTCCCATCTCACTCCCTGTTCCTTCCTTCCAAGCCTCGTATGGGAACCAAGGTCAAAGATAGCTCAACTTAGAAACATTAAAACCTGTCTTTAAAGGAGCAATGACTTTCCTATTCATTACAAAAGAAACAAGATGGGGACTCCAGACAAGATGGCCGCTGCATAAAATGAAATCATTTAAACATTTTAATCACTTTCACAGTATGCCGTCCATATAGTGAGGAAAAGCGTGTTTAGTTAGTGCTCAGCTGGGAAGAGTTTACTTCATGTTTTGTTGCCCGAATATAAAGGCTGTATGTTTATTTTGGATTCTGCCACAAAATAAAGGACAGGCTAAGCACCTGTTTTGAAAAAGAACTCCTATGTCACTGTCTCTGATTGCATTTTGCCTACTGCTACAGAGCTAATTCCCACAGCACATACACTATATAGAAAAAGGTATTGGGACACCTACACATGCAGGAGCTTTTATGACATTCCATTCTAAATCCTTAGGCATTAAAGAGGCTCTGTCACCAAATTATAAGTGCCCTATCTCCTACATAAGGAGATGGGCGCTATAATGTAGGTGACAGCAGTGCTTTTTATTTAAAAAAACGATCTATTTTTACCACTTTATTAGCGATTTTATATTTATGCAAATGAGTTGCTTAATGCCCAAGTGGGCGTATTTTTACTTTAGACCAAGTGGGCGTTGTACAGGAGAGTGTATGACGCTGACCAATCAGCCTCATGCACTCCTCTCCATTCATTTACTCAGCGCATAGGAATCCTTTTAGATCGCTATGTGCTGTCTTATACTTACACATTAACAATACTGAAGTGTTTAGACAGTGAATAGACATTCCACGGGATGTCTATTCACAATCTCTGCACGTCGTTACTGTTTCTATGGTAGTTACAGCAGAGGAAACGTGATCTCGTTGTAACCTGTCATTTACAGCGAGATCTCGCGAGATCACGCTTCCTCTGCTGTAGCTACCACCGACAGAGTAATGAAGTGCACAGATTGTGAATAGACATCCCGTGGCATGTCTATTCACTGTCTAAACACTTCAGTATTGTTAATGTGTTAGTATAAGACAGCACATAAGGATCTAGCAGGATCCCTATGCGCTGAGTAAATGAATGGAGAGGAGTGCATGAGGCTGATTGGTCAGCGTCATACACTCCCCTGTACAATGCCTACTTGGTCTATAGTAAAAATACGCCCACTTGGGCATTAAGCAACTCATTAGCATAAATCTAAAATCGCTAATAAAGTGGTAAAAATTGATCGTTTTTTTAAATAAAAAGCACTGCTGTCACCTACATTATAGCGCCTATCTCCTTATGTAGGAGATAGGCCACTTATAATGTGGTGACAGAGCCTCTTTAATATGGAGTTGGTCCCCCCTATGAATCTCTTCTTGGCAGGCTATCTACAAGATTTTGGTGTGTATCTGTGGGAATTATTGTCCATTCATCTAAAAGAGCATTTGTTGGGTCAGACACTGACATTGATCAAGATGGCCTGGCTCGTAATTTCCATTCTAGTTCATTCCAAATGTGTTCCATGGGGTTGAGGTCAGAGCTCTGTGCGGGTCAGTGAAGTTCTTTCACACCAAACTCACTCAACCATGTCTTTGTGGACCTTACCTTGTGCACTGAGGCACAGTCTTGCTGGAATAGAAAAGGGCCTTGCCCAAACTGTTCCTCAAGGTAGAAATCACACAATTGTTCAAAATGTCTTGGTATGCGGAAGCATTAAGATTTTCCTTCACTGGAACTAAGGGGCCTAGGCCACACCCCTAAAAAACAACCCATATTTTCTATTCCACCAAAATTTACAGTTGCCACAATGCAGTCAGGCAGGTAACGTTCTTCTGGCATTCGTCAAACCCAGACTCCTCTATCAGACTGGCAGATAAAGAAACATGATTCGTCACTCCACAGAACACATTTTTCCTGCTCCAGAGTCCAGTGGCGGCGTACTTTACACCACTCTATCTGAGTCTTGGAATTGTGCTTGGGGATGAAAGGCTGGCACACAGTTGCTCGGCCATGCTAACCCATGCCATGGAGCTCCTGGCCCGCAGTTTTTGTGTGGATGTTAATTCCAGAGAAGGTTTTGAACTCTGCAGTTATTGAGTCAGCGGAGCGTTGGTGACTTTTATGCACTGTGCGCCTCAGAATTTTTTTCCATATCCTGTGTGTGTTACCAATAATCCAGTTCCTGCCTGTGTCCAGTAATCCGGTATCGGCCTGAATCCAGTAATCCAGTTCCTACCTGTAGCCGCTAATCCGGTACCTGCCTGTATCCAGTAATCTGGTTCCTGCCTTTGTCCAGTAATCTGGTTCCTGCCTGTATGCAGTAATCCAGTTCTTGCCTAGGCCCAGTAATCTGGTACCTGCCTGTATCTAGTAATCTGGTTCCTGCCTGTGTCCAGTAATTCAGTACCTGCCTGTGTCCAGTAATCCGGTACCTGCCTGTATCCAGTAATCTGGTTCCGGCCTGTGTTCAGTAATCTGCTTCCTGCCTGTGTCCAGTAATCTGGTTCCTGCCTGTATCCAGTAATCCGGTTCTTGCTTGTGTCCAGTAATCTGGTACCTGCCTGTATCTAGTAATCTGGTTCCTGCCTGTGTCCAATAATCCGGTACCTGCCTGTGTCCAATAATTCGTTACTTGCTGTCATGCCCATGGCCACGGGCCGTCCGGCACACTCACCTCCTGATGGCCGCAGCCATGGATCTCACTTCCGCTACTCTCAGCCGGGTCCTGTAGGGTGTGCGCGCACCTAAGTAAAAGTGCCATATTAGCCTATGAGCACCCTGGAGTATAAGAGGGGCCATGCCCCTTCCTGCCTTGCCTGAGCTTTGTTGTCGTTACCCTAGTTTGTCTCTGCAAATGGTCTCCTAGTGTCTTCCAGTTCCCAGTGTTTCCCGTTCCTGCTACCTGTAACCTGTATCCCATGCTATCCTGGAGCAAGTGCCGTATTGAGTTGGAGTCATGCTGCGCTGAGTACCACGCCTGTCCTGTTACACCACGCCTGGTATCCGCCTGCTGCCAAAATCTCTTTTTGAGCCTGTCTCGCTACTGTCTGAAGCTACCACAGGTACACCTATACGAACTATAGACTTTGACCTGTGCCCTGTTGGCCAGCTGCCATACCGTTAAGGCGGAGAGGAAGCTGACCAGGTCACAGTCTATATGAAAGTCAATAGTAGATAGTAACGCTTGGGTACCTGAACTAGTCCAGACGGTGGCTGTGGCTTCAGCACGGATGGAGGCTGGTGCAGCAGGCAGAGCCAGACATGGCGGGCAGTATCCGATGTGGCAGAAGACACTGGACGTGTCAAAAGACACTGGACGTGGTAGAAGACATGGGACGTGGCAGAAGACACGGGACGTGGCAAACGACAGCAGGTGCAGTAGACACAACTCCAACACTGGTAGGCACAGGAACAAGAACAGTACGGGATACAGGAACAGGTAATAGGGCACGGGTAACAACTGGAACGGGAAAAACACTAAGGGACCATTTGCAAGACAGACTGGGATAAAGTAACAACGCTCAGGCAAGGATCAGAAGGGCTGGGGCCTTCTTATAGACAAGGAAATCATGGGCCGTTGATGATGACGATTTCCTGATGGCCCTTTAAGGACGGGCACGAGTGTGCGCGCACTCAACGGGACACAGCAGAACGGTGCGGAAGTCAGCCATGGCTGCTGGCGTCGGGAGGTGAGTAAACCTGACGGCCCGTGGCCATGGACGCTGCATAGAATACATCTCTGTAGTGGAAAAAAGTGCCAAGTGCATGGTGATAAACATTTAAGAACTAGTGCATACACTGACCCGTCAATTCAATGTCCCATCTTTAATTGATCAATCAAATTTTATGTAAACATATGATATAATATTTATTCTAATTAATAACTCACTACCTGGAAGTCCATGACAGTCATAGTTCCCTGTGTCTCAATGCCGAATCTCGGCGTCTGTCCATTCATACTGTGCATGTCTACACACCTGTTCTAATCCAGTGTTCGGACCCTGTGACGTAATCCATAGAAAAAGCCGACAAGTCATCCTATTGGGCCGCGAGTGTTAGTTCCGCACTCGCATGCGCAAGGGACACTTCGTCAGAGTTATATCCATCACGGATAAGGGCAAATGTGCCCTTCAATCCAAAAGAAAGAACACCGTGTATTCAGAGAATGCCTTCCAATAACATAAAAGAGAAAGATATTTGAGGGATACCTAATCGTATCTATTTTTTGTTTATTTAAATATATAAAAAAGTGTAACTTCCAAGTCAATATAAGCGGAGTCGGCTGGTCCCTAGCCTCCTCTGCAATCAACTGCAACCCAGACTTTAGGTGTGTGAATAGCACACCGTACATCACCCGTGCCTCGACAAGAAGACAGAACGGGAGTTCACGTCTGGGTGCCGGCTACTTCACAGCACTCCCATAAATTTAGGCATCACCCTCATTTCCAAGACTATTACAGTAGTACCTTCTATTTTTTCAAGAAAAGAAAAAAAGGCATAATCCAGAATAACACAGTACATAAATGTTGGTTCAAGATTATCCACAGGGAGAATTACTGGATCAATGTGCATAGAGAAAAAGCTGCAATGCATGCATATGTGTGAAATATATATTCTTGAGACAGTTGTGTCAGGGTTCCTTTCCCTGTTATTTCACACTGAATAACCACCTCTGTAAATTGGAAACTGAGGGCATGCATGGAAGAAATATACCAGACAGAGAAATGTTGGTAAAGATCCTCCCTCAGTTAAGTAGGAAGTACAACTGAACTTTATTAAACAAAGAGTTACAAGTTTCCTCCAAAGAGATGTGGGACGTGCTTAAGCCCTATTGGCTCTATTCAGTTGTGAGTTCATCTGTACACTCCTCTTGCATCCCAGGGGCGGTATCTTCCATAGGTGTGTCCCTGATGCAGCCTCCATCTTGTTGCATACATTCAGATTCTTTGTGAAATATACTAATATTTAGTTTATGTAAAGTAATAATGTTTTTGCAAGCAATATACAGGCTAATGATCTCTGACAGTCCCCCATAAAAATATTATTACTCTATCCTTTGCCTAGCAACCTACTTCTGACCACTCAAACCAGGCGGGTAGGGGTTTTGGATTTCTTCACCAGCTTGAGACAAGCTACTCCTTATGAGTAACCCCCCTTTGTACCTGGACTTCCAAGGTTTCTGAATGGTCCTAACTTTCGCTATTCTCCTCAGGATACAGGATGTATATGATGATAGTCATTCTTTGGAAGAGACCCTCTTGCAGTGCGAGGCGTGGATCTATATTGGCCTTCCTTCCAGCTTAACTGCAGTGGGCGATATCAGGAGGACCTGGTATGGACCCTCGAATCTGGCTTCTAAGCCCCTCGCATTCTTTACTGTTAAACCTACCAATATTGGCAATAATCCAAACTTCTCCTCCACGGCACTTGCATTGGTCATAATTGTCGCACTGTCACTTACTGTCCTAATGGGACTTTTTCCCCTGCAGATATAACAGGTTATGGGCAGCATCTTCCTCAAACCTAAAGACACCCAGGTAACATAACCAACGGGCTCTCATTGCTGCCATGTACATCTTACATATGAGTGACAACAACCAGTGACCTTCTCACACCTCCACCTAAAACTCCTCAGATTGTAATTTGCAGTACCGTGGCATATTTACACACGTTATAATTATAAACCTCAGACAATATAAACAATAGTGCTTCAATTAATAATATAATGCTATCACCCTCAGGTTTTGGGTCCCATTAGTTAATTGCAAGTCCTGTACATCAACGTCATCTTCTTCTTCTGTCTTTCTGCTCTTCACTGACTGTCGCTCTTAGGGTAACCCACACAATTGTGGAGTCAGACTGTACAGTGGTGTCCAGTGGGGGATTTATTATTATCCTACTCCTGGTCACTTACTTATTAAAACACTTGATACTGCTGACGGATTCACTCAGGTCTTTGGTCTTTACTTTACTTTGCTGATGTCATCAGGTTTGGTCCTTCTCATCTGTCAGACACCGTCTCTTTTAGTATACGTCACCAGACTGTACATAGCACCACATGCTGTGAGCCTGGGGTGAGATCCCACGTAGACGGAGTAGTGGAGTTTTATTGTGACTACCACAAACCCTCCATATCTGTCCTCTTTCTCTGGCAAGTTACTTGTCTGCACGGCTGCTTAGAATTGTGACGCTGCCGTCAGTTCATGACAAACACGTTGTACTGGCTCCAGCTGCGCCTGCCGCATCTCAGTGATGAAGTTCATCATATTAAAAGTCTTCTAGTTCATGTTTACTGGCACTTGCTGGGGACCCCCAACCCTTGTCAATTGGTAAAATAAATGCTAATCTGGTGATAACATCATCCGCATACACTATAAACGTTGTTCTAAGTACATACAATAACAATGTCAGGCCCTTAAACTAAATCAAACACACCTTTATATAAGAAAAACTTCTCTGTTACAATGGACAGGGCACCTAGAAAATATGTAGTTTCTGGGTACATTGTATTAGCACTTGGTGTTACACTTTTCAGCAGGATTTGTACCTTGATCTGAGCTGATTGCCTGGAACAGCTCCAACTCACAAAAATATACACAGATTCCACATGTTTATCTGACAAATGTCGCAAACCAATTTTTCTTACTCTGACTTGTATTGCCTGGGAAGTCCTCTCAAGGCCTGTTCTCTTCGTGGGAGGTGGGTATGATAAGGTTAGAATACCCATAACTGAATGTGAGGACATATCACACCTCCACTGAGGGAAGAATAACACCAAATACAAATTGTATCTGCAAAAATGTATGAATACTTTATTACAATAAATCATAAAAACATATTGGCCATCAGGACCTAAAATGAAACAAACAATTAAAAATACACTGTGATGGAAAACAGAAAGGCTATTCAGAGATAACATATACACAAAAATGCTGCATATATAGCATCAAAGCGGGTCACTAGGTCAAACAAGCTGTATGGGTATAACAGAAGTCTGCAAACCTCGCATAAGGTTCAAATACCCATGTAATCACACACCAGCATGAGATAGACCCACCAATGTATAAAAAGGGATGGCAGCGAACATCAAATCCAATGTGTATGAAGCTATATAGCAACCAGGAAGTCACCATGAATCAAAAAATAAGGTCCCAGAAATGATACCAACCCATGAGTAGCATAAATAGCCTAAAATGAATTCCTCAACAGGAGCCCCGACGCGCGTTTCGCGGTAGCTTTTTCAAGGGGTACGATAAGGGGTATGATAAGGTTGACACCGGTCTGCCAGGACTGTTCTGTAGGCAAATCAAACAGCTCTAACAGAATTTACCAGCAACAGCTGTAAAGCCTGGGGCATACCAATTAGATCTTACCACATCGATCCTTGCAATCTTGGGGCATATGTGAGGTCACACACCATCAATGCAAGTGCCATCAAGAGTGCCTTGGGTGCTACCGGTTTACCTTACTTTATCCGTCCACATTCTGTTAGAATCTGGTTTTCACGCCTTCCGCTCCCAGTTGGAGACTTCCTGTGGAGAACAATCTTTTTCATTGTATAATCATTAATTGATGTTAATCCGATAATTAATTTGAAGAAAAACATTAACAAATAACATCTTCACATTAAACGTTCACATTGAGCAGTAACTAGAGGTGATACATGCAAACTCATTTTTCTTCTTTATATATATATATATATATATATATATATATATATATATATATATATATATATATATATATACATATATATATATATAGAGAGAGAGAAAAACACAGAGAACACAGTAACGGCACCAGGATTCAAGGTAGATGAACAAGCAGGGTGGATTTATTCACCTCAATGGTGCCGTTACTGTGTTTTCTGTTTTTCTCTATTCTAAATTGGGGAAGTGATTCATCCCCTGGTGACGAGCACATGGTCTGATCTTGGAAACATTGGAGTGCTGTGTTCATCTATTTTTGGACTGTATATGTATATATATATATATATATACACTACCGTTCAGAAGTTTGGGGTCACCCAGACAATTTTGTGTTTTCCATGAAAACTCACACTTATATTTATCAAATGAGTTGCAAAATGACTAGAAAATATAGTCAAGACATTGACAAGGTTAGCAATAATGATTTTTATTTGAAATAATAATTTTCTCTTTCAAACTTTGCTTTCGTCAAAGAATGCTCCATTTGCAGCAATTACAGCATTGCAGACCTTTGGCATTCTAGCTGTTAATTTGCTGAGGTAATCGGGAGAAATTTCACCCCTTGCTTCCAGAAGGGCCTCCCACAAGTTGTATTGGCTTGATGGGCACTTCTTGCGTACCATACGGTCAAGCTGCTCCCACAACAGCTCTATGGGGTTGAGATCTAGTGACTACGCTGGCCACTCCATTACAGATAGAACACCACACCAGCTGCCTGCTTCTTCCCTAAATAGTTCTTGCATAATTTGGAGGTGTGCTTTGGGTCATTGTCCTGTTGTAGGATGAAATTGGCTCCAATCAAGCGCTGTCCACAGGGTATGGCATGGCGTTGCATAATGGAGTGATAGCCTTCCTTATTCAAAATCCCTTTTACCTTGTACAAATCTCCCACTTTACCAGCACCAAAGCAACCCCAGACCATCACATTACCTCCACCATGCTTGACAGATGGCGTCAGGCACTCTTCCAGCATCTTTTCAGTTGTTCTGCGTCTCACAAATGTTCTTCTGTGTGATCCAAACACCTCAAACTTCGATTCGTCTGTCCATAACACTTTTTCCCAATCTTCCTCTGTCCAATGTCTGTGTGCTTTTGCCCATATTAATCTTTTCCTTTTATTAGCCAGTCTCAGATATGGCTTTTTCTTTGCCACTCTGCCCTGAAGGCCAGCATCCCGGAGTCGCCTCTTCACTGTAGACGTTGACACTGGCGTTTTGCGGGTACTATTTAATGAAGCTGCCAGTTGAGGACCTGTGAGGCGTCTATTTCTCAAACTAGAGACTCTAATGTACTTGTCTTGTTGCTCAGTTGTACAGCGGGGCCTCCCACTTCTCTTTCTACTCTGGTTAGAGCCTGTGTGTGCTGTCCTCTGAAGGGAGTAGTACACACCGTTGTAGGAAATCTTCAGTTTCTTGGCAATTTCTCGCATAGAATAGCCTTCATTTCTAAGAACAAGAATAGACTGTCGAGTTTCACATGAAAGCTCTCTTTTTCTAGCCATTTTGAGAGTTTAATCGAACCCACAAATGTACTGCTCCAGATTCTCAACTAGCTCAAAGGAAGGTCAGTTTTAAAGCTCTTCTAAACAGCAAAACAGTTTACAGCGTTGCTAACATAATTGCACAAGGGTTTTCAAGTGTTTTCTAATCATCCATTAGCCTTCTAACACAGTTAGCAAACACAATGTACCATTAGAACACTGGAGTGATGGTTGCTGGAAATGGGCCTCTATACACCTATGTAGATATTTCATTAAAAACCAGACGTTTGCAGCTAGAATAGTCATTTAGCACATTAACAATGTATAGAGTGTATTTCTGATTAATTTAATGTTATCTTCATTGAAAAAAACTGTGCTTTTCTTTCAAAAAGAAGGACATTTTTAAGTGACCCTAATCTTTTGAACGGTAGTATATATATATATATATATATATATATATATATATATATGTAGCACAGAATTCTCTGCTCTAAAATTTTCGTTTCACAACAACAACAAAAAAAATAAAATAAAAAAAATATTTTCAAGTGGGAATATTCCTCTTCTGTACCTTTTATCGGACGCATGCCTCCAATAATCCATTGCTGAGGCTGGTCTAGAACTTTACATAAAACTTAACCTCAGTATTTAATATTCCCACAACACTACTTGAATACAGTTATTAAACAAACTAACTTTGTGATAACATCTGGAGAACTGCTGATATCTTATTGTACAAACACCAGTTCAATACTTGGGATAAAAACGATTCCCCTGTCACTACACACAACTTCTGCAGTGGGGAAGATACAGGCCGGGCTTCAGGACACCCTGAGAACAGGTCTACACACACGAGCACATTGTCATACACTTCTACCTCGGGTAGTTGTATGTTGCTGGGACAGGTAATCTGGCCGGGTGCACTTTTCATAGGTACCTTTGCTGTTTTACCTATGTCATGCAGTGCGCACATCATGCAGGCTGCTACAAACCTAGTGGTGGCATTATTGTATCCAGGGACAAGCCAATTTACTGATACCTGGCTGCACATACACTTGTTGTCAGTTCTGTCTTCTCATGCTCTCTCAAGTGGCTTACCCGATGATCCAATAAAGTTCCTACTACCAATGTGCCCATAATTGTGGGCGATGCCAAAAGCGTACCTAGAGTCTGTGTATATGTCGGCCGTCTTACCTTCTGCCAAGTTACAAGTCTCAGCGAGCACCTCCAGCTCCGCTCCTTAAGATGAACAAGAAGGTGAGAGTGGTTTCTGGATGATTTACCTTGTGCCTCGTATCCTGTCTTGTACCTACTATATATGATCAAGTATCTCTACATTACAAATTTACAATCAATATATGCACTCCAACACGCATTAGTACTAAGGGCTAGGTCAGGATCAGGGTCCGACCTCCCATATATAATCAGATAGGCAACTCTATTTGAATATTGAAACCACAGAGAAACAAGAGCTTATAGCCAAGAAATTTTGTTTAAACATTACAAAATGTTATTATTTAACATATACAAAAATACATATATATATAAAATACAATATAAAAAAGGACAAGACTCTAGAAAGAAGTTTCAGGGAGCAAACATCGAAGATATCAATATGCAAAAATTGGTTAGGCTATATTATCCATAAACACAGAATCTTTCAAAAGTAGAAAACTACCTCTTGTGGGGCAAGATCACATTACAAACAGTCCAATATAAACAGAGGTATTGTATGGGGATCTAGATACCGAGTATTGCATCAGGATCAGCTACCAAAAGTTAGTTACTAGGAGATAAGAAGTGTTGGATAAGGCTTACCCATATGAAATAGCAGTAGTAGTACGATGTGTGCTCCAGCACAAAAGTCTTTCTAGAGTCTTGTCCTTTTTTATATTGTATTTTATATATATGTATTTTTGTATATGTTAAATAATAAAATTTTGTAATGTTTAAACAAAATTTCTTGGCTATAAGCTCTTGTTTCTCTGTGGTTTCATTACAAATTTACATTGGAAACCCATGTCACATATAGATAGAACATTTCAAAAGGCTGGAGTTTTATTTTTCCACATTCATCTGATGATCCAAACTTGTAAATCCCACCCACCAGGTCCTGTAAATACCTGATTAGTACAAAAACAAACAAATTATGTTACTGAAATCTGGCATAAAATGAACAATGTTCAGACAAAGAGAAGCTTGTAAATAACTCATGAATGAATAAAGTAACGTTAAAACCAAGCACACCATTGTTTTTCTTGTGAAATTCTCAATAAGTTTGATGTGTCACATGACCCTCTTCCCATTGAAAAAACTAAAGTTGGATACAAAATGGCCAACTTCAAAATGGCCACCATGGTCAAGACCCAGCTTGAAAAGTTTCCCCCCTCCCATATACTAATGTGCCACAAACAGGAAGTTAATATCACCAACCATTCCCATTTTATTTAGGTGTATCCATATAAATGGCCCACCCTGTAGATCTAAAATCAGTGCAATATTGTAATCCCTTGTCTCATCAGTCCATGCTCTATATATAAGCTTATACCAATCTGCTTTTCAGACTTCACATTATATCACACACATGTTACATCACACAGCCCCTCCCCGTCACAATCTATATTAGTCATCACATTCTACAGGAGGGGGTCACGCACTCACTCCTCACAGCTTCTGTTCTCGCAATCTTAACAATTTCAGTGTTACAATGCCGGCAAAAATTCTCCCATACCATGAACCTCCAAGATTCACACATCAGTACAACTCAAGATAACCTCTGTATCTGCAATCATTCATCACAATATTGTATAGGAATTATCTACGTTCAAAACATCAAACACATAATCTGTAACTGTGTCCAACCTGTCAGCCACTATCTCTATATTATGATGACGTGTCTTTTCACCAGTACACGGTCTCCTAGTTATAGCTTGTGCCCCCCTGGAACGGTATCTGAGTCTGGAAAATAGAAGAAAACACTGCAGCATGTGTTAATGTCAACTCTTTACTGAGGGAAATGACAGAATTAACAAGGCTATAATTTCCTACCGATTTGGTTGGGCCGGGGCGTGACCTCATCAGGGGGTGGGGGGCGGCCTCTCCCACAGGAAACACATTGCTCAGCTGTGAGGGGGTTTTGCTTCCCACAATAAGGACACACCCAACATGAGGGACCGTCGCCATTATAGGGCGGTGGCAGATCCTGTCGTTTATAATACATATAACATAATACAATGCCTTTCTTATTCCTAACTTTCCTTTGTTCTCTCGAATACCTTTTGCCCAGTCTCCGGCTTGTAGCCGCCCTCCCCTATGCATTCCGCACACTTCCATCAATTTCTTCGTTTTACTCACATACTGTTTCCCTTCCCTTCGCTTCACCAAATCATACGAATAGGATCGTCCGGGTAAGGGTGATCCTGATGATTTGAATATGGACCGTAAACCATCCATTCTAACCTTCTATATCCTTCACGTAATCTCTATAACAACTTTTGGTTTGCAACCCTCTAGTGACCGGTTCACTGGGGTCTAGCCAAAATATTACCCACGACTTATCAGTGTTCGACACACCCCGCGTGCCACTGTCCCACGACTTATCACACGTCTTATCAGTGTTCTACACCCCGCATGCCCGCGTATAAGACAGGTTATAATACTACCCACGACTTATCACACGTCTTATGAGTGTTCTACACACCCCGCATGCGCGTGTGTCCCTGTATAAGACAGGTTATATTTTCTATCTAGTCCCTAATTACCCAGAGGATGGTTAGTCGGGCGCGACTAATTTCTTACGGGTTCGTGACCACACAGCGGGGATGTCTCTCCTGTCGCCTGAGTTAATCCAGCCAATTGACCAGGGTCCTACAGATTCCCACAAGACCGTCCATTAACACAGATAAGTCGAAGATTTATAAAATCAACTGACTTACCGTGTTATTGTGGAGGTGATCAGGCTCTCAGTGGGCAGACCCGAGTCATCTGCTTCACCCTGTGGTCGTCGGTTGTCTGGATTCCGAGATCCCCTTGAGTGTAGCCCCACACTGGGCGCCAATTGTCAGGGTTCCTTTCCCTGTTATTTCACACCGAATAACCACCTCTGTAAATTGGAAACTGAGGGCATGCATGGAAGAAATATACCAGACAGAGAAATGTTGGTAAAGATCCTCCCTCAGTGAAGTAGGAATTACAACTGAACTTTATTAAACAAAGAGTTACAAGTTTCCTCCCTAGAGATGTGGGACGTGCTTAAGCCCTATTGGTTCTATTCAGTTGTGAGTTCATCTGTACACTCCTCTTGCATCCCAGGGGCGGTGTCTTCCATAGGCGTGTCCCTGATGCAGCCTCCATCTGGTTGCATACATTCAGATTCTTTGTGAAATTGTAATGGTGGGGGGGGGTAGGGAAACGGACAAGTGAGCCCTAATCTACCCGCCACTCTGTCCCTGCCTACTTGCAACGACCCGCCCTAGACGACGGGGTACAACTGGGCGGCGGTCCCTGCGCTCAGTAAGTGCATGACAAACACGACAAACAAACAAGGGAACACAAGCAAGGGAAATGGGCAGTTGCTTGCGGAAACACCGTGAGCAACAGAGTAGTGAACGAGCCGAGTCAAGCCAGGAGAGTGCGAGGTACAAAGCGAAAAGCAGAAGAGTAGTCGGTAAGCCAGGGTCTGTATGGAGCAGGATCAAAAAGTAGCAGGAGCTGTAGCTGGGCCAGGAAACCTCAAGGAAAGAATTCACAAGCACAGATGGACAGGAAGAGCAGGCTTAAATAGACCGAGGGCGGGAGCTAGCTGAGTCTGGCCAGGTTGCGATAGGCTCTCCCACTCCTAAGCCTGCCAGCCTGAGTGGAGGAAGCTGGTGTCTGTCTCAGGGATGTACACTCAGGTGTTGACTGATTAATTCTGGGAGTTAACCCTGAAGCAGTGCCTGGCAGATCCTTTACAGTACCCCCCCTTTTATGAGGGGCCACCGGACCCTTTCTAAGTGGACCTGGCTTACTGGGGAAACGCAGGTGGAACCTCCCGACCAATACCCCAGCGTGAACATCCCGGGCGGGTACCCAAGTCCTCTCCTCGGGCCCGTATCCTCTCCAATGGACCAGGTACTGGAGGGAGCCTTGGACCATCTTGCTGTCCACGATCCTGGCCACCTCAAATTCCACCCCCTCAGGGGTGAGGACGGGAACAGGAGGTTTCCTCGAGGGGGCCAAGGACAGGGAGCAGCGTTTCAGGAGGGAGGCATGAAACACGTTGTGTATACGAAAAGACGGGGGTAACTCCAGCCGGAAAGAGCCAGGACTGAGGACCTCAATGACCTTATACGGCCCAATAAACCGGGGAGCAAACTTTTTGGACGGAACCTTGAGACGCAAGTTCCTGGATGACAACCACACCAGATCCCCGACCACAAACAGGGGGTTAGCAGAACGTCTTCTATCGGCCTGAGCCTTCTGTATGCTCTGGGACGCCTCTAGGTTCTTCTGAACCTGGGCCCAGACTGTGCACAGATCCCGATGAACGACCTCCACCTCGGGATTGTTGGAACAACCAGGTGAAACGGAGGAGAACCGTGGATTAAACCCAAAATTACAGAAAAAGGGAGAGACCCCTGACGAGTTACTGACCCGGTTATTAAGGGAAAATTCGGCGAGGGGAATGAAAGAAACCCAATCAAATTGACAGTCAGAGACAAAACATCTTAAGTATTGTTCTAGAGACTGATTAGTCCTCTCCGTTTGGCCATTGGTTTCAGGATGGAAGGCAGAGGAGAAGGACAGATCAATCCCCAACTTATTACAGAAGGCTCTCCAAAACAATGAAACAAATTGTACCCCTCTGTCAGAAACAATATTGACGGGGACCCCATGGAGACGCAGGATGTGTTTGATAAACAAGGTAGCCAACGTCTTGGCGTTGGGTAGTTTCTTGAGGGGCACAAAGTGGCACATTTTACTGAAGCGGTCTACCACCACCCACACCACCGACTTGCCTTGGGATGGAGGCAAATCGGTGATAAAATCCATGGAGATATGTGTCCAAGGTCTCTGGGGAATGGGCAACGAACGCAGTAAGCCCGCTGGTCGGGACCTGGGAGTCTTGGACCTGGCACAAACCTCACAGGCGGCGACGTAGGCCTTAACGTCTTTAGGCAAACCAGGCCACCAATAATTTCTGGTAATGAGGTGTTTGGTACCCAGGATGCCTGGATGGCCAGATAGTGCGGAGTCGTGATTTTCCCTAAGTACCCTTAGCCGGAATTGCAGGGGAACAAACAGCTTGTTCTCAGGAAGGTTCCCAGGAGCTGAACCTTGATCAGCAGCAATTTCAGAGACTAAATCGGACTCGATAGAGGAAATGACTATACCTGGAGGCAAAATACAAACAGGATCTTCCTCCGAAGGAGGGCTGGCCATGAAGCTACGCGACAGTGCATCCGCCTTAATATTTTTAGACCCGGCCCTATAGGTAACCAAAAAATTGAATCTGGTAAAAAACAACGCCCATCGAGCTTGTCTCGGGTTTAGCCTCCGGGCAGATTCTAGGAAAACCAGATTCTTGTGGTCGGTAAGGACCGTTACCTGGTGCCTAGCCCCCTCCAGGAAGTGGCGCCACTCTTCAAATGCCCATTTAATGGCTAAAAGTTCGCGGTTGCCAATATCATAGTTACACTCCGTGGGCGAAAACTTCCTAGAAAAGTAAGCACAGGGGCGGAGATGGGTGAGGGAGCTGGTACCCTGGGACAAGACGGCCCCCACTCCCACCTCGGACGCGTCAACCTCCACAATAAATGGCTCCCTTTGGTTGGGCTGAACCAGCACGGGGGCCGAGATAAAGCACTTCTTGAGGGTCTCAAAAGCCTGGACGGCCTCAGGGGGCCAATGGAGGACATCAGCACCCTTGCGAGTGAGGTCCGTAAGAGGCTTAGCGACGACCGAGAAGTTAGCAATAAATCTCCTGTAATAGTTAGCGAACCCCAAAAAACACTGTAGCGCTTTCAGGGAGGCAGGTTGGACCCATTCAGCCACAGCCTGAACCTTGGCAGGGTCCATGCGGAATTCATGAGGAGTGAGGATTTGACCTAAAAATGGTATCTCCTGTACCCCAAATACACATTTTTCGATTTTGGCAAACAGTTTGTTTTCTCGAAGGACCTGGAGCACTTTCCTGACATGCTCTATGTGGGAGGACCAGTCCCTGGAAAACACCAATATGTCATCAAGGTACACTACAAGAAATATCCCCAGGTAATTTCTCAAAATCTCATTTATGAAGTTCTGGAAGACCGCAGGGGCATTGCACAACCCAAAGGGCATGACGAGGTATTCGAAATGGCCTTCGGGCGTGTTAAACGCAGTCTTCCACTCATCCCCCTCTTTGATGCGAATAAGGTTATACGCCCCCCGTAGATCCAATTTAGAGAACCATTGGGCCCCCTGAACCTGATTAAAGAGATCAGGAATCAAAGGAAGGGGATACTGGTTCCTTACCGTGACCTTATTCAGGCCACGGTAGTCAATGCATGGCCTAAGACCCCCATCCTTCTTCCCTACGAAGAAGAAGCCAGCACCTACCGGAGAAGAAGAGGGACGAATGTAACCCTTGGCCAGGGATTCCTGGATATACTCCCTCATGGCTTCACGTTCGGGACAGGAAAGGTTAAATATTCTACCCTTAGGAAGCTTAGCTCCTGGTACCAATTCGATAGCGCAATCGTATTCTCTATGAGGCGGTAATACTTCGGAGGCCTCTTTAGAGAAAACATCAGCGAAGTCCTGAACAAACTCGGGTAGCGTATTCACCTCCTTAGGGGGAGAAATAGAATTAACAGAAAAACATGACGTACAACATTCATTACCCCATTTGGTTAGCTCCCCAGTATTCCAGTCAAACGTGGGATTATGCAACTGCAACCAGGGAAGACCTAGAACCAAATCGTACGATAATCCCTGCATCAATAGTACAGAGCACTGCTCCAAATGCATGGAGCCAACAAGGAGTTCAAAAACAGGGGTATGCTGTGTAAAATAACCATTAGCAAGAGGAGTGGAGTCGATACCCACTACCGGAACAGGTTTAGGCAAATCAATCAGAGGCATAGCAAGAGACATAGCAAATTCCACAGACATGATATTAGTAGAGGACCCTGAATCCACGAAGGCACTGCCGGTAGCAGACCTACCACCAAACGAGACCTGAAAGGGAAGCAATATCTTAGTACGTTTCATATTTACGGGAAATACCTGTGCGCCCAAGTGACCTCCCCGATGATCACTTAGACGCGGGAGCTCTCTGGCAGCATTCTTACGCTTGGGACAGTTGTTTACTTGATGCTTGACATCCCCACAGTAGAAGCAGAGACCATTCTTCCTGCGGAATTCTCTACGTTGTTGAGGGGACACGGAGGCCCCGAGTTGCATAGGTATTTCTGAGTCTTTAGGGGACAAACGAAGCAACGGGACTTCGGGAGGCATCATGGGGGAGTCGGAGGAAAAAACACATAAACGTTCACGTTGTCGTTCCCTGAGACGTCGGTCAAGTCGTACCACTAAAGCCATAACCTGGTCTAGGGAGTCAGAAGAGGGATAGCTAACTAGCAGGTCTTTCAGGGCGTTCGACAGACCCAACCTAAACTGGCACCTTAAGGCAGGGTCATTCCACCGAGAAGCTACGCACCACTTCCGAAAGTCAGAGCAATACTCCTCAACAGGTCTCTTACCCTGACGTAAGGTCACCAGCTGACTCTCGGCAAAGGCAGTTCTGTCAGTCTCGTCATAAATAAGTCCGAGGGCAGAAAAGAAACAATCAACGGAGGAAAGTTCAGGGGCGCCAGGAGCCAAGGAGAAGGCCCACTCTTGGGGCCCTTCCTGGAGCCGGGACATAATTATACCCACCCGCTGGCTCTCAGAACCTGAGGAGTGAGGCTTTAAGCGAAAGTAAAGCTTACAACTCTCCCGAAAGGAGAGAAAAGCCCTCCGGTCACCTGAGAACCGGTCGGGCAACTTGAGGTGGGGTTCAAGGGGTGCGGTGAGGGGAACTACCAAGGTAGCATCAGGCTGGTTGACCCTCTGAGCCAGGGCCTGGACCTGTAGGGAGAGACCCTGCATTTGCTGAGCCAGGGTTTCACGGGGTTCCATAATGGTGTCAGGGACCAGGGTAAACTAGGTATAGGGCTTGTGAATTTGTAATGGTGGGGGGGGGGTAGGGAAACGGACAAGTGAGCCCTAATCTACCCGCCACTCTGTCCCTGCCTACTTGCAACGACCCGCCCTAGACGACGGGGTACAACTGGGCGGCGGTCCCTGCGCTCAGTAAGTGCATGACAAACACGACAAACAAACAAGGGAACACAAGCAAGGGAAATGGGCAGTTGCTCGCGGAAACACCGTGAGCAACAGAGTAGTGAACGAGCCGAGTCAAGCCAGGAGAGTGCGAGGTACAAAGCGAAAAGCAGAAGAGTAGTCGGTAAGCCAGGGTCTGTATGGAGCAGGATCAAAAAGTAGCAGGAGCTGTAGCTGGGCCAGGAAACCTCAAGGAAAGAATTCACAAGCACAGATGGACAGGAAGAGCAGGCTTAAATAGACCGAGGGCGGGAGCTAGCTGAGTCTGGCCAGGTTGCGATAGGCTCTCCCACTCCTAAGCCTGCCAGCCTGAGTGGAGGAAGCTGGTGTCTGTCTCAGGGATGTACACTCAGGTGTTGACTGATTAATTCTGGGAGTTAACCCTGAAGCAGTGCCTGGCAGATCCTTTACAGAAATATACTGATATTTAGTTTATGTAAAGTAATAATGTTTTTGCAAGCAATATACAGGCTAAGTATGGAAAATATTTGATCCTCGTATCAATCATCTTTAGAGGAAACGGGATAAGAAAAGTTTTTATTTTATTGGAAGGCATTCTCTGAATATACAGTGTTCTTTCTTTTGGATTGAAGGGCACATTATCCGTGATGGATATAACTGTGACGAAGTGTCCCTTGCGCATGCATATGCGGAACTAACACGCGCGGCCCAATAGAATGACTTGTCGGCTTTTTCTATGGATTACGTCACAGGGTCCGAACACTGGATTAGAACAGGTGTGTAGACATGCGCAGTATGAATGGACAGACGCCGAGATTCGGCATTGAGACACAGGGAACTATGACTGTCATGGACTTCCAGGTAGTGAGTTATTAATTAGAATACATATTATATCATATGTTTACATAAAATTTGATTGATCAATTAAACCCTTCCCGACATATGACATACGGTTACATCATAGTCGAGTAGGGGAAGTATGGAGCGGGCTCACGGAGTGAACTCACTCTATTCGATGCCGGTGTTAGAAAGAGGGGGCGGCCCCCTTTAACAGCTCATCGCTGGGAAAGTGGGAAAAGGGGATTTTTTTGAACTTTTAATATTTATTGATTTTTTACACAAAAAAAAAACTTTATTTAACTTCATTAGGCCCCCAGGCAGCCATAGCAACCATTGCCCGCGCTGGTAGTTGCAACGGCGCGGGGATAAACACACCCGCTGGCGCCCCTCTTGTAGTGTGGCGGCGCCCTATCTATCTATCTATCTATCTATCTATCTATCTAGATATGACATAGATAGATAGATAGATAGATAGATAGATAGATAGATATGAGATAGATAGATACATAGACAGATGATAGATAGATAGATAGATAGATAGATAGATAGATAGATGAGAGAGATATTAGATGTAGATATAGAGAGATAGGGCGCCAGCCGCCACACTACAAGAGGGGCACCAGCGGGTGTGTTTATCCCCACGCCGTTGCAACTACCAGCGGGGATACACACACTAACTGCAGTCGCCTTTCCACCCGGGCGCTTCTTAACTTAGTGGCCGTCGCTACCGCTGTAGCAGCCATAGCACTGCTAGCGGTGACACCGGGCATGTAGCGACATCACTATAGCAGAGAAGGGAGGTATCTCCCTACTCTGCTATCTACTAATGCCACTGTAGCTCCCTGAAGGAGCGGAATCCTGATGTGGCCAGGGTTTCCGCTCCTGGAGTGCTGCTTGATGTCTCTGTCCATATATGGACAGTGACATCAGGGGAAACTCCTGAAGCGGAATCCCCAGTCACAACGTTGCAGACGCTATGACCGGGGATTTCGCTCCAGGAGAAGCCAATGACGTCATGGACACAGACGACAGGAGCTTCTCCTGGAGTGGAATCGACGGTCACAGCGTCAGCAACGCTGTGGACAGGGATTCCGCTTCAGGAGTTTCCCCTGATGTCACTGTCCATATATGGACAGAGACATCAAGCAGCGCTCCAGGTGCGGAATCCCCGGCCACATGGGGATTGTGTAGGGAAGGGGAGTGGCCATTGCAGATCTTCAATTTTCTCGCTCTCATACTCGTCGGTCCAGACGCACAACAAGGGTCATGGTATCCTCTAGAGTCAAGGGCGGAGGGTAATTTACTAAGAGATCTTTCAAGGTCTCTGAAAGGCATAGGCAGCACTGACATCGGAGTGCAGCATCATTCCATTGTGAAGAAATGGACCATCATTTAAATTCCGAAAAATAATCTTCGACAGGATGCAGTCCTCGCTGGAGAGATAAAAGATTCGCCTCAGCCACTGCAGCGATATCTGGTTCTCCATAAATTAAACCTAAAGCCTCAAAGAAGATCTCCACAGAAAAAAGTTCAAGGGCAACAGGTTTGAGGATAACCCTGCAAAAGTGAAATGACGATGCCCACTCACTGTTGCTCAGTTACAGAGGAGATAGGTCTTAGTCGAAAATATCATTTACAACTCTCGAAAATAAACAAAAGACCTACAGTCACTAGAGAAACGATCAGGTAAGTTCAACTCAACCGGAGTTGTGACTGGAACGACTGGTTGGGCCTGCGCAGTTTCATGCTGTTGAATCCTTGCGGCCAGACCTTGTACGAGCTGAGTCAGATAGTCCATCTGTTCCAACAGGGCTTGCATAGGTTTCATCGTAAAAAAATATTATATAAATGGGTTTGTGATTATGTTATGGAATTGCTATGAGAGCAATTCACCAAAGGCTGCAGGAGACTGCCGTGATTGAGCGTGCAAATAAATCCGCAACCTCAAATCCGTCACAACTCTGCTCAACAGAGTCTAAGGCAACTATATGGTTTTTGCCAGAGCCGACCTTAAGGCAGGATGGTTTTTGCTGCAGAGAACCCAGGTTGTTTTAGCAGAGTTCAGTGTTAGATAAGAGGTGCAATGTAGGCAAACCTGAACAGGATAACGAGACAGCCAGAGGGTAAACAAAAAATTCAAATCGGAAAGGAAGTGGATATCAGGTATAGCAGAGGTCAAAACCAGCCGGGAGCAGATATTCCAAATCAGTAAACAAGGGGTTATCCACAGACAAGCCGAGGTCAGTTTCCAAGAAGTCCAGAAGAAAAAACCTGAAGCCAAGTAAATCACAAGCAAAGAACAAGTGGAGGAAGCCAGGTATAAACAGTAGCGGATCCCCATATGGGCGTTTCGGGCGGTCGCCCGGGGCCCAAGGCTTGCAGGGGGCCCATAGCTTCCCACACCGCACACAAGTGAACCAAAACTCTCCAGGGCTGCTGCCGGCCGCATTCTAGTGATCATCGGTCCCACGTGCTGATGAAGAGGCGGGGGGAATGTGCAGGGGGAGTCAATTGCGGCCAGGGAACAGGGGCACAGCACATCAGCTGTAGAGAGCAGACTGTCAGAGATTGTGATGGGCAGGTGCTGGAGTCTCCCTGACAGTCTGCTCCTCTGTGCTGCTGTGCACTCTCCCTCCTGTCTAAACCTCCAGCAGCTGCCTGATAACGGCAAAACTGAAACTAGAGGGTGAAGGACCTGTGGTGACGTCACAGTCACATGATTAAGGTCCTGGAGGCTGCCAGAGACAAGCACCGCAGAGGAAGAGACTGGTAAGTAAGTGTGTGTGTGTGTGTGTGTGTGTGTTAGTTAATGTAAGTCTATATAGTGTGTGCTGTGTATATAGTGTCTATAATGTAAGTCTATGTAGTGTGTGTGTGTGTCATAATGTAAGTCTATATAGTGTGTGCTGTGTATATAGTGTGTGCTGTGTATATAGTGTCTATAATGTAAGTCTATGTAGTGTGTGTGTGTGTCATAATGTAAGTCTATATAGTGTGTGCTGTGTATATAGTGTCTATAATGTAAGTCTATGTAGTGTGTGTGTGTGTCATAATGTAAGTCTATATAGTGTGTGCTGTGTATATAGTGTGTGCTGTGTATATAGTGTCTATAATGTAAGTCTATGTAGTGTGTGTGTGTGTGTCATAATGTAAGTCTATATAGTGTGTGCTGTGTTTATAGTGTCTATAATGTAAGTCTATGTAGTGTGTGTGTGTTTATGTGTGTGTGTCATAATGTAAGTCTATATAGTGTGTGCTGTGTATATAGTGTGTGCTGTGTTTATAGTGTCTATAATGTAAGTCTATATAGTGTGTGTGGTTTGAATATATAGTGTTTGGTGTTAGTGTGAATTGTATATGGGGTGTTTAATGTCACATTTTTTGTGTGCAAAATAATTTCCCACCCATAGAGCCCTCTGCAGTAAGTCAGATGCTCAGAACCCCCCCCCCCCCTGCAGTATAATCTCCCCCATGGAGCCCTCAGTAGTTATTATACTGCAGGGGGGGGGGGGGGCAGAGCGTTTGATTGACTGTTCAGGGTTCTATAGGGGAATAACTCCTTCCCCCCCCCAAGAGCCATAAGGGCGGATTTACACGAACGTGTAATACGTCCGTGCACGGACCTATGCAAGTATATGGGGCAGTGCAGACTGTCAGTGATTTTTGCGCAGCATGTGTCCGCTGCGTAAAACTGACGACATGTCCTATATTTCTGCGTTTTTTGCGCATCACGCACCCATTGAAGTTAATGGGTGCGTGAAAATCACGCATGCCACACGGAGGCACCTCCGTGGGACGTGCGTGATTTGCTCAACAGCAGTATAACTATGATTGCAAACAGAAAAGCACCACGTGCTACAAACATACAAACAGAGTGTCATAATGATGGCGGCTGCGCGAAAGGCACGCAGCCGCGCATCATATGGTGATGACACACGGAGCTGTTAAGTGCCTTTTGCGCGCGCAAAACGCCGCATTTTTTTGCGTGCGCAAAGCGCACACTCTCGTGTAAATCCGCCCTAAGTGTGAGACACTTAGACCCTCCCATAGGGCACTCAGCAGTCAGTCAGATGCACTGGGGAGGGGTGTCTGATTGCTTAAAGGGTAACTAACGAAAAATTAAAAAAAAATTACATGTCATAGTGACATGTCAAATGTTCTAATCGGTGGGGGTCCGGGCACTGAGACCCCACCAATCGCTGAAACAAAGTGGCAGAAGCGCTCAGGTGAGTGCTTTGCCACTTTGTTTCTGATCGTCTTTCCTCTGATAACCGAGCATGCGGTGTATGGGCACAACAGAAAGTCTATGAGTCCGTACACCGCGCAGAGAAAAGACAGTCAGAAATGAAGTGGAACAGCGCTCACCCGAGCACTCCTGCTGCTTTGTTTTAGTGATCGGTGGTGGTCTCAATGCTGGGACCCCCATCAATCAAAACTTCTGACATATCACTCTCACTATGACACGCCAAATGTTTTTTAAAAGTTTAGTTACCTCTTGGGGACTGAATTTATTGGTTTGAGTTAATGTATGGGCCTGGGTCTTAATTTGCTTAGGGGTCTGGGGTATAAGACAATTTATGGTGTTTATTTCTGAATTTTTATGTTGCTATAGATGCTGAAAATGGCTACAGAATCAAGGGGAAAAGATGTCTCATCAGGAAACTCTGCAGTCATCAGGAGAAGTCGCCATAACGGTCTGTGTCAGATGGAGAAGAAAAGAGAACGACCCATCAGTGAAGACATCACCTGTGAGTCATTGCATTTATAGATCTGTCACCTCTCCTGACATGTCTGTTATCGGAAATCCTTGTATTCCACATAAAGTCTTTGTGTACCCAGGACTAATAGACAAATGCGTGTTACCATTCCCCTTGTCAGGAGGATGTGTCCCTACACAGTGTGATACTGTCAGCGATGGTTGGAGACTGTCAGTGTGTAGGGACACAGCCCTTTGACAAGGGGAATCGTAGCACTCATTTGTCAATGCTCACACAGAAAGGTGTTGTTTAATATAGACATGACGTGGCAGGGCGGTGGTGGAGAAGGGGGCCCAAGCTTGAGGAACAGCCCAGGGCCCATGGTTTACTTAATCCGCCACTGGGTATAAATACTCCACCCTTACGTCTAATTGGGAGAAAGACAGAGGAGAGAGATAGGCGCAAAGTAAAGCCAGAACCGCCCAGAAGCTAGACCAGCAGTCAAGGCGATCTTAAAGCAACAGACGTTTCCTAAAAATCACCTTATATTATCAGGACAATACAATCAAAACCCATCTCTGCAAGTGTTTATAATTTTAAATATGATAGTCTAAGAGTATGGCTTTGTTCACATTTGTAACATTTCCGTTACAAGCCTCTACCACAGCAGCATGCAACACTATTTTGTCCCACAAAATAACGAAAACTATGATGGAAAACCGGCACTTCTGTTTTCCTCGTTATTCTGTTTCTCATAATAACGTAAATTGTAGCACAGATGTGAAAGGAGCCTAATAGACACTATTCTGTCAAGATGCAAGCAGAGCAGTCTACAAAACATTTTTTTTACCAAACCAACTTCAAGGGCTTAAGTTAAAGAATATTAAGATAAATGATATGACTATTGTTATTCACAAGCACATTAGGGTCACTTAGTGAGGCATTAAAATACTCTTGCAGTGTTTTCAATCCTTTCTGTAACCTCTGTGTGTGATGAGTTTTATCTGATTTGACATTAATCCTGTTATGTTAGACAAAGGCATACAATTCATGTTTTCTTTTTAAAGCTAACTTTTGTACAGTCGCTGAATGGATTAACAGATAAGCATAAGAAACTCAGACTTAAAAAAAATTAATCTTTATTTCTGCTGAAATAGTTTTACTAAGTTGCAAGAAAAAAAAATAGGTATTTGATGGGATTTGTTGCCAATAAAGTTTAAGTGGTAGATTGTTGCTCGTGAGGTGGGGGTCATAAAGTTTTCAGTGTTAAGTTGAGAAGTTAAGAAGAGGTTTTGGCACACTACTCTAACCATGCCCGATGTTGTACGCCTGAGAAGTATGGCCTTTGTTTGTCTAATGTTAGAGACGTTATTTCATAGAGCTTCTGCATCACTGCAGACACAATGGTAATGTGGAATGTACAGTGCTGTAATAAGTACAGGGACACACATAAAAATACAGATAATATTCTGTTAAACTCAATCTGTCACGTTGAAAATCAGTCCGATCTGTGGGCAACATGTTATAAAGCAAGAGGAGCTAAGCAGATTGAAAGTTTTGTGGAAAAAAATTCAGCCCAACTTTCAATTTAGCAATATGAATCCTTGATCATTCTCTCTTAGCTGTCCAGTGGGCGATCCTATTTAGTGATTGACAGCCTTCTAATAAAGAGATGCCTGTCACTCACTGAGTAGGAGACCGCCCACTGTATTTCTAAGTATGGAAAGAGCAGAGAGTAACTGAATATAATGCAAGTTGTACTGAATAAAACTATATATCCATCTTATCAGCTTCTCCTGCTCTACAGCATTCTACCTGCAGATTGGATTGTATGTACAATGTGTACATGGAAGATCTTGGCAAATCTCCTTGTAAGATACCAAGTGCTATTGGTTGTTAGAGCCACTCAATAGCCCAACAAAAAACTCTGATTATAGACCTTATAGTGACGTTAAGGCCAAATATCATATGGTGTACATTTAGCCTTATGGACTGATTGTTCACGTAACGTATGTGAAGTGCTTTCAGAATATATGCAAAGAACACTTTCTGACGTATTAATGCTACTGTGCCCTTAGATGTCTACAGCCCAATGTATGACACAAGAGTGTCCTTTTGGCATATGCTTGGCAGTTATACCTTGACATACCTCTTTTAGCTGTATTGAAAATGCTTATGAATACAAGGGGGTCCTGCCCAAAAAATTACAGCATTTTCTGTGTGGTATATGTTTTTTTTACAATCTGTGTCAATGGCAGACATATGCAACTTTATACTTCCTGAATGTATTGTAAACTAAGTCTTACTCCTGGCAGCCAATCTGAAATTTGCTTACCTTTTAAAATTATAGGAGAACAAAATATTTCACAGCCAGTTATGCAAAAACAGGAGGCTACCATTAGTAGTGCTGCAGCCTTACAATTTATTCCGATTTCTTTTTTTGTGTCTCTTGCGTTTTGCAATTAACCAGAATTTTCATGTAGATATGTCTGCATTGAAATAATTATTTGGAGCCTTTTGCCATATTTTAAGTTGTTAATTTTATTCATATGTGACTGGGTTGCCTCAACCACCAGATGATATGATAAATGATCTTGTGGGAAATATTATAAGATCAAAAACTATAATTAGAAGCAACTTCCTTAATTGAAGAAGGTTTCCCCTTAGTAATAAATAAATTGATCTTGGAATACAGTAATGTGAATGTGCCAGATTTTAAACCGCACAGGATGTACCAGGAACCCTGCTGAGGTCAATAGTGCATCATTTGCTTAAAGCTACTAAATGGCTAAATCGGACTACTAGTACTAGATAATAGTGCAGGAATGAGTCGGCATAATGGATGAACTATACGCCTGTTAAGCCAGGGATTTGTTGCTTCCCTATTGTTTGTTTTGACTGGCAAATGCTTGTTTGTGTCTGTCTTCCTCCTTGATATCCCTCCATCCAAACAATAAAGCATCAAATATTTTGTGGTATGCTTGCCAAACGTATCGAGCAGATTCCTGTGGCAATTTTATCTTAACCATATTTCTCAATATTTCCCATCCTTTTGCTCCTTTATCTTACTTGGCTGTGTCTTTCATAGAATAGCAAGCACATTAGTTATTCCAACGTTTTTTCCTCCTTTCCTAAAAGGGAATATGCACGTCTGATTTTATAGATCAATAACTTTTTGACATAATGGGATATTATCTAGAAATTCTATTTTGACACATATACTTACTAAGATAATCAGAATAGCTGAGAAGTGCATTGCTCAAATGTTATGCCCTTACTAGTGAAGCATAATAACTTATTGATTAAACTCTTAATAACGCAAGTTTTTTTTCGTTTTTTTTTTTACCTTAAGGGTAAATTTACACACGGTAGATTTGTTTCAGAAATTTCTGTGACTGTCCCATTAATCTAAATGGGATTTTCAAAAATCCATACACACATGGGCATAGCTATAGGGGATGCAGAGTTAGCAGTCTCATCTAAGTCCTGTGCCTGAGGAGGCTCAATGGCCCCTCTGCCTCATAAAAAGGCACCAGTAAAGTAAATGACACAACCCGTGTCAAGGGTCCTCATCGTCTTGCGAGTCCCTACACTCAAACAAATAAATTACAAACCACTGAAACAGGGACATATTTACTTTAAAAAATCACAGAAAAAAAGAGAGGCCATACATACTGTTGCCATACAGTACTTAGTGGGGTGCACCTAGATAATGCTGGGCAGTATTTTGCACCTGTGTAACCCTCCTCCATGTAGCATTGTGCTTGTCTGCATCCTGCTGGGAGCTGGTGATTGAGCCTGCCCTTGTATCAGTAAGTATGGCCTCTTTTTTTCTCTGTGATTTTGCAAAGTAAATATGTGGTTTGTAATTTTTTTGTTTCAGTGTAGGGACTCGCAAGGCGATGAGGACCCTTGACGCCGGTTGTGAGCTTGCGTATTTTGGCCAAAACTAATACCTCATGTTTATCATGTATATTTTTTGGGGGCCTCCTTTTTATTAGAATATATTTTAGGCACCATGTCAGGTTTGAAGAGGTCTTGTGGGGCCAAAACAGCGGAAACACCCCCAAAAAGTCACCATTTGGCAAGCTACAACCCTCAAGGAATTTATAGAGTGGTATAAGTGAGCATTTTGACCTCACAGGTTTTTTTCCTGAATTTAATGGAATTAGGCTTGAAAATTAAAATCGAAAGTTTTTCCAATAAAACGTAGAAATTATAAATTTTTACAAGGCATAAAGGAGAAAAAACACAGCATAATGTGAAAAGCAAATTCTTCTGATTATGGCAATACCCAATATTTGGTAAAAAAAACCTGCTGTTTGGACTCACGGCATGGCTCAGAAGGGAAGGAGCACCATTTGGCTTTTGGAACTCCAGTTTTGCTGGAATGATTTTCGGGTGCTGCATTTGCAAAGCCCCTGAGAGACCAAAACAATAGAAACCCCCCAAAAGTGACATCATTTGGGAAACTACAGCCCTCAAGGAATTTATCGAGGTGTATAGTTAACATTTTGATCCCACAGTTTTTTTTGCTGAATATAGTGGAATTAGACCATGAGAAGTTTTTTCTAATAAAATGTAGTTTTAGCCTAGATTTTTCAATTTTCACAATAGATAAAGGATAAAAAGCAACTCAACATTTGTAAAGCAAATTCTTCTGAACATGGCAATACCGCATATGTGGTAATAAACTGCTGTTTGGACACACGGCAGGGCTTAGAAGGGAAGTAGCTCCATCGGCTTTTGGAGCTGATATTTAGCTGGAATGGTTTTCGGGTGTCATGTCGCATTTGCAAAGCCCCTGAGGGATGGAAATAGTGGAAACACCCCATATGTTCCCCCCTTTGGGAAACTACACCCCTTAAGGAATCTAGTGTTATAATGAGTATTTAGACTCCACAGGTCTTTTGCAGAATGTATTAGATTTAGACCGTAAAAATTAATATCAACATTTTTTCCACTAAAATGTTGCATTTTTTTCATTTTCACAAGGGATAAAGGACAAAAAGCATCACAACATTTGTAAAGCAAGGAGTACAGAAATACCCCACATGTGGTAATAAACTGCTGTTTGGATACATGGCCGGTCTCAGAAAGGCAGAAGCACTATCTGGCATGCAGATTTTTCTGGATTGGTTTCTGGGCGCCATGTCACATTTGCAAAACCCCTAAAGTACAAGAGTACAGTGGAAGCCTCCAAGAAGTGACCCCATTTTGGAAACTACACTTTATAATTTGCCTGGACATATGACAGGGCTCAGAATTGAGGAGCAACATGTGCATTTGAGGCCTATTTTGGTGATTTACACATCATTGGCTCACAATTGCAGGTCTCTGTGGTCAAATAGTAAATAGTAAAACAAACCACCAAGTAGTGACTGTAACATCCGTGGCTGCGGGCTGTCAGCTCCAGCCTCCCGCTGACAGCCGCAGCCACGAGTCGGCAAGCGCTGGCCCCAGCCTCCTCCTTAGGAGACGCCAGCGCTTGCATCCACTCACCTTCGCCGGAGCCCGGAGCCTGGAGGAGTGGAGACATCTTCTGGAGGGCGCTGCTCACCCCATCCTGATCTTCACCGACCACAAGAACCTCACTTACCTTCAGTCCGCTCAAAGACTTAATCCTAGTCAAGCCAGGTGGCCGCTGTTCTTTACCCGTTTTCTGTTTGCGCTCCACTACCGTCCCGCGGACAAGAATGTGAGGGCCGATGCCCTGTCCAGATAGTTTGAGACGGAAGACACGGTGGAGTCCCTCCAGACCATCATAGACCCGTCCTGCATCGTCTCCCTCCTGAAGCATGTGATCCTAAACCGCTATTCCAAGACTCCCAGCCCTGCGGTTGCTCCCAGCGGCTCCTCGGACATCTTTGAGGTAAAGGAGATCTTGGACACCAAGAGAGTGAGAGGAAAGACCTGGTATTTGGTGGATTGGAGGGGGTTTGGTCCCGAAGAGAGGTCCTGGGAGCCAGAGGAGAACCTCAATGCCCCTACTCTTCTAAAGAAGTTTCTCTCTCGCTCCGGTCCCAAGAAGAGGGGGCGTAAGAGGGGGGATACTGTAACGTCCGTGGCTGCGGGCTGTCAGCTCCAGCCTCTCGCTGACAGCCGCAGCCACGAGTCGGCAAGCGCTGGCCCCAGCCTCCTCCTCAGGAGACGCCAGCGCTTGCATCCACTCACCTTCGCCGGAGCCCGCAGGGTGCGCGCGCACGCTCGACCCGCTCTTAAAGGGGCAGCGCGCGCACCAGACATCATGAACGACCTTTGACCCGTGAGTACCCTGGGCTATAAGAGGGGTCCAACCCCTAGTTCGATGCCTGAGCGTTGTTAGTTTTCCCAGTCTGTCTTGCAAATGGTCCCTTAGTGTTTCCCGTTCCTGTTGTTACCCGTACCTTGTTCCCCATTCCTGTTTCCCGTGCTTTGCCCTAGTATCTAGTCGTGCCACGTCCAGAGGAATCTGCCACATCCTGTGTCATCTGCCACGTCCAGAGGAATCTGCCACGTCCTGTGTCATCTGCCACGTCCAGAGAAATCTGCCACGTCTGGATGAATCTGCCACGTCCTGTGTCATCTGCCACATCTGGAGGAGTCTGCCACGTCTGGAGGAGTCTGCCACGTCTGGAGGAGTCTGCCACGTCTGGAGGAATCCGCCACGTCTGGAGGAATCCGCCACGTCCTGTGTCATCTGCCACGTCCAGAGGAATCCGCCACGTCTGGCGCAACTTGCGGCTCCTGTGTCATCCGCCACGTTTGGCGCCATCTGCTGCACCCATCTCATCTGTGCCAGAGCTGCGGCCACCATCTGGACTATTCAGGTACCCTTGTGCGGGACATTGTATTTCTGGGGTGTCCTGTTTGGCCAGCTGCCTCCCCGCTGCGGCGGTACGGCCTAGTCAGTCCACTAACCCGCTTCGTGACAGTACGCTCAGGCCATGGACCCTGCTGGTCAACCTGCGACGTTGTCTACACAAGCCATGCTGGCTGAGATGGAGGATCTCCAGTCACGACAAGACCAGCTCCTCCTGTCGGTGAACGCCATAGCCCATCGGCTGCTTGCTCCGTCCACAGTCATCACCGCACCCGTTCCTGCGGTTCCGCCTGCTACACTTCCTGTCTGTACCGGTACCAACCCCCTGTGTTTCTTGCCGTTACCTCCACGCTATGACGGAGATCCGAGGTCCTGCAGGGGATTTTTGAATCAGTGCCTGATCCATTTCAGACTACATGCCAGGTCCTTCTGTTCGGATGACGTCAGGATCGCCTTTATCATCTCTCTCCTTACCGGCAAAGCCCTGGCATGGGCCAATCCTCTGTGGGAACATCAGGGACCAGAGACCCGGGACATGCAGTGCTTCTTACAGACCTTCCGCTCGATCTTTGAGGAACCTGGGAGAGTTTCTTCGGCTGCTACATCCTTGCTGACCCTACACCAGGGAGACCTCTCCGTGGGCGAGTATGCCATTCAGTTCCGTATCCTGGCTGCTGAATTGACCTGGAACAACGAGGCTTTGGTGGCTACATTCTGGCAGGGACTGTCTTCAGGGATCAAGGACGAGCTGGCTGCTCGCGATCTGCCATCTACCCTGGACGATCTTATCCTACTCGCCTCCCGTGTCGACATGAGGATCCGGGAACGTTCCCAAGAGGTTCTCCGGGGGAGAGAAATTCCCAGGCTGGATTCTGCTGTCCCGCAATCCTCCTCAGTCGTCCCACCAGAGGACCCGATGCAGAGTAATTATGTTAAATTGTCTACCCAGGAGAGACAACGCAGACGCACTTCTGGACTTTGTTTGTATTGCGGCCATGGAGGCCATGTTGTGCGTCTGTGCCCCCAGAGGCCGGAGAGACCCCATTGCCTGGGATTGGTTGGAGAGACAACACTAGGTGGAACAGAATCTAACAGAGGATTCGCTTCCCAGCTGACTATTCCTGTGACCCTGGTATCCGGCGACAGGACGCATCAAGTCTTTGCCTATCTTGACTCTGGCTCTGCTGCAAATTTCATCCAGAAAGAGCTTGTGGATCATCTTCAGCTGCCCACAGTTCCCCTGGAGACATCTTTGGCTGTTGCCTCAGATAATGGACTGCCTCTGCCTGATCCCATTACCTCTAGAACCAAGCCGTTGAAGCTCCAGGTTGGAGTACTTCATTCTGAATTTATTTTGTTCCTTGTTTTGCCCAAGGCCATCAATCCTGTTCTGCTGGGCCTGCCTTGGCTTCGACTACATGCCCCAGTCCTGGACTGGAATTCTGGAGAGGTTCTCCAATGGGGCTCCAAGTGCCATGGTCGTTGTCTGCTGCAGATCCATCCTGTCAAGCCTTCTCTGCCTCAGTCGCTGTCGGGACTGCCTCCCCATTTTGCTCAGTATGCAGATGTTTTCAGCAAAAAGGAGGCTGAGACGCTGCCTCCACATCGCACCTATGACTGCCCCATTGAACTGGTTCCTAATGCCTCTCTTCCCCGTGGACGGGTATATCCTCTCTCCCTGCCTGAGTCTCTATCCATGTCGGCCTATATAAAGGAGAATCTGGAGAGGGGTTTTATACGAAAATCTTTCTCCCCGGCCGGGGCTGGATTCTTCTTCGTTAAAAAGAAGGATGGATCCCTTCGTCCCTGCATTGACTACAGGGGCCTCAACCTGATCACATTCAAGAACAAATACCCGTTGCCACTCATCTCTGAGCTATTTGATCGCATACGAGGGGCCAAAATTTTTTCTAAGCTAGACCTGCGTGGGGCTTACAATCTAGTCCGGATTCGCCGGGGTGACGAATGGAAGACGGCATTTAACACCCGGGACGGGCACTACGAATACCTGGTGATGCCTTTCGGACTGTGTAACGCTCCCGCAGTGTTTCAGGAGTTCGTTAACGACATCTTCCGAGATCTACTCTATGTCTGTGTTGTTGTTTATCTCGATGATATTTTAATTTTCTCCCCAGATCAGACGACTCATTGGAGGCATGTTCGTCAGGTTCTACTATGATTGAGGGAGAATCATTTATACGCCAAGCTGGAGAAGTGCGTCTTTGAGAAGAGTTCTCTGCCCTTCCTGGGCTACATCATCTCGGATCAAGGCCTCAAGATGGATCCTGAGAAAGTGAAGGCTGTCCTGGAGTGCCCACGTCCCCAAGGCTTAAGGGCCATACAGCGGTTCCTGGGATTCGCCAATTTCTACCGGCAGTTTATTCCTAACTTCTCTTCTCTGATGTCTCCTATCTCGACCCTTACCAAGAAGGTTGTGAACGCCAAAGTGTGGACTCCAGAGGCAGAGTCTGCATTTAATAGCCTGAAGAGTGCCTTCACTTCAGCCTCGATCCTCCATCATCCTGACGTATCTCGGCAGTTATCACTGGAAGTGGACGCTTCCTCTGTTGGTGCAGGCGCACTTCTGTTCCAGAGGAGCTCCAAAGGAAAGGCTGTAGTGTGTGGCTACTACTCTAGACTGTTTTCCTCTGCTGAGCGCAATTACTCCATTGGAGATCGGGAGCTGCTGGCCATCAAATTGGCTCTGGAGGAGTGGAGACATCTTCTGGAGGGCGCTGCTCACCCCATCCTGATCTTCACCGACCACAAGAACCTCACTTACCTTCAGTCCGCTGAAAGACTTAATCCTAGTCAAGCCAGGTGGCCGCTGTTCTTTACCCGTTTTCTGTTTGCGCTCCACTACCGTCCCGCGGACAAGAATGTGAGGGCCGATGCCCTGTCCAGATCGTTTGAGACGGAAGACACGGTGGAGTCCCTCCAGACCATCATAGACCCGTCCTGCATCGTCTCCCTCCTGAAGCCTGTAATCCTAAACCGCTATTCCAAGACTCCCAGCCCTGCGGTTGCTCCCAGCAGCTCCTCGGACATCTTTGAGGTAAAGGAGATCTTGGACACCAAGAGAGTGAGAGGAAAGACCTGGTATTTGGTGGATTGGAAGGTGTTTGGTCCCGAAGAGAGGTCCTGGGAGCCAGAGGAGAACCTCAATGCCCCTACTCTTCTAAAGAAGTTTCTCTCTCGCTCCGGTCCCAAGAAGAGGGGGCGTAAGAGGGGGGATACTGTAACGTCCGTGGCTGCGGGCTGTCAGCTCCAGCCTCTCGCTGACAGCCGCAGCCACGAGTCGGCAAGCGCTGGCCCCAGCCTCCTCCTCAGGAGACGCCAGCACTTGCATCCACTCACCTTCGCCGGAGCCCGGAGCCTGGAGGAGTGGAGACATCTTCTGGAGGGCGCTGCTCACCCCATCCTGATCTTCACCGACCACAAGAACCTCACTTACCTTCAGTCCGCTCAAAGACTTAATCCTAGTCAAGCCAGGTGGCCGCTGTTCTTTACCCGTTTTCTGTTTGCGCTCCACTACCGTCCCGCGGACAAGAATGTGAGGGCCGATGCCCTGTCCAGATAGTTTGAGACGGAAGACACGGTGGAGTCCCTCCAGACCATCATAGACCCGTCCTGCATCGTCTCCCTCCTGAAGCATGTGATCCTAAACAGCTATTCCAAGACTCCCAGCCCTGCGGTTGCTCCCAGCGGCTCCTCGGACATCTTTGAGGTAAAGGAGATCTTGGACACCAAGAGAGTGAGAGGAAAGACCTTCGCCTGAGCCCGCAGGGTGCGCGCGCACGCTCGTCCCCGCTCTTAAAGGGGCAGCGCGCGCACCAGACATCATGAACGACCTTTGACCCGTGAGTACCCTGGGCTATAAGAGGGGTCCAGCCCCCTAGTTCGATGCCTGAGCGTTGTTAGTTTTCCCAGTCTGTCTTGCAAATGGTCCCTTAGTGTTTCCCGTTCCTGTTGTTACCCGTACCTTGTTCCCCGTTCCTGTTTCCCGTGCTTTGCCCTAGTATCTAGTCGTGCCATGTCCAGAGGAATCTGCCACGTCCTGTGTCATCTGCCACGTCCAGAGGAATCTGCCACGTCCTGTGTCATCTGCCACGTCCAGAGGAATATGCCACATCTGGAGGAATCCGCCACGTCCTGTGTCATCTGCCACGTCTGGAGGAGTCTGCCACGTCTGGAGGAGTCTGCCACGTCTGGAGGAATCCGCCACATCTGGAGGAATCCGCCACATCCTGTGTCATCTGCCACGTCCGGAGGAATCCGCCACGTCTGGCGCAACTTGCGGCTCCTGTGTCATCCGCCACGTTTGGCGCCATCTGCTGCACCCATCTCATCTGTGCCAGAGCTGCGGCCACCATCTGGACTATTCAGGTACCCTTGTGCGGGACATTGTATTTCTGGGGTGTCCTGTTTGGCCAGCTGCCTCCCCGCTGCGGCAGTACGACCTAGTGGGTCCACTAACCCGCTTCGTGACAGTGACCCCTATTTTGGAATCTACACCCCTCAGGGCATTTTAAGGGGTGTAGTGAGCATTCTGACCACACAGATGTTTTTTTCATTAGGAATTAATTAACCCTTTCAGGAGTGATCCATTTTTTTGCTTTTTCAGTTTCTTTTTTTACTCCCCGTCTTCCAAGACCCATAACTTTTTTATTTTTGGATCGATAGAGTGGTGTTAGGGCTTATATTTTGGTGGGAGGAGTTTCTATTTCCACCTTTTAAAGTATAGTATAATGTAGATTCACCGCCTGAAAGAACGATTAAAATACTTTTATTATCAATTTGTTAAAAATGGCTCAACCAGCCACTATTTCTAAGAAAACAGGCATAAGCAAGTGTTAGGCGAAATGGAAGTGTCCAGGGTAATGGTATATTTCAAAACACCCAGGACTAACTCTCCCTGTTTATGATATATTGATTCGCTACAATCTTGCCAAAAATGTCAATGTATCAATGTATCAAGATCCTACGCGTTTCAGCATTGTCACTAAAACAATACCTCATCAGGGATTGATATACATAGGTAGTTAAATTCTAAAGGTAGAACACTGGATAGCACTGTTTATGTGCTTATTTTAACCTCCAGCCACGCATACGGCTCTGATGTACTGGCCGCACACGCGCCGGAGAAATCATGGGCTTTTAAGGTTAAGAGCCCGCCCTTCAGACGTCATCATCGGGGGCAGCCGCCATTCCAAGTTCAACACGGCACAGCTGTGACGTGCAGGAGGCGGCTTGCCTCCTTCTTGCCGACCAATCAGGGCGCCCGGACAACGAAAGTGTCCATAGTAACCAGGGGACGCTAGACGCGGCTCCTGGTATGTCAATCGACAAAAAACAGAGTAAATGGGTAACGATCATGTTCCCCTCCTGTACTCACCACCACTGTCCCAAGCAATTAGGCACATTGAAAGGAACAGGGGGGACATAGCGCACTCACCAGGGGCAAATCTCGGGGTACGGACTGTCACATCAATGACTACGTTGTCCAGCACCGTAGATACACATAAAGTCACAGAGTTCTACAAAAAAGGCAACGGCCCTGGATATCATAGATCAATTTGCCCATACCAGACCAGAAAGGATAAATATGTTAACAACCAAAAGGGCACTGTTCCAAAAGGGTCACTAAATGACACCCTATCATTGCCCAGCAGCGCCCCGTCAATAAACAACTAGGGCGCTCGGTCATGCCCAAAATTAGAGAAAGCAGGAGTAGGAAATTTGTTCATTCAGGCCATGAGGGTTGATGGTCTGCATGCGGAAAATCCATTCCGCCTCTTTTTGTAGAATCTTTCTATCAAGATTCCCCCCTCTCAGGAGTGGTCTAACGTGTTCGATTCCCTGAAAGGCCAGAACTGTGGAATCCCCATCATGGCATGACCACACATGTCGCGCCACCGGGGTGTCCACTTTCCTTCTGACATCCCCTATGTGGTCGCGGATCCTCCTCCTGAACTCCCTACCAGTCTTGCCCACGTATTGTAGACCACACTTACATGTGATAAGATAGACAATTCCTTTCGTCTTACAATTAATGAATGACCTGTTGTCAAATGTTCTTCCAGTTTTAGTGCTCGTAAATTTCCTACTGCACAATACAGACTCGCAAGCTTTACATGTCCCGCATCTGAAGGTCCCTTCAGTACTCTTCAACCAAGTATTGACCTGAGTCTGCGGTTGTAAATGGCTGTATAATGTACTGGGAAACTGAAAAAAAATTATTCGCAGGCTGAAATTGGGAAAAAATGCAATTCCTCCATTGTTTTTTTGGTTTTGTTTTTACGACTTTTGTGCGGTAAAAACAACAACTTAATGAAGCTCTGTCACCACATTATAAGTACCCTATCTTGTACATGATGTGATCGGCGCTGTAATGTAGATTACAGCAGTGTTTTTCTATTTAGAAAAACGATCATTTTTGACGGAGTTAGGACCTATATTAGCTTTATGCTAATGAGTTTCTCAATGAACAACTGTGTGTGTTTTACTTTTTGGTCAAGTGGGCGTTGCGGAGAGAAGTGTATGACACTGACCAATCAGCGTCATACACTTCTCCCCATTCATTTACACAGCACATAGCGATATAGCTATATCGCTATGTGCAGCCACATACACACACACATTAAGGTTAATCAAGTGTCCTGACAATGAATAGACATTACCTCCAGCCAGGACGTGATGTGTATTCAGAATCCTGACCACTTCTGTAGCGTCTGTGTGAAACTGCAGCACATCACAGCGAGATCTCGCTGTAAATGACAGCTTACAGCGTAATCTCGCGAGGCTACGCCTGTTATGCTGTAAATCACAGAGAAGTGCCGAGAAGTGGTCATGATTCTGAATACACATCCCGTCCTGGCTGGAGGTAATGTCTATTCATTGTCAGGACACTTGATTAACATTAATGTGTGTATATGTGGCTGCACATAGCGATATAGTAAGAACACAATGCTGCTGTGTAAATGAATGGGGAGAAGTGTATGACGCTGATTGGTCAGCATCATACACTTCTCTCCACAACGCCCACTTGGTCAAAAAGTAAAACACGCCCAGTTGGTCATTAAGAAACTCATTAGCATAAAGCTAAAATAGGTCATAACTTGATTGTTTTTCTAAATAAAAAACACTGCTGTAATCTACATTACAGCGCCGATCATATTATGTAGAAGATATTGCACTTATAATGTGGTGACAGAGCCTCTTTAACTTTAATCTGCGGCTCAATATGATTACTGTGATACCAAATTTATATAGTTTTTTTTTTATATTTTACTACTTCTACAAAGAAAATAACTATCTGTTAAAAAAAATATGTTTTGTTTCACCAAATTCTGAGAGCCATAACTTTTGTATTTTTTGGTCGATTAACCCCTTAACGCTCAGTGACGTACTATTCCATCATGGAAACCGCCCTGTTCGTGCTCCATGACGGAATAGTACGTCACGGGAGTAACGGCCATTTCGGCCGTCCTCCCGACACATACAGGAGCTGTGACGGCTGCTGTCTCATACAGCAGCTGCCACAGCTCCTACAATGGGGACCGATCGCTGTGTCCCCGCTGATTAATCCCTGAAAAGCCGTGTTCAATAGCGATCACAGCTTTTTAGGGGTTAAGCTGCCATCGCCGGCCTGCTACATGATAGCGGCCGGCGATGGTGACTATGGCAACCGGGCACCAAACAATGGCGTCCGGCTATGCCATCGACGGAAGCCTAGTGCAGGGGCGTAGCTAGGGGGGGGCAGGCGGGGCATGTGCCCCGTGCGCAGCTTAGAGGGGGCGCCAGCGCCACCTCCTCCTGCACTATAATTGTACCTATGTCGCAAGGACACAGGTATAATTAGAAGCAATGAATGACTGGGCACGTTCGATGCCCGGCCATTCAGCGCCTTTCCACGAATGAAGCGACTGGTACCTTTTGTACCAGGGACGCTTCCGTCGATGAAAGGCGCTGACTGACTAACAGGGAAAGTCATCCTGCCCAGCCAATCAGCGCCTTTCATAGACGCCGCGTTCAACCCCCTGGAGACCTGAGCAGAAGAGAGCAGGTCTCCATGGCTGCCGGACGGCGTGGGAGCGGGAATAAGGTGAGTTTGAATTTTTTTTTTAAAATTGTAATAAAAGTGTGGCTGTATCTACAGGGGGGGATGACTTTATCTACGTCTGGGACTTTATCTACGGGGGGGGGACTTTTTCTTCACGGGGGGGCCTTCATCTACAAGGGGGACTTTATCTACGGGGGGGGGGGCTATATACTGGGGTGGGCTATCTATGGAGCACCATATACAGGGGTGGGCTATAGCTACAGGGGGGGCTATATAGTATATAGCCCACCCTGTAGATATAGCCCACCCCTGTAGATATAGCCCACCCCTGTAGATATAGCCCACCCCTGTAGATATAGCCCCCCTGTAGATATAGTCCCCCTGTAGATATAGTCCCCCTGTAGATATAGTGCCCCTGTAGATATAGTCCCCCTGTAGATAGCCCACCCCTGTATATAGCCCACCCCTGTATATAGCCCACCCCTGTATATAGCCCCCCTAGTATATATAGTCCCCCTGTAGATATAGTCCCCCTGTAGATATAGTCCACCTGTACATATAGTCCCCCTGTACGTATAGTCCCCCTGTACATATAGTCCACCCCTGTATATAGTGCTCCACTAGATAGTCCACCCCTGTATATAGTGCTCCACAGAAAGCCCACCCCTGTATATAGCCCCCTTGTACATATAGTCAACCCCTGTATATAGTGCTCCACAGATAGCCCACCCCTGTATATAGTATATACAGGGGTTGGCTATCTGTGGAGCACTATATACAGGGGTGGACTATATGTACAGGGGGGCTATATACAGGGGTGGGCTATATGTGGAGCACTATATACAGGGGTGGGCTATATGTGGAGCACTATATACAGGGGTGGGCTATCTGTGAAACACTATATACAGGGGTGGACTATATGTGGAGCACTATATACAGGGGTGGACTATATGTGGAGCATTATATACAGGGGTGGGCTATATCTACAGGGGGGCTACATACATGGTTGGGCTATCTGTGGAGCACTATATACAGGGGTGGGCTATATCTACAGGGGGGCTATATACAGGGGTGGGCTATATCTACAGGGGGGCTATATACAGGGGTGGGCTATCTGTAGAGCACTATATACAGGGGTGGGCTATAGTTACAGGGGACTATATACAGGGTTGGGCTATACGTGGAGCACTATATACAGGGCTGGGCTATATCTACAGGGGGCTATATACAGGGGTGGGCTATCTGTAGAGCACTATAGGGGAAGTTATTTGTTGGACACTATATACAGGGGTGGGCTATATGGGGGCACTATCTACAGGGGGCTCTATGGCAGGCACTATCTACAGGGGGCACAGTGTGTGTGTGGGACATGGTGTATGGTGCTATTCTAATTAGAGGTGCAGTGTATGGCGATATTATATTTAGGGGCGTAGTGTGTGGTATAATGATAACTTTATATTTATTTATAGGTGCAGAAATGTTGGTAAAGTGAGAAGCTGAAGACATGTGAGCGGCAAACTGCAGAAATGGGCTGTGACGAGGAGAAGTCATCATAGAGGTCTGGACCGGATGGAGAAAAAGAACTAGAATCTGAGACGTCACCGGTGAGTCACCTAATGTAAATGTTCATTCTGCCTCTAATCAGTAATGTAGTCACTATGTGATCTGCAGTGAGATGATTATGATAGGATTTATTTTTGTGAAACAGCATCTCCCAGCATATTCGTATCGCCACGCAGAATAAAGTGAATATGTCATTTATAGCGCACGGTGAACGCTGTAAAAAAAATAGAATAAAAAAACAATAGTAGAATTGCTGTTTTTTAGTCACCGCGCCACTTAAAAATAGAATAAAAACTGATCAAAAAGTCGCATGCACCCCAAGAAAACTACAATGAATTCCTCTTGGTCTAGTTTCCAAAATGCTGTCACTTTTGGGGGGTTTCCACTGTTTTGGCACCACAAGACCTCTTCAAACTGGACATGTGCCTAATAAAAAGGAGGGCTCAAAATCCACTAGGTGCTTCTTTGCTTCGGAGACCGGTGCTTCAGTCCATTACCGCACTAGGGCCACATGTCGGATATTTCTCAAAACTGCAGAATCTTAAGTTGCGTTTCTCTGGTAAAACCTTTTGTGTTATAAAAAAAAGTGGTATAAAAAGGATTTTCTGACAAAAAAAAAAAAATAGATTTCACCTCTACTTTGCTCTAAATTCCCGTGAAGCGCCTAAAGGGTTCATAAACTTTCTAAATGCTGTTCTGAATACTTTGAGGGGTCTAGTTTCTAAAATGGGGTGTTTCATAGGGGTTTCTAATATATAGGCCCCTCAAAGCAACTTCAGAACTGGACTGGAACCTAAAAAAATAAATAAATTAGGCAATACTTTGCTTCTTACATTATACTGATAATAAGCCGTGCCCACACCGAGATGACCCCAGTTTTGACCGTTTGTATAAATGGAGACCCCTATTAGACCGTTTCAGTGCACGGTTTTCCCAAGCATACACCCCCGAGAAGTGTATTTCTATTGATGAGTCCTTGGTACATTTTGAAGGGAGGGTTCAATTCCGTCAGTACCTGCCGGGTAAGAGGGCAAGGTATGGTGTGAAGATGTATAAGCTGTGCGAGAGTGCATCAGGGTATACCTACAAATTTAGGTTATATGAAGGGAAGCACACCAGTGCTCAGCCCCCAGAATGCCCCCCCCCCTTTACTGTGAGTTAATGCAAAAATTGTATGGGATTTGGTGCACCCACTGCTGGACCAGGGTTACCAACTCTACCTGGATACTTTTTATACCAGCGTCCCACTCTTCATCTGCCTCGCTCCCAGAAGGCATGCGGCACTGCTAGAAGAGGCCTCCCTAAGACTCTGCAGGGAAAACACTCAGAAGGGGTGAGAGCAGGGCACATTCTAGCAGCAACATATTGTGTGTCAAGTACAAGGACAAGAGAGATGTCACACCAGCACCCATGTACCAGGACGAGGTACCATTACAGAGACCCCCAAACCAGACTGCATCCTGGACTACAATAGGTACATGGAAGGGGTGGACTTGTCAGATCTGGCCGGTGTGGTATAAGAAGCTGGCCGGGCACATCATACAGATGGCATTGTACAACGCGTACGTGCTACATCGATGTACAGGCCAGACGGGAACTTTCCTGGAATTTCAAGAGGTGGTTATCAAGAAACTAATTTTTAGGCACCAAGAAGTGGGGGCACTCAGTACTACTGGAGGCGAGGCCGCACGCATCGTACCAGGGCAACACTTTCCAGGAGAAGTTCCCCAAACTGGCAAGAAAGGAAAAAGTCAAAAGAGGTACAAAGTTTGCTATAAGAGGGGGATAAGGAAGTACACAATATATCAATGTGACACGTGTCCCGAAAAACTAAGGCTCCGTATGAAAGAGTGCTTCAAAATGTATCATACATCCCTTGATTTTTAATCTACCCCAATTTTACTTACCCTGATGTACTCCGCACAGCTTATCCCCCGTCGTCTTTCCCCTCTGAGCCCTGATTACAGCCACATGTAGGGTATTGCCGTACCCATGAGAACCCACATTACAGTTTATGGGGTGTATGTCTCCGGTCAAAATGCTCACTACACCTCTAGATGAATGCCTCAAGGGTGTAGTTTTTAAACCGGGATCACATATTGGGGGTTTCAACTGTACTGGTACCTCAGGGGCTTCTGCATACATGACTTTGCACCAAAAAATCCCCAGTAGGCCAAATGGTGGTCCTTTCCTTCTGAGCCCTCCCATGGGCCAAACGGCAGTTTATCACCACAAATGGGGTATTGCCGCACTCAGGACAAATTGGGCAACAAAATGGGGTATTTTGTTCCCTGTGAAAATAGGAAATTTTTATCATAAATTACATCTTATTGGAAAAAAAATAATTTTTTTTATTTCACAGCCCAATTAAAATAGGTGCTGTGAAAAAACTGTGTGGTCAAAATGATAACAACAACCATAAATGAATTCCTTGAGGGGTGTATACTTTCCAAAATTGGGTCACTATTGGGGGATTCCTACTGTTTTGGCACCTCAACACCTCTTCAAACCTGGCATGCTGCCTCAAATATATTCTAATAAAAAAGAGGCCTCAAAATGCACTAGGTGCTTCTTTGCTTCTGGGGCTTGTGTTTTAGTCCACGAGCGCACTAGAGCCACATGTGGGACATTTCTAAAAACTGAAGAATCGGGACAATACATATTTAGTAGTGTTTCTCTGGTAAAACCTTCCGTGTTACTCAATTTTTTTTTAATAAAATTGAAATTCAGCAAGAAAAATTAAATGTGCAAATTTCACCTCCACTTTGCTTTAATTCCTGTGAAATGTCTGAAGGGTTAAAAAGCTTTCTAAATGCTGTTTTGAATACTTTGAGGGGTCTAGTTTTTAAAATGGGGTGTTTTTATTGGGGTTTCTAATACATAGGCCCCTTAAAGCCACTTCAGAACTGAACAGGTACCTTAAAAAAATAAAATTTTCTTAAAAAAAAGATAAATTGCTGTTTATGTTCTAAGCCTTGTAACGTCCAAGAAAAATAAAATAATGTTCAAAAAACGATGCCAATCTAAAGTACACATATGGGAAATGTGAACTAGTAACTATTTTGGGTGGTATAACCATCTGTTTTACAAGCAGATGCATTTAAATTCTGAAAAATGCAATTTTTTAATAAATTTTCCCTAAATTTTGCAAATTTTCACCAATAAACACTGAATATATCATCCAAATTTTACCACTAACATAAAGCCCAATGTGTCACGAGAAAACAATCTCAGAATCGCTTTGATAGGTTTAAGCATTCCGGCGTTATTACCACTTAAAGTGAAATATGTCAGATTTGAAAAATGGGCTCTGAGCCTTAAGGCCAAAACATGGCTGCGTCCTTAAGGGGTTAAGCAATGTAAGGGCTTACTTTTTCTGGGACGAGCTGTAGTTTTGGTACCTTTTTTTGGTACATGCAACTTTTTGATCACTTTACATGACATTTTTTTAAAACCTAATGTGACCAAAAAACAGCGATTTTGGCTTTTAATTTTTTTTATTTTTTACGCCGTTTCCTGTGCGAATTAAATAATGGTATATTGTAATAGTTCAGACTTTTATGGATGCAGCCATACCAATTTTGTTTATTTTTATTTATTTTTTACATTAATTTAGAGGAAAAATGAGAAAGGTTTATTTTTTTTACTTTTAAATATTTTTTTTCACTACTAATAACTTTATTTATCTTTTTTTTTTTTTTACATATTTTATTAGTCCCCATAGGGTACTGTACAATACACCGTAATATCCAATGGATTCCAAATAGAAAAAAATCACTCCTTCATGTGGTGCTCGAGTGTTGCTTGTGGATCAAGCCTGAGGAAGACCTAGGTACTAGGTTGAAACGCGTCGCTACTTTATAATTTATTTTACTGTTTGTTGTAATTATCCACATCATTTCTTCTACTCAACCACCTGGGAACTGGGTAATTACCTTTCTGGCACAAGCCACAAGCAACACAGAAGCGCCTTGCATAATTTGGAGGTGTGCTTTGGGTGATTGTCCTGTTGTAGGATGAAATTGGCTCCAATCAAGCGCTGTCCACAGGGTATGGCATGGCGATGCAAAATGGAGTGATAGCCTTCCTTATTCAAAATCCCTTTTACCTTGTACAAATCTCCCACTTTACCAGCAGCAAAGCAACCCCAGACCATCACATTACCTCCACCATGCTTGACAGATGGCGTCAGGCACTCTTCCAGCATCTTTTCAGTTGTTCTGCGTCTCACAAATGTTCTTCTGTGTGATCCAAACACCTCAAACTTCGATTCGTCTGTCCATAACACTTTTTTCCAATCTTCCTCTGTCCAATGTCTGTGTGCTTTTGCCCATATTAAACTTTTCCTTTTATTAGCCAGTCTCAGATATGGCTTTTTCTGTGCCACTCTGCCCTGAAGTCCAGCATCCCGGAGTCGCCTCTTCACTGTAGTCGTTGACACTGGCGTTTTGCGGGTACTATTTAATGAAGCTGCCAGTTGAGGACCTGTGAGGCGTCTATTTCTCAAACTAGAGACTCTAATGTACTTGTCTTGTTGCTCAGTTGTGCAGCGGGGCCTCCCACTTCTCTTTCTACTCTGGTTAGAGCCTGTGTGTGCTGTCCCCTGAAGGGAGTAGTACACACCGTTGTGGGAAATTTTCAGTTCCTTGGCAATTTCTCACATGGAATAGCCTTCATTTCTAAGAACAAGAATAGACTGTCGAGTTTCACATGAAAGCTCTCTTTTTCTAGCCATTTAGAGAGTTTAATCAAACCTACAAATGTAATGCTCCAGAGTCTCAACTAGCTCAAAGGAATGTCAGTTTTATAGCTCCTCTAAACAGCAAAACTGTTTACAGCGGTGCTAACATAATTGCACAAGGGTTTTCAAGTATTTTCTAATCATCCATTAGCCTTCTAACACAGTTAGCAAACACAATGTACCATTAGAACACTGGAGTGATGGTTGCTGGAAATGGGCCTCTATATACCTATGTAGATATTGCATTAAAAACCAGACGTTTGCAGCTAGAATAGTCATTTAGCACATTAACAATGTATAGAGTGTATTTCTGATTAATTTAATGTTATCTTCATTGAAAAAACCTGTGCTCTTCTTTCAAAAATAAGGAAATTTCTAAGTGACCCTAAACTTTTGAACGGTAGTGTATGTGTGTAAGACTTAGGGTATTTTCACAAGTCTTAGCAAAATACATCTGAAAATACGGAGCTGTTTGTAGGCAAAAACAGCTCCTAATTTTCAGGCGTTTTTAAAGCAACTCGCGTTTTTCGCGGCGTATTTTACGGACGTTATTGGAGCTGTTTTTCAATGGAGTCAATGAAAAACGTCTCCAAAAACGTCCCAAGAAGAGACATGCACTTCCTTTTCGCGGGCGTCTTTTTATGCGCAGTCTTTTGACAGCGACGCATAAAAAAAAAAAACATTGTGGGAACAGAACATCGTAAAACACATTGAAAGCAATGGGCAGATGTTTGTAGACGTAATGGAGCAATTTTTTCAGGCTTAATTCGAGGCGTAAAACGCCTGAATTACGTCTGAAAACAGTCCGTGTGAACATACCTTTAGAGGAGGCAGATGAAAGGGAATATGACTGCAGAACTAAACTACACAGTTTGTTTGTACTTTGTAATCATGGAGACACAGTTCTAAATAGGAGCTTTAAATACAAAACAGTAGGAGAATTTTAATTAAAGCTATTTGCAAAGTTGATTAATTTATAAGTCTAAATGCATTGGTGCAATGAAAAAAATGGTTGCAAAGTGGATATAGCCTTTAGGGCCTTGTTCACACAGTGCAGTTTTGATGCAGTTTTTGATGCTATTCTTTCCGTCAAAACCAGGATGCGATACAAAAAAGGTAGTATTATTCTTTCCCTTATCCTTTTCTTCTGTTTAAGAGCCACTTCTGGTTTTGGCAAATGGAAAAGACAACTTCCCTGTATATATAAGGTATTACAGTATATTTTTATATATCTATATGGAATTAACTACCAATATAAAAATATAAACATTGATAGCAATGATGTCTTGATATGAGAAACTCAAGAGAACTTGAAAACAATTTGTAAAACCTAGCAACGAAAAATACCTAAATATTTATTTTAATTGCGTAAATAAAGATAGCATAGAAATTCTCCAGCCACCTCTGTAACTTTAATGGGCCTGTTCCTTGGGGACAAGAAGGGTACAGTTAATTTTGTGCTATGTGCATAAAATGTATTCTGTTTTAAATCATAGCTGTACTGACAAGTCCCAAGCTTATAACTTTTGGCAGCACTGGCTATCTATGGGCTTAATCAAACTGAAAGATTTGTTTTTGAAATGCACCTAACTAAACATTGAGAGTTATTGTATTACTACCCTGTCTTTCTAACTAATCCTCAGTATGTGGTCAAATATAGATAAATGTTTGGGTACATCTTGAGAATATATACTGTATTTGTGGACACATGAAATGTGCGTGTTAAGAAAAAATAGGAATTCTGTAACATAATATATTATATTATAATATATATTATTTCCGTTTATAAAAATGTGATAATACCATGGACTCTTTGTAAAAAAGAGACTGTTCCAGACAATGCTGTATTTCTAATTCTTTCAGATCTTTATGGTTAGGCTAAGAATCGTGGACACGCTCTGTTGGTGTCAAGGTAGGGTAATATTTTCTTGGCACACCCTGGGTCCTCTGATACCTGTGGATGGACGTTTGAACAGTAGGACTTACCTAAGCTTTGTGGTCGACCAAGTTCATGCCCTCATGGCAGCAGTTTACCCTATGGCAATAGGACACTTTAGTGCTAAATGTGAGAAATTATCCTGTCCACATGGACCAATATTCCTGCAGAACGATTTTAACACCTAGTGCAATCCTTGCCACAACAAATTGCTGCAGTTCTGAAGGCCAAAGGAGGTCCAATGTGCTACTAGATGGCTGTCTATAATATAGTGGCTATTCGCTGAACTGGGTTAGGCTATGTTCACACGGAGTATTTTGGGGGAGGAATATCTGCCTCAAAGCTCCAAACGGAATTTTGAGGCAGATATTCCTCCCCCAAAATACTCTGTGTGAATAGCAATGATCGCGCCGTTTTTCGCCCGCGGCCATTGAGCGCCGCGGGCAGAAAACACGCTTTCTCCTGCCTCCCATTGAAGTCAATGGGAGGTCGGAGGCGGAAGCGCCCGAAGATAGGGCATGTCGCTTCTTTTTCCCGCGAGGCAGTTTTACTGCTCGCGGGAAAAAGACGCCGACGCCTCCCATTGAAATCAATGGGAGGCGTTCTCGGGCCGTTTCTGCCGAGTTTTGCGACGCGGTTTCCGCGTCAAAAAACTCGGCAAAAGACCCCGTGTGAACATAGCCTTATTGGGAGGGGTTAACAAACACCGTCACAGTAAGTTGATAATAAACGCTGTGAAGTTGAGGGAAAGGTATTAACACACAGAGTGATGTCACAGAACATGGTAACACAAGCACCAATAATACAAAACCATTACATAAATAAATTATGAATAAAAACATGATGACAAATATCTTTGGAAAAATTAGGCCACAATGTTTAATAAGTGTTGCCAAATATAATAACTAGAATAAATAAATTATTAAATAAATAAATAACATAATCATAGGTTTATTGAAACCACAAATCACCACTAGTAAATATCGCAAAAATGAAAATTTTATTTGAAAAACAGGACGGGGAGGTGTTTTTTCAAAACCTTCTCCAACTAGCCCTGAACACCGCTGGATTATAAATGGAAACTCTTCCCGCTCATAAGACCAATCATCCAATCAGCATTCAGTAAGGCTTTACGAGTGCAGGATGAAAGGTTCCAGAACCTGACCAGAAATTCTGTACAGCTGACCTCACAGGTAAGTGGCAACTATAATAAAAGAAGAGGGGGAGGGAGAAACTACACAAAGACATTTGCCTTTATATATTAACCTATATGGCTGTGTCACCATGTGTCCCCCAAGCTAAACACTATGGGGGGGGGGGCCCCTTTCAGGGGTAATGTCAAAGAAGAAGGATAATAAACACTTTTATTCCCTTATATGACAGTGGTCATTAAAAATTAGCCTCAACAACTTAAAATGTTAGGAGTAATTTTATACTTTTCCCAGGAGTAGGATTCAAGTTTTTAACAACAGGTTCCCTGTTTTGCGGACAAAGACATATGTACCGGGGGGGGGGGGGGAGAGGGGAGTTGGTGGTGTTTTGAAGTGTATCATACCATGGAAAATTATTCTAATAATAAAAGAAAACAATTACGATATTCCAAATACACCCTATGTTAAAGTGTACTCTAAATAAATAATTTCCCTGTTGTGCTTGGTTATGGTGCTCCGCATATGTACTGAGCTTGGTTCTGATGCTGTATATATATGTACTGAGCTCTGTTCTGATGCTGTGTATATGTACTGAGCTTAGTTTTGGTGCTGTATATATGTACTGAGCTTGGTTCTGGTGCTGTATATATGTAATGAACTTGGTTCTGTTGCTGTATTTATGTACTGGGCATTGTTGTGGTGCTGTATCTATGTACTGAGCTTGGTTCTGATGCTGTATATATGTACTAAGCTTTGTTGTGGTGCTGTATATATGTACTGAGCTTGGTTCTGGGGCTGTATTTATATGCTGAGCTTGGTTCTGGAGTTGTAAATATGTTCTGAATTTCTTTTTGGTGCTGTATATATGTATTGAGCTTTGTTGTTATGATGTATATAACTCCAGAACCAAGTTCGGTACATATATACAGCATCAGAACAAAACTCAGTACATAATTACAGCACAAGCACAATTAGGGAGACAATTTGCAAATTCATTTTAACCCCTGCCTTATAAGTTTGTATGGCATAAAACTATAGCTCCCAGTATAGCCAGAATGATGGTAAAGATAGGCTGGGATTTGCGTTTTAACAAAAAAGAACGATACACCCATCGTCCCGCTGCAGATCATATAGTGACTACAGTACTGATCAGTCACAGGGAGAATAAACATTTACATTTAGTGACTCACTGGTGACGTCTTCTCAGATTGGAGTCGTTATTTTTCTATTTTCTTTTTCATCTGGTCCAGACCTCTACGAGAAGGATCAGCCGGAGAAACTGGAACAGGAGCATAGGAGGAAGCAGCTAGTGCCCCTAGCTGTAGTACCAAGGAGTTTACTGCCACAAGGAGTTGGACCTGTCATGTTCACAGGTCCTGCAGATCCACTTGCATGGTGACAGCCCTTGAATTGACCAGCAGGGTCCATGGCCTGAGCGTACTGTCCCTTTAAGGCTGGGCACGCGCACCGTGCGAGAGCCAGTCTCAGAACGCAGAAATCAGTGCTGGCGTCTCCCAGGAGGGAGATGCCGCCCGGAACTCACTCGTCCATGGCTGCGCCCGTCAGGGGGTAAGTCAGGATGACGGTCCGCGGCCATAGACGTTACAGAAGCAATGCACAGTGAACTGTTAGACTCACCTGGTTTAGTTGTGCAAATTTAGGCACAACACCACTGCTTTGCATCAAAGAATGATCTTTCAGATGGACGCCGGCTGCCACCCATTACTATCCCACGTGCGAAGTCCACAATGCCCGGGGAGAAGGATTCGAATAAAAGGAACGAAAGTGTAGCTTTGGGATTCGCCACCAGGCAGGTAATTGTTGGAGTGAAGGCTACAAGTATTCTTCAGTATATTTTCTTTATTAATAAAGAAAATATACTGAAGAATACTTGTAGTCTTCACTCCAACAATAAAGAAAATATACTGAAGAATACTTGTAGTCTTCACTCCAACAATTACCTGCCTGGCGCCGTGTCCCAAAGCTACACTTTCTTTCCTTTCACCACCTAGCTACGACTCTTTTCTGCAGAGTTTGCCACTCAATGTCTTCGGAAGCTCACTTTTCCGTTCCAACATTTCCGAACCAATAAACGAAGATAAAATTCTCATGGTGCCACACTATGCCCCTTAATATAATAGTATCATACACTGTGCCCCTGAATATAATAGTACTACACACTGTGCCTCTGAATATAATAGTACCATACACTGTTCCCCTGAATATAATAGTACCATACACTGTGCCCTGAATGTAATAGTACCATACATGGCGCCCCCCGAATATATTACTACCATACACTGTGCCCCTGAATATAATACTACCATACACTGTGCCCATGAATAAAATTGTGTGAAACACTGTAAAGTAATGCAAGACACACACACACACACACACACACACACACACACACACACACACACACACACACACACACACACACACACACACACACACACAGTGCCCCTTGTAGACAGTGCCCCCCATAGAGCTCCCTGTAGATAGTGCTCCCCATAGAGCCCTCTGTAGATAGTTGCGGTTGCTTAAGATAGTGCCCCCTGTAGCGTCCACTGTACATAGGGCCCCCTGTAGCTTCCCCGGTGGATAGGGCCCCCTGTAGCATTCCCTATAGTTATGGCCCCCTGTAACATTTCTCTGTAGTGCCCCCTGTAGTATTCCCTGTAGATAGTGCCCCATGTAGAATTCCCTGTATAGTGCCCCCTGTAGATAGGACCCCCTGTGGCTTTCCCTGTAGATTGTGCGCCCTGTAGAAATCCCTGTAGATAGTGTCCCCTGCAGTGTCCCCTGTAGTATTCCCTGTAGATAGTGCCTACAGAGGCATTCCCTGTGTATAGTGCCCCGTGAGGCATTCCCTGTAGATAGTTTCTCCTGTAATTAGTGGCCCCTGTAGCATTCCCTGTAAATCGTGCCACCTGTGGCGTTCCCTGTTGAAAGTGCCCCCTGTATCGTTCCCTGTAGATAGTGCCTCCTGTAGCATTCCCTGTAGATAGTGCCCCCTGAGGAGTTCCCTGTAGATAGGGCCCCTATATAGTCTCCTGTAGTTAGGGTACCTATATAGTCCCCTGTAAATAGGGGCCCCTAAATAGTCCCCTGTAGTTAGTACCCCTATATAGTCCACTTTAGTTAGTGCCCCTTATATAGTCCCCTGTAGTTAGGGCCCCCTATATAGTCCCCTGTAGATAGGGCCCCCTATATAGTCCACTGAAGTTATTGTCCCTTATATAGTCCTCTATAGGGCCCCCAACACTGCCCAAATTAAAATGAAAAAAACCAAACATTTTATGCTTACCTGTCCCCATTTCCACACCGTCCGCCAGCGATGCCAGGCCTCCTCCAGGGGAACAGCACAGTGGCGCGATGACGTCACCGCGCCAACTGCATCATCGCTAAAGCCATGAATGGCAAGGAATCATGTGCCTCGCCAGAGCAGCGCTAGGCAAATAAATTGTATCCGCGTCCCAAGGACGCAGATACAATTGAGTGCAGGGGACCGGTTCCGGTTTCCTGCTTCACCACGGTTCTGCGAACCAGCTGTAATTTTAACAACCGGTTCGGAAGAACCGGGGCGAACCGGCCGGATTCCACCTCTCACGTTTCCATATTAACAGGGTTTTTCCATTTTGGGATCTGTTCTTTATACTGATGATCTATCCACAGGATCGGTGGGGATCCGACACTGCTTCCAGGCACCAAATGCTATGCAGGGGTTGTGCTGGAAGCAAATGGCTCCGTACACTCTATAGCGGTTGTGCTGCAGTTCTACAGCTGTGCTCCTATTCAAGGGAATAGCCCATGGACACATGACCAACACAACTATATAAGCTCCTTGAACATCCCATTCCAAAAATATTGGCGTTAATATGCTTCTTTCACGGCTATAACATCTTCCACTCTTCTGAGAAGGCTCTCTTTCAAATTTTGGAGCGTGCCTGTAGGAATTTGTGCCCATTCTGCCAAAAGAGCATTTGTGAGGTCAGCCACTGATGCTGGACAAAAATGTCTGGCTCGCAATCCGCGTTCCAATTCGTCCCAAAGGTGTTCAATTGGATTGACGTCAGGTCTCTGTGCAGGCCACCCTAGTTCTTCTACACTAAACTCGTCAAACCATGTCTTTATGTTCTTTGCCTTGTGCACAGAGACAGTCATGCCGGAACAGGAAAGGGCCTTCCCAGAACTGTTACCACAAAGTTTAAATCAGACAATTGTCTAAAATGTCTTGGTTGTAATATTACCCTTCAGATGAAATAAGGGGCCAAGCCCAAATTTTGAAAAACAGCCCCATTATCCCTCCTTCACTTCATTTTACAGTTGGCACTGTGCATTCCAATAGGTAGCGCTCTCCTGGCATCAGTGGCGGACTAAGTAGACCATGGGCCCTGGGCTGTTACCCAAACTTGGGCCCCCCTTCCTCACTGCCGCCCTGCCGCGCCGTAACTATTTTTAACACTACCTTTTTGGGCAAGCATTAACAGTGTTACGATTTCCCTTGTCACAGCGCGGTGTCCCTACATACTGACAGTATCACACTGTGCAGGGACACAACCTCCTGACAAGGGGAATTGTCTATCAGTCCTGGACTGCTGAAAGACTTTTTGTGAAATATAAGGATTCCTATAATAAACATGTCAGGAGAGGTGACAGATTCTCTATAAATCTAGTGACTCACAGGTGATGACATCTCAGACTCTAGTCGTTGTTTTCCTCTTTTCTTCTACATCCGGTCCAGCGCTCATGACGACTTCTCCCGGCCATGACTCATTTCAGCAGAATTTGCCACTCAGACGTCTCCTCGCTTTTCCAACATTTCCACACCTATAAACGAAAATAAAGTTATCATGGTGCCACATACTGTACCCCTAAATATAATAGCACCAAACACTGCGCGCCTGAATATAATAATACCACACACTGTAAAACACCACATACACACAGCCTCCTGTACATAGTGCCACACACAGCCCCTCTAGATATCACGCATCCCCCCGTAGATATCGCCATACACAGCCCCCTCTATATATCACACATCCCCCCCCGTAGAGAGAGTTACACACAGCCCCCTATAGATAGTGCCATACAGCCCTCCTGTAGAGAGCGCCACACAGCCCTCCCCCTCTTGTAAATAGCACCAAAAAGCCCCCCCTATAAAGAGCGCCACACACATACCACTGTGGATTGCACTACACAGCCCTCCCCCCTTGTATATAGTGCCACACAGCCCTCCCCCTTTGTATATAGTGCCACACAGTGCTCCCGCTTGTATATAGTGCCACACAGCGCTCCCCCTTGTATATAGTGCCACACAGCGCTCCCCCTTGTATATAGTGCCACACAGCGCTCCCCCCTTGTATATAGTGCCACAAGGTTATCTACACATTTAAAAACTATATATTATAATTATATATATATATATATATATATATATATATATATATATATATATATATATTAGTATGTGTGTGTATCAGTGTGATTGATTGATGTTATTAAAAAATATTTTTACTTTTTGAGATACAGCTGCTTTGTATCTGACAGGATCAGTGACACGCAGGATCCACCTCAAATCTATCACATCTAAGATTATAATTTAGCGCAGGGCCCGTTTCACTGATCCCGTTAGTCCTGCTGACCTGACGGATACAGGATACAAGCAGCTGTATCTCAAAAAGTGAAAATATTTTTAAATAAAACGTAATTACAAAGTTGCACCAAACACACATTTTTATTAAAAAAAAATAAAAACGACGTGATTTTTGCAATGTTTTTTTCCGTAGATAATGCAGGTTTCGTTTTTTATCGTTTTTATACACACCTTTTTTGCTATTTTAGAATTTTTATTCATAAAGTTTGAAAATAATAGTAAAAAAATAAGCTTTTTTACGTTTCAGCTATTTTTTTTGGGTAATAACATAGTTTCACCCTAAAATATACCTTTTATTTGTAATCGTCATTGTTTACCGTAAATTTTAATATATTACATGTCTATATTAGGGTAATTGGGTCAGCGCTAGTGTTACAACAATGATTGGCAGGGGGAACGTTTTTTTTGGGGTGGGCATTTTATGTGTATTTATTATTTTATTTTTTTTTGCACTTTACTTTACTATTTTTTTATTACTATGGTCTGTTGCTCAAAGGTCAAAAAAGACCTTTGGGGAACTTTATATATATTTTTTCTTTCTTTTACACCATGTTTTTCCACTGTAACTGGGGCTGCATAGCAGCCCCAGTTACAGGGGAAATCAGCCCTCTCATAGTGACGATTGTCACTAATAGAGCTGTGCTGGGTCTAGTAAGACCCAGCAGCAGTCTGCTACTAACGGCACCCAGCGATCATGTGACCAGTCACATGATCACCGGGAGGAATACAGACAGCGCCGCTGCTGCTGTCTCTATTCCTTTACACAGCGTTCATTGAGCGCTGTGTAAAAGAGATCAGAGAAGACAGAAGCAGCGAAAGCTGCTTCTGTCTTCTCCTCAGGGTCCCCGGCAGTCACTGACAGCCGGAGACCCGACATTCAGCTGCCCGATCGCGCGGGCAGCAAGTTAAAACCCGAGCCGTAGAAAGTCTATGGCTCGGGTTTTAAGGACCCCTCCCTGACCGCTGGCCGTAAAAATACAGCCAGCGGTCGGGAACCAGTTGGGCAGGAGGATAAGCCAACTAACCTCAGCGCCGGTGACCGCCCGCCCGGCTCTTCTCTTCCAGCTTTGGAGTAACAGAACAGCCGTCCGTCGCTGTTCTGTTACTCAATGGCGGCGCCCGCACTGTCAGGGAGGCGTGTCCTACCCCTATCCCAGCCAATTCCCTGCTCCTCCCCATCTTCGGCAGTTAGCAGCGCTAGCGCGCTGAATACGTTTATAAGATGATGTGCGGTTCGGGCTGCCGTGGGCCCCCTGGGAGCCTCGGGCCCCGGGCGGCCGCCCGAACCGCCCATATGATAATCCGCCACTGCCTGGCATCCTCCAAACAAAGATTCATCCATCAGACTGTCAAATAGCGAAGCACGATTCACCACTCCTCAGTACACATTTCCACTGCTCCAGTCCAGTGGTGGGGTGCTTTTCAACACCCCAACTGACCCTTGGTATTGTGCATGGTGATCTCAGGCTTGTGTGCAGCTGCTCAGCCATGGAAACCTATTTAATTAATCTCCCGACGCACAGTACTTGTGCTGATGTCGCTTTCAGAGACAGTTTGGAACTCTGTAAAGAGTGATAGAGGATAGGCATTAACTTATACAAACTGACATGTATGGTGAAAATATCTCTAATTTCTGGCACAAATGGTTAATAAATATGTTGCACAGCAGATACAACACTATTTTAGAATAAAATGCACCAAAAAAAGGTGCAAATACATTGATACATGTGGGCCATTGTGTTCCACTAGAAAGTCCAACTCCAATGGGTATGTAGAAACGAAATTTACTGCTGTTTGCTACAAAAAAAAAATTGCCTGGTCTAAGGGAAATTTTTTATTCATTTTTTGAAAAAACAAAACAACATGCCAAGACAACAAAACTGTGGGGAAAAAAAATTATGTGTGAAGACAGCTTTATGCCAGAATGGCACAAGTAAAAAAACACCAGGGCATTCTAAAAGCAAATTTGCTTTGAAGCCACAATAAGACATTTGTAATTCAAAATGTTAAACTTTGACAAAAATAATTTGCTTGAATTTATTACTACAAAGTTTGTTGCCTTTATTCAAGTGAGTAATGATTCTTTAGCACTGACTACATGTTCATACTGTAAACAGCTAACATTTTGTGAAGAGACACCAGGATGAGAATTCACAGCTTGCTTTCATATGTCTGCTGTCTGCTTTGGACAGTAATAGGTTGAATAGTTAAGGATATGTCCCCTCAATATGTGGCCCTAGGTAAGAGCAGCATATTACAGGGACAGGTCCACTCTCCTATTAGCAAAAATATAAAAAGGTGCCATTTAACAAATACGAGTGTTCAAAGAATACACCGGACTCAAAGTTATGAGTCTGGGTATTCATGAGGGGAGCACCCTCCCCCATCTCGGTGGTGATTGACAGTGTAACGGTCGCCATCGCAGATCGCAGACTCCTTTCATTCTGCTGACATCTTCCTCCCCGAGGATGCCAGCACATGTCCTGCAGTGACCACTAGGGTGCTCGCACAAGCTCATTTCCGGCCTTAAAGGTCTGGCGTGCACACATGTTAAGAATTGACTAATTACTCCCAGATCACCTTGGACTATAAGAAGGGCCCTGCCCCTTCACGTCTTGCCTGAGTGTTGTTAGTAATTCCCATGTTAGTCTTTGCAAATGGTCCCTTAGTGTTTACTGTTCCAAGTGTTCCTGTGTCCTGCAACCTGTATACTGTATCCCGTGCTGTGTTATTGTTCCTGAGCCTGTTAGTGACCTACTGCTCCTGTTGTCATCTGCCACGTCTGGCGCATCCTACTGCACCTGCTGTCATCCGCCACATCTGGCGCAACCTGCTGTACCTGCTGTCCTCCTCCACGTCTGGCGCAACCTCCTGCCATCCGCCATGTCTGGCGCAACCTGCTGCACCTGCGGTCACCTGCCACGTCTGGCGCAACCTGCTGCACCCACCTCCATCTGTGCTAAAGCCTCTGCCACTGTCTGGACTATTCAGGTACCCTTGTGTTGGACTTTGTATTGATTGGGTGCTCTGTTGTTTGGCCAGCTGCCTCCCCGCTACGGCGGTGCGGCCTAGTGGGTCTACATACCCTCAGACCGTGACAGGCGGGCTGCTGCGTATACAAATACATAGCAGCCAGCTATCAATCACTGTGAGGCGGCAGAGGGGGGGGGGCGCTTTGTATACAAATACCCTTTCCTAGAGCACTAAATTGAGGTGGCAAATCTGCTATAAATTGTAATTTGTAGAATGTAATACGTAATCATTAAAATTCACAAGATATTATATTCTCTGATACTGTGAATATTTCCTTTTATGGTAATTTTTTAAATAAATGTATTCTATATCTGGATATGACTAAAAATGTTCTCTCTTTGGAACATATTCATCAATAATTGTATTATTTCAATAAAGGGGTTTACTGCTTTGGACAATCCCTACTAAGGGACAGGCATACCATATGTGCACCCTGTGCTTCTGCAGTAAGTATAGGGGCCCAATGCCACCTTAAAAACAGCTTTATATTGTCTAGGGACTGAGATAATGACAATGACTCACAATTATTGGTGAATTCGCTCACGGGAGTTTTCTGCTGTTTGTGTCCACCATTGTCCGTACTTGTTAGAAGTGTCCCCATGCCGACCCCAGCGATCAGATGTAATCTGTGGGGAAACCTTTCAGTAAACATTTAATTTCCCTGCAGCGCCACCACAGGGGAAATTATACAATGCTCTTTTAAATCAATGATTTTTTTTGTGTAATGCAATGTAGGACAGAACAAGTTCTTTCGACTGAGGGCCTATTCATATCACCGTTGCCCTTCCGTTAAGGGGTTTCGTCTGAGGTTTCCGTCGGGTTAACTCCTCAACGGAAAGGCAAACTGAAACCTCAGCTTCCATTTCCCTCACCAGTGATCTCAATGGTGACGGAAACTTTGCTAAAGGTTTCCGTTTCTCACCGTGGTGACAGAGTTCCGTTATTTTGACGGAAACCTCAGACGGAACCCTTCAACGGAAGGGCAACGGTGATGTGAACACAGTGAGCCACTCTTTGTATCCGCATTTTGAGAAGCTAGACATGGACCGCACAATCCACAATAAGGGGCATCCACTATTCAGAATCCTCATCCCTAGGCCAGAGTGGAGAGTGGATACAAAGAGTGTCAGTATTGTGAGAAACTAGACATGGACCGCACAATCCACAATATATACGTTGATCTGAGCCGCTAGCCATAATTTAGAAACATGAACATGAGGTTCTTTGTAAACATTTTGATCAAACTGTATAAGCCCACTTGCCACTTCACGGCGACCTCTTTTAAGTGGGTCCCTACTCTATCGGCTGCAGCACCGCATGGTGGCCCCCGCCACCGCAGCACCGCTCCCGCAGAGGGAGCAACCCAGTGGTCCAAAAGCACACATGCTAACAGACCTTGCGAAGCCTCCTTGGCTCTGGGCCACTTCCCCCCCACAAGTGCAGCACTACAGCAACAGACACCACCATACAGCGCCACAACATGTGAACAGATGGAATGAGCTCACCTTGCAATGCACCCCCAGTGGCCAACTGAGAGCACAAGCAAGAGCAGGAACACTTATGAGGTCATTCCTGAATTAAAATCAGCTGGGTATTTTTTCAAATGCGTGGAGTGCTGGTACCAAGTAAAACAAAAGAAATGAGGAGGATAGACTATACAATATCAGCATTTTGAGAAACTAGACATGGACCGCACAATCCACAATATATACGTTGATCTGAGCCGCTAGACATAATTTAGAAACATGAACATGAGGTTCTTTGTAAACATTTTGATCAAACTGTATAAGCCCACTTGCCACTTCACGGCGACCTCTTTTAAGTGGGTCCCTACTCTATCGGCTGCAGCACCGCATGGTGGCCGCCGCCACCGCAGCACCGCTCCCGCAGAGGGAGCAACCCAGTGGTCCAAAAGCACCCATGTGGATTGTGCGGTCCATGTCTAGTTTCTCACAATGCTGATATTGTATAGTCTATCCTCCTCATTTCTTTTGTTTTACTTGGTACCAGCACTCCACGCATTTGAAAAAATACCCAGATGATTTTAATTAAGGAATGACCTCATAAGTGTTCCTGCTCTTGCTTGTGCTCTCAGTTGGCCACTGGGGGCGCATGGCAAGGTGAGCTCATTCCATCTGTTCACATGTTGTGGTGCTGTATGATGGTGTCTGCTGCTGTAGTGCTGCACTTGTGGGGGGATGTGGCCCAGAGCCAAGGAGGCTTGGCACGGTCTGTTAGCATGGGTGCTTTTGTACCACTGGGTTGCTCCCTCTGCAGGAGCTGTGCTGCGGTGGCGGGGGCCGCCATGCGGTGCTGCAGCCGATAGAGTAGGGACCCACTTAAAAGAGGTCGCCGTGAAGTGGCAAGTGGGCTTATACAGTTTGATCAAAATGTTTACAAAGAACCTCATGTTCATGTTTCTAAATTATGCTTAGCGGCTCAGATCAACGTATATATTGTGGATTGTGCGGTCCATGTCTAGTTTCTCACAATACTGACACTCTTTGTATCCACTCTCCACTCTGGCCTAGGGATGAGGATTCTGAATAGTGGATGCCCCTCCATTAACTCAGTATTCCCTAAAATGGTGTATGAAGATGGGTTTTCTAAACTGGACAACCCCTTTAACGGAAGTTGGGCGCACAGATTTGCACAACAAAATATCTTTGGTTTCTTTTCCTGAGTCACATAAAGCCGTATAGTGGTGGGAATGTAGAGGTTGCTCCTTGTTTGAGGCCTCTGTCTCCATTCTAACCTTTTCAGTGGTGTGTGTAAAACAATAACAATGTTAATTTTATGTGAAGTCAGAGGGCTCAACTTCCTTTTCTAAAAAGTCGACTTCCTCATTAGATGGGTATTATAGATTTTAGGATGTCCTTTCTTGGACAAAGCTTTTGACCCATTAAGAACCAGGGCAAGAGCCATAAAAAATTTTTTTCCATTGACATAGTCGTGTGAGACCTTAACTTTTGCGGGAGGAGTTGTATTTTTTAATGGCAGCATTTAATGTACCGTATATATCGGCGTACAAGACGACTTTTTACACCCTTAAAAAAATGTCAAAAGTGTGGGGTCGTCTTATATGCCGGATATTGTCTACATTAGGGATGCACGTTGCAGCCGCACAGCTCAGTATAGTAACACATGAATGTATGGGAGCGCGGCTGCAGCTGTGTAATTCAGCCACAGCCCCGCTCCTAAGTCATGATAAGTTCGCGGGGTCAGGATGATGCAATGCGGCCAGCGCTGCACTAATGAGCGGCGGCACTGGAGACAGAACATGGCGGGCGCGCTACAAAACACCCCCATGTTCTGTCTTCAGTGCCTGAACTGCCGCTCATTAGTGCAGCGCCGGCCGCATCACCTCATGCTGACCGCGCGCGCACTTCCTGTCAGGAGCGGGGCAATGGCTGTATTACACAGCCGCAGCCCCGCTCTATAACGGCGGAGATCAGAGAAACCGCTCATCTCCGCCGTTATTCCCCTGAATGCTGCGATCACAGCTGACTGCAGCATTCAGGGGAAAGTGAGAAGGGGGGATGCCCCTGGATCGCGTCACAGGGAATTCCTGTGACGCGATCGAGGGCCATACCATATATGGGCAGACAGCCCAGGGTCTATTGACGGACCCCAGGGCTGTCTTACCATATTTCATGTTGTTAGGACATACCCAAGTATGTCCTAACAACTGCCTGTGTATTATCCGTCCACAGGTTAATGTACTGGCACATATCTGATATATGTCAGTACATTAAAGTTTAAAAATAAAGTAAAAACAAAGTATTGTTAAATTTAAAAAAAAATACACCTTCACCTTTTTTACAATAAACATTAAAATAAGTCTCAATACATAAAATACACACATTCAGTAATGGCGCGGACAACAATGTTTTTGCATCATTTATGATGTGTACGCTGTAAAAAAATGAAATAAACACGGCTTTCATTCACTTATTAATGTGAGGCGCGAGGTGCGATGAATTTACCCTCCATGTTCCTCACATTAATAGTAATTAACCCCATCATGTACCTCGCACATTAACCCAATATGACTGAGAAACATGATGGGATTAATTACTATTAATGTGAGGCGCGTTCAAAATTCATCACACGTCGCGTCTCACATCAGAAAACGTAAGAATTTTTTTTTATTACTGTTGGCAAAAGTATCGAAATTGGTATCGAAATCGCAATACTAAACGAAGTATCGGTATCGAAGTCCAAATTCTGGTATCATGACATCCCTAGTCTACATATTGTCTACACACAGGTTGTGTGTTACATTGTGAGCCTGCAGTCCGGTACACAGGCTCCCGGGATGCACGGAATCCGCCACGGATCTGAGGGAAGCCGGTATTAGCCGCCAGGGAACATCTCTGTAAGATCCTCTGGCCCGCCCTTTCCTCTCATTCCCTGCCTCTCAGATCTCGCGCGTTCAAAGAGACAGAGAGTCCTGGGTCCTGCCGCCGATGGCCATAGTGAAGCGCTCTTGCACTAAATGGTGAGTATATCTTAAATTCTTTATTTTAAGGGTAAAAGTTGGGGGTCGTCTTATACGCCCAGTCGTCTTATACGCCGACATATACGGTACCCTATAATGTATTGTGTCATTTTTTTGGGATGGAATTGAAAAAAAACAACAAATTCCTCCATGGTTTTTTGGGTTTTGTTTTTCACCGTGCGGAAAAAATTATACGTTAACTTATTCTGTGGGTTAGTACGATTGCAGCAATACCAAATTTATAAAAATATATAATAGCTTATCTCAGCGAGTTCCGCTGTTTCCATAACTCCCGACCATGTCCCGACCATGTAATCAGGAAGTGGCCGGGAGTCAGCATGAGCACAAAAAGATAGAACGGGGTTTAGGGGGCCCCGTTCTAGAGATAGGTGCGGGTCCTAGAGGTGGGACCCACATCTATCTGACATTTATGACATATCTTGTTGATATGTCATAAATTTCATTTATGGGAAAACCCCTTTAATGGTTGTTTGATGTTGCGGGTAAGAATGCAGGTTACCTTCAAAATCGTGCAGCCACATGAATCTATGTATTAATGGACACATGATTTCTTGGGTAAACTGCAGTTTTGCCCACATCACCACACAGCATTTGATAAACAATTCGGCACGTTGTTCGGTTGGGTCAGTGCCGCTCCATTGGGCCTTACCTTTACACACAGACTTTTTGTGGTGAAATTTTCCAATTTTACCTATCAATCCACAGCAGCAGTACAGAGGAAAACATTGTGTTGCATGCAACTCCTACGGACTGTAACTGCCACTCAATATTTGAAAGGGGAAAACATCTCTACAAAAAATCTGTATGTAGCCCTGGCTGAGTGTTTCTTTTGTACGGTGCACAATGGGGGTGGAAAAATCTACGCCACTACCGCACCACTGCTGAACCACACATATATTTATGCTTTTATTCCCCATGGTTTTACAAATTAATACCCCAATACATGTGTTTTCCCAATTAATTACCGCAAATGTGATAAAATCTAGGGGTAGGGCATTCCATAATTTGACTACTCTAAGGGTATGCTCAAACGTGCCGAAAAATGGCTGAAAAATAAGAAGCAGAACGCCTACAAACATCTGCAAATTAATTTCTATGGGAAATATGGCGTTCTGTTCCGACGGGGCGTTTTTTACGCCTCATTTTCATTAACTCAATAGAAAAACCGCTCCAAAAACAGCCGTAAAAAAACACAGCAAAAATGCTAGTTTGATTAAAAAACGTCTGAAAATCAACAGCTCCGTATTTTCAGCCATATTTTGTTAACTATGTGAACATACCCTTACTGTAAAGAACCCATTTCTATATTGATATCTGAAACGTGCTTGGAAAGAACAGAGTATTATGGGCCAGTTCTTGTATTGACCACACATATACTTATACAGGTTGATAAGATCACCCCTAAGGCTCCATGCACACGAATGTAAAAACGCCCGTAATTACAGGCCGTAATTAGGGGCCCATAGATTTCTATTGGCTACGGGTACCTCCCCATATTCTTATGGGAAGGTGCCTGTGCCGTTAAAAAATATAGAACATGTCCTATTTCAGGCCGTAATAACGGCACGGGCAGGCCCACAGAAGTCTATGGAGCTCCCGTAATTATGGGTGACTACGTGTGTCCTAGACAGCAGCTCCGCTCTTAGACAGGCGATCTGGCAAAAAATCTCTCCCTATTCAGATGCACATCGCGCTGTGATGAGGAGGAGAGCGCGAGCAGCAGAAAGCACAGCCATCACTCAGATCACATCCAAGTGACAGCTGTGTTTTACATGGCCCCATAGAGTTCTATGGGAGCTGTGTGGCCGTGATAACGGCCCAAAATAAGGCTTGTTCCATTTTTTGGACGGCCCAGTTTTTTGTGAATAGCCCCATTTAGGGTGATTTTTTTTTACTGCAGCTGTGTGACAGCCATTAAAAAAACATCTGTCACACGGCCGAGAAACCCTGCTGTGAATAGGGCCTTACTAGAGCTCTTCAAACTGCATGCCTGGTTTCTATGGTTGATATTGAGAGATCGGTAAAAAGATGTAAGTGTTAGACCAATTGCCAAATATTACTATTATCTCAGCATTTATGGACCATATTCCAGAAATTGATAAGAAGTGACATTTGTCAGTAAAGGCCCTTTTACACTGGCCAATTATCGGGGAAAGGAGCGTTCACAGAACGCTTGTTCCCGATAATTGCCCTGTGTAAACAGAACGATCAGCCGATGAACGAGCAAATGCTCGTTCATCGGCTGATTGCATCATTTTTAATGCAGAAAGTGTTATCGTTGTCGGCAGCACATCTCCATGTACTGCCAACATGATAGAAATGTATTGGGTCGAGCGATTGGAGTAACAAGATCCCATCCGCATACTAGCTTCCTATGAAAGGAACAAACGATTGCCGATCAACGAGCTGTCTCCAGCATTACCGACCTTTCAAAGTTCAGAGTAATGATGAACTAAAGATGAACTCTAAGTGGTTTTCACTAGTCTTTTCCTAAAGGCCACTTTCATTTCAGTGTTTTGGTCAGTAATTTGCATCAGGGTTGCCAACCCCCACTTCAGTAATTTCCGCACAACTGAGCTAAAAATCACAAACAAAATTTTTACGGACACACTGTGCAGTCTGCTAGGAGTGATTCACCAATCACAGCCCCGCTTGTAGCTTCCCATGCTAACATAGCACGGGAAAGCTGCAAGCGGGACTGTGAGTGGTGAGCCCGACTCACTCACTCACTCACTCCACCCAGCCACCGCCACTACCGCCAGGGCCTGTTTTAAAAAAAATGTAACCCAGTGGAAAGTCAAAAGTAGGACCCCAAATGCTGAATTATTGTATCAATAATGCAGTCAATTCAGAAGACGGTGTGCAGAGAACTGCATCGCTGATTTCTAGCACGTCCAGGAGTGTTGCAAGCCCCAAAGCATATGTCCCCCCTCTCACACAAAAACATTATCTATATACATATACAGTTATTAAATCATACCACTATACCAGATGAAATATAACCTGCATAATGTTACTGAACACAACTAACTATTATAAGACCAATATTACCAATAATAAAACAATATAAGGTCAAAATAATACCGCCACACCAATTAATAATATTAATATACTGTTACTGAATGAAAACCACTATACAAAGACCAATATTACCACTATGTAGTGACCATATAATGGTAGATGACAGTTATACACAGGAGCTCTGCATACCATATATTACCACCATATTGTGGTAGATGGCAGTTATACACAGGAACTCTGAAGACGATATAAGTGATTACAGCACATTTATTTGAGTGGTTCACTTTCCCATTTTTTCTCCATCCGGCCCAGACCACTGCGACGACTTATTCCAGCCACAACCCGTCTCTGCAGAATTTGGCACACAGACATGTTGGTATCTCGCTTTTCCAGCACCCTCCACACCTATTTCCCATCCTCTAAACAAGCTCATAACCCACTGTGCCCCAGATGGTAATAATGATCCCTCAGTGCTCGACTCAGTAAAAGTGCCCCCTTAATAACTGTGCCCCACGTGCCCCCACACAGTAATAATGCCCCCTTTGTGTCCACCTGTAGATAGTTCCGCACACACAGTTCCCTGTAGATAGTGACACACACACACAGTCCCCTGTAGATAGTGTCACACAGCCCCCCTTGAAGATAGTGCCACACACCCCTCTTGGAGATAGTGCCACACACCCCTTCATAGATAGTGCTACACCCCCCCTCTTGTAGTTAGTGCCATGCAGACCCCTTTGTAGATAGTGCCACACAGCCCCCCTTGTGCATAGTGCCACACAGCACCCCTTGTGCATAGTGCCACACAGCACCCCTTGTGCAGTGCCACACAGCTACCCCTTGTACATAGTTCCATACAGCCCCCCTGGTACATAGTGCCACCCAGCCCCCCTTGTAGATAGTGCCACACAGTTCCCCTTTGTACATAGTGCCACACGTCCTCCTCTCCTTGTATTTAGTGCCACACAGCCCCCCCTTGTACATAGTGCCACACAGCCCCCAGAGCGGATGGCTCATTCACATTTAGGAGCAAGAGGGCAGATGGGGCCAAGTGAATGACGCGGTCACGCGGTGGCGGTCTATGCCGGCCTGGGAGTGGACCAGTCTAGTCACCTGACCTGAGTCACCTGACCTCACGTCACTCCCGGCACTGACCGTCATTCACATGGCCGCGGCCTACCTTGTTTGCACTGCGCATGTACATTTTGGCACATGCCCAGTGCAACGTTTCAAGAAAGTGAGAAGAAATCCCAGACAGTGTTTTTTTCTGCCGGACACTAAGGACGGCAAAAAAAACCACACATTTTTTGCGGACTGTCCGTAAATTCACGGACAGTTGGCATGCCTGTTTTGTAAAAAAAAGATATAAAATACTGACCAAAATACTGCTATGTGAAAGAGGTCAAAGGCTGAAATTGATAGCTCTTGCTCATAAATACCTCTAACAAAAAGTTTCAGTGTTGCCCATAACAACCAATAAGATATTTAGAGCAGGGTTGGAGACGAAAGGAGTAAAATGATTTGTTACTATGGACAACTCTGAACAGTTGTTCTATATGAAGGCCTTTAGATACTAGTAGTTACCTAGACTTGAGCTAAAACAGAAACACTTAAAGAATTAGGCCTCATGCACATGACCAGATTGGTTTTGCGGTCCACACGGATCAAAAAAAAACACGGTTGTGTGCATGGGGCCATAGAAATAAACAGGATAGAAATGAACGGATAAATTGCAGACGCAAATGCACGGTCATGTGCATGTGGCCTAAAAGAGGACATAAAAAATGGCTATATACTGGTAATTCAGAAGTTGATAAAGAGCAGCAGCCAAAGTTTGGAAATAATGCTTACAGACATATTGCTATTTTTCTGTTCTGTTGCTGAGCCCATTTTTGCAAACTGACATTAGGACCACTGGTTCAAAACAAAAAGCATGGGACGCCGGCATTGATTGTTACTCGAGATGAGCGAATCCTGCTATTATGGAGCTTTATTTGCCGCATATAAGACAATGGAGGCAGAAATATGAATCCATATTCAAGCATTTTATCCTCCATTGATGTGACAAACATGGCTCTGTAACTAAAATGTGGCCTTTGGTGAAATGCAGAAAAGGCTCATCTCTTGTCATGAACTTTGACTTTGCTCCTTGGAAAATGGCAATTTACTATTGCTTGACCCTGCTGAATTAAAAAATGACAAGTAATATGGCTGAACTTCCTGTTGATGCTTTTGCATAAACGATTGCCGCAATAAAACATTAAAATTCCAATATCCTTCTACGTAAAAAAAACATAATTACTAAACGTTGACTAAAGTTGGAACGGATTTGCTAGTATATGACCATTTTTACATTTTGTGTGGACATCCAAACTCACAATATTGTACTGTATGCCAACTCTAGTAAAAATAAATATTTTTAAAATTATGACAATTTTTCTTCATAACTGATAATAGTGCCAGCGTGTGCTATATAAATCATAACTGGAAATGGAGATTTTTCCAAATAATGTGTTGAAATCATTAGCTTAGCATTAGTACTTTAGTGGGCGGCATAACAATGTCAGCAAAATTATATATTTTTACTATGTTTTTTTCTTAATGATGAATGACATAAATTGGCAGTTGGCAACTCTGGTATTTCACCAAATACTTCCACAGATCATTGTGTGAAACGTTTTTAATGCTGGCAGATCTACTGGAGAGCGCAATTTTGTTTCATATTGGATAATCGTAGGAATATGATCAAAGTGTTCACAGAAATGTGTGTGACAGATGTTCTGTGTGGGGAAGAAATAGACTGTTGGGAAAATGTGCTAAGATTACGCCAGTCTTAATAAAAAATAATGTAATTTTTTGTGACGTTTGGGTCATTTACAACATTTGTATGCCAGAAAACTGGCGTAGAAACATTGTTAACTTTCCCTCATTGTGTTTAGAACATAAGCTGCTCCACGTTCTTCTTTGTACTCTATAATAAGTTAATGAAAGTGTTTTTTAGTTCTGCTTTATAAGAGGTCCTAATTTCTCAGGGTGGCCCTGCCATATCTGTATAGGAGAGTACGGCAGACTGATATTTATGAACTACACTTTATATATACCAATCTTAAAAATAATGCAAAGTCGACTACGGTATTCATCCCGTCAAAACCCTTGCACCAAGAGACAAACTGAAACCATTGGCACCGGATCCGTCACCATTAAAATCAATGATGATCGAAACGGAGACCTATGGTTTCAGTATGTGTCAGTCAGGGCTCCGTTCTGATGGAAAGCTCCGACGGAACATCTGAATGGAGCCTTGACGTAGATGTGAATATAGCCTAAAACTGTCTATGACCACTTCTGTGCGTTGTAGTCGTTGTAGTCGCCGTTTTTAACCTAAAGAGACCTGGAGAAAAATGTGCCTAATTTATTAAGAGATATGCCTCTTAATAAATTAGATGCCTTTCTGACCAATCGTGCGCTATAAAGTCAAATCTACTCCAGCTACAAATGATGTGGAAGGCCACGCCGTTCTACTAAGTCCCACCTACTTTTCGTGAAGTGCCGTGAGCAGCGCGAATTCCTCAACATTTTCTATCTGCTAAGCACCTTATACAACCTGCCAAAGGAATCATTTGATATTTTTAACTTCAGTAGCAATAAGGCGGCATTGGCACCTTTATAGTAAAAGATTGTGTGAGTAATAGTATATTTTACCCAAAAAAACACTGAATCCCATAAAAAGAATACACTAGGAGAATTTTTTGAAGGTCTATGTGCCACAATTGTGCCATAAAAAGTCGCACATTTTGCCATACACCTTATTTTCTCAAAAAAAATCTACTTTTTATGTTTTTTTCCATTGCTCTCAACAGATTTGGGTGTTGCTTAGCAGAAGGGTGCGGCCTGACAAATTTAATATACCTTTATGCCAGAAATTGGTGTAAATTATATGAATTTCACTTTCTGGTGCACGGAATTTAGCGCATCTTATACCAGCACACTTTAGATTATGACTGGCGTATGAAACATCAGTCTTAATAAATTACCCCCACTGTCATAAGAAGGGTGTGAATGCAGACTTATGGCTTGTCCAAACGTAATGAAATTGCTGCGTATTTTCCATCCGAAATGGCAGACGTAAAATACGCAGCAGAATACAGTAGCGGCAAATTTAACAAATCTCATCCACGCGCTGCGTAAAAATTCCAAACCAAAATTGATCTGCAGTGCGTATTTTTTGTATCGCAGCATGTCAATTCCTGCTGCGGAAAGAAGACTGAATTTCTGCATTTTTCTGAGGAGACGTCACCATCTCCCTGCATTGAGAAAAACGCTGCAAAATACGCACCATTTTCAGGAGTAAATCCGCAGGAAATGGTGCGTTTTTTCCACAGCGGAATGTCTGCTACTTTCAACGAAATTGCGGCAAAAATTTTCTGCAACAATTCCGATACGTGTGGACAAGCTCTTAAAGGGGTTTTCCCGCTACTGGACAACTGGTGACCTATCCGCCGGATAGGTCATCAGTATATGATCGGTAGGGGTCTGACACCTGGACCCCGCACCGATCAGCTGTCCGGGCTGCCTCCGGGAACCTGACATCCATGCCAGAAGCAGTTGGCTCTGTTCACGGAATAGCGGCCGAGGTGCACAGCCGCTATGCAATGTACAGGGCCAACTGCTTCTGGTTTCTTTTAGGGGACCAAACAGGTGATAGTCTATCCAATAGAATCAGTTCAGGTGCACGCTCAATGTTGTAATCAGTCGTGGACGTGGACGGGTGTCTGCCTCCTTCTTCATGGCTGACACTTGTACGACCTTCCTTGAACTTCTCTATTTATTCAAGCACACATCTTTGCGTCAAAACACTTATCCATACTGAGCACAAAGTCTTCAATAAATATCAGAACAGACGCATCCTCAGACCCCCCAAAATACAGAATCACTGCACGTTGCTCTTCCTTTGTACAAATCACAAGTTGGGCAGCCATTCTTTCTCGTACGGCAGTCACAAATAAACAGACGTAACATGTTTTAAACCTGCACAGAAGTGACTGAGGATACAGAGACCTCTTATGCAAAGCGCTGATAAGACAGTGCAGCCAATAAAAGTTTTAATATAACTGGAGTGCGAATATTTTTTGACTCACCCTCCTTACCGGTCTGGTAGAGACATTTCAAATCCTATGTACACAGTATGTCTGTATCTAAACAATGAAATAATCCAATCTGCATACATTCTGATAACCTTTTTTAATCAAAGGAGAAAACCCCTCACAGGTCATCATGTGCAACATATAAAAGTATGTGAACAAAGGTATACTTAAAACACTGTGTATTGGACAAAATTACTTTCCATATGCTGGGGAACTGCAAATGGTATACAGGAGTAATAGATTTTCCCCATATAATGCACTGAGATAGAAACCCTTAGCCACATGCTTTATCTCATGGACTGTCATCTGTCTGTCAACATGTAACACGATGACGGATCAAAGAGCTAATTTCTAAAAATAAATTATTTTTAGAGTCTGCGTACGGAAAGACAATTGTAACACTTTCTTGTAAACATGTTTCTATTATTGTTTCCATGCTGTACAGAAATAGCACGATATTATTAATTAATGTGTCTTTTTGCCATTTTCTTGCTAAATGACAGCTAGATTGGGAAATTAGATCCTAATACCTCTGCAATCGCAAAGGTCATCTTTCAGAACCTTTATACTTCTCCATTGCTTCGGAGCTTGTATGGGTCGGGTAGTCTGTCAATCTTCTTTTGTTGGGTTATCTTGTTTCAAAACAAAGGTACAAGGCTTGCCAAATGAAGACCGAAGCTCAGTTGTTTTTCTTCTCAGCTGAAATCCTACAGGTTATCAGGTTGCTTCTAAAATAGTGCCCGTTTACATTCCACTAACCGGTGCCAGATTATACTGAACAAGATTCAGTTCCAGCTTACACTAACTGGTCCTGTGTTCTGCTACCCTGAGGTTCCCCAAGTATTAAGGATAATACATATATTATTAAGCATGACAGAATCTGACATCATGTACTGAGTGTATCTGAAATTGTCAGTGTTTCCGATTTTGGGTTGTGTTTAATATATTTTGATTATTTTCTACTTTTCGTAACTTACCTTTCCATGGCCATGTCACATTATTTGTCACCTCTCACTCCTTGAGTATTTCATGACAAGCAGTGCAAATCAGGTTACATACTATTAAAATCTGGCATGCTCAGTCATTTACGGTCCTATCGTCAATATTTAAGCCTGACTCTATTCTTTTGTCCTGTGCATCTGATCAACTGTTGTGACATCTGCTCTGTTTGATTTTGTCCCATGGTTCTGTCATCTGGCTTCTGTTTGATCTGGTTGAATCCTTGGTATGGTTCCCGACTGTCCTTTGTTTCATCTTCAGGTAATGACTTTGGTTTCTTTATACCAACACTGTTCTTTTATACTAATTCCAGTCTGTAACCAGTCCAGTCCCGGACTACATATTCAATGCTTCCAGTTCTGCTTTTCCTATGCCCTGGCAGTTTCCAAAGATAGGAGACTATTCTGAAGACTGCATCCCATATATTGCCATACAAAAAAGTATAAAAGTCTTTTTAAGCGGGTGTAGTTTAACTTTAAGTTTATATTACATAACATTTTTGGCTTAGTTATCATAATAACTGACATATCTCTAGAGAACAGATTTCTTAGTATGGGTCTTATATACAAGCTAAAAATTTTTAATGTTTAAAAATGAATTAACTGCAAAAAAAATGTTATAAAAAAAAAAAGTTACTCACCTGTTAAATCTCCCACCGCACCAGTGCTGCTGCTCTGGTATTCTTCGCTAGTCCTGCAGCAATGACGTCTAGAACATCATTCACATGACCGCTGTAGCCATGTACTGGCCTCAGTGGTCTCATGCCGTACATGTAAGCATCACCGCTGAGGCCAGTGATTTGTAGCAATCACCTGAATGATCTATGTGATGTCATCGATGCAGGAAACACAGGGACCACCGGAGCTTCAGCGCTGAAGCTGCAAGGGGGATAAAGCATTCACTGCAGATACTTTCATTTTTAAAAGTCTCCTCTTTAAATGACAAAAAAGACACATAGCACTTTACTTTTCTCCTGCATTACATGCCCTTGGTGCCAGGTGATCTCTAAACCACTGATAGGAGGGCTGTGCACATTGAACCTGCTTTGTATTATATACACATGTGATGTGCCTTTCTCAATTTTCAATGTCACATTGTTGCATTCCACCATTTTAACCAGTCAGTTTGTCAGATTTTACAAACTTTTGTACTGGTAGAGCTGCTGTGGTCAGCTGTAAGTGTTGTCATTGGGAAATAAAAACAACTAGGAGCAGCAACAGTAATAGCTTTAGCAAGAATATTTTGCCTTGGTTATAAGACTTATTTCCAAGTTCCATTTTGTCAGCACAAGACTTGCACAATGAGAGCCAGCGTCGCACTAGCCCACCGGAGAATTCTCCGGTGTGCCCAAGCAGCGAGCTGCTTTTATCCGGCAGTGGAGCAGAGAGACATTGTTTTCCTGCCCCGCTGCTTACCCTTGTCGGCAGGGCCATCCGGCACATAACATTGATTAGGTGCTAGTAACTACCACATTCAATTGTATCTGCGTTCTCAAGACGCAGATACAATTGAATACTATAGGCTGCAGGCCACTTTAGGCCTGCAACCTATAAGGTGCTGGGAAGAATCCCTGCACAGGCTGGCGTGATGACGTCACTGCATCACACTGGCCAACGCAAGGGTCCCGTCTCCACGTCCCTTTGGCGGTGGAGCTGCTCTGTCCGTTTTGGGAATGGGGCTAGGTAAGTAGAATTTCTTTTGTGTTTGTGGGGCTGTTTGGCACTGCATACAGTGGGGGCTGTGTAGCACTATCTACAGTGGGGGGCTGTGTGGTACTATCTATAGTGGGGGCTGTGTGGCACTATATAGAGTCGGGTGCTGTGTAGCACTATATACAAGAAGGGGCTGTGTGACACTGTCTACAGGGGGGCTTTGTGGCACTATATATAGTGGGGACTGTGTAGCACTATGTACAAGTGGGGGAAGTGTAGCACTGCGTACGGAGGGGGCCTGTGTGGCACTATATACAATGGGGGCTGTGTATCACTATGTACAAGGGGCCTGTGTAGCACTATGTACAGGGGACTGTGTGGCACTATCTACAATAGGGGCTGTGTGTGGCACTATCTACCAGAGGGGGCTGTGTGTAGCACTCTCTACAAGAGGGGGCTGTGTGTGGCACTATCTACTAGGGGGACTGTGTGTGGCACTATTACTGTGTGCGGCCTAATGGGGAGCACTATTATAGTGTGTGGCACCGAGGGGGCATTATTTCCATCTGGGGCACTATAAATGATGAGGGTGGGGAGGTGCTAGAAAAGCCAAATATGTTTGTGTTGCAAATTCTGCAGAGGTGATTTGTAGTTGGGAGAAGGCATCAGGGCTATCTGGGCCAGATGAAGAAGAAAAGGAGTGAAGAAGTGAGCGACTCCAATCTGAGAAGACGTCACCAGGGAGTCACTGGATTTCACTGTATTATATTAATCAGTTCAGGACGGGGCGATTTTGAGCCTTCAGGACCGGACACCGTTTAGCCCTTTTTAGCATGCGTTAGTTAAACGGCTATAACTTTTTTATTTGTTGGGCTACGACGTGATTTTTTGCGATTTGTTTCTTTCCGTAGACAATGCAGGTTTCTTTTTTTATCATTTTTATACACATCCTTTTTGCTATTTTAGAATTTTTAGGCTTAAAGTTTGAAAATAATAGTAAAAAGATAAGCTTTTTTTATTTTCAGCAATTTTTTTTGGTAATAACATAATTTTACCCTAAAATAGACCACTTTTTTGTGATCGTCATTGTCTTACGTAAATTTTAATATATTAGATGTCTATATTAGGGTAATTGGCTCAGGGCTAGCGTTACGACAATGATTGGCAGGGGGGGAACGCTTTTTTGGGGGTGGGTATTTTATGTGTATTTATTATTAATTTTTTTTGCACTTCACTTTTCTTTTTTTATTACTATAGTCTGTCCCCCAAAGGTCTTTATAATAATACTGACAGGCAGCAGTAAATCTGGAAATAGGATCTCACAGATTGAAGACAGGGATGGTAACAATATGATAATGTCAGACGGATGATAGTAACGAACGGATGGTGGTTGATGAAAACAGTCGGGTGATAGTAACCACGAATGATGAGTGATAATAATAATCTAACCCTTATTAGCTCTCTCTGTATCTATCCATGGATCTGTCCCTAAGCACTAACCCCAACACCACACCACTAACCCTCACTGTCCTAAACACTGTCCCTAATGGAGACCCTAATCTTCAGATACTGTCCCTAACACAACACCAGGAAAACAATAGGAGCCAGAGGCAATAAAAACCAAACTAAACAGATCCAAAACCCAGTGAAACAAGGCAAGCAGAACAGAGAACAATTGAAACAGGATAAAACTGACTACGGTATTCATCCCGTCAAAGTGACGGAACCCTTGCACAACGGAGACAAACTGAAACCATTGGCACCGGATTCGTCAGCATTGAAATCAATGGTGATGGAAACGGAAACCTTTGGTTTCAGTTTGGGTCAGTCAGGGCTCCGTTCCGATGGAAAGCTCAGACGGAACGTCGGAATGGAGCCCTGACGCAAATGTGAACATAGCCTTACCTTAAAAAAAAAAATCCTACACTGATGTGGCCATAAATCTTCCTATAGATGACCAAAAAGGGACACAGCCGGGGTAAATGGTTACAGGGACCTTAGTACATCAGAAAGAGTACCATGACATCACCCCAAAATAGAGATATATAGGAGCAGTCACACATTATATGTCAGAAATCAGACCTAGGGTTAGAACAGCCCTGATAATTTTTCAATTGAATTCTGCCCATTTTATGTGATCTTACTGGGTAGAGATAACTCTGATTTGATATTGATGACCTAACCTAATGATAGGCCATTAATCTAAAAGTCCAGGAAAGCCCCTTTAATTACAGAGAATAAAGCTGTTTTTACCGGACCATGAGTAAATAATGTCTGCTCTTCTACAATGATCTACCTATATTAACTTCCAGTTATGACAAGTGCTGATATAATAGAAAAACATGCAGTTTATTATTAGGGTGTGCACGCTCGTCCCTGGCCTTAAAGGGCCAACGCGCACATACTAAAGTTTCCCCAACCTATCCCCAGATCACCCTGGACTATAAAAAGGGCTCCGCCCTTCCCCTCCTTGCCTGAGCGTTGTTGTTGTTGTCTACCCATATTCTTATTGCAAATTGTCCCTTAGTTGTATCCTGCTCCCAGTGTTCCGGTATCCTGTTGCTGTATTGTCTCCTGTACCTAAGCCTTTAGTTGGAGTCGTGTGTATCATCTGCCACGTCTGCTGTCATCTGTCACACCTGGTGTGATCTGCCACGTCTGCTGTTATCTACCACGTCTGCTGTCATCTGTCATATTAAGTTCTACCGTAAAACTGCATGTGTGACAAAACCTTTATGTCAATACTAAAACGTAGAGATTTGTAAGTAACCACTGGGTCACAAGTGATGGATACTTAGTAGAAATGACCACAAGGTCTCCAATGTTTGCTACTAATATGATGAATTTGCAGGAATAATCACTAAACCCTGGGCCGGCTACAGGTTTATGTCGACCCTTGGGCGACACAGACCTAGTGGGCCTTTTTGCGGGGGAACTCACGACGGCAGTAAAACGGCAGAAAACAGCAGTTTGTGCCCCCTTATAGAAGTTACGCCCTGTTTATGCCCCAATATAGAAGTTAAGGCCCCAGTTTGTGCCTGGAAATTAAAATTAGGCCCCCTTTATGTCCCCATATAGAAGTTAGACTCCCAGTTTGTGCCCCCATATATACAGTGCCTTCTGTAGATAATGTCACATTGCCCTCTGTAGATAATACCACAGTGCCCTCTGTAGATAATGCCACAGTACCCTCTGTAGATAGTGCCATGGTGCCCCACACACCAACTGTAGATAATGCCACAGTGCCCCCTATAGATAGTGCCACACAGCCCTTGTAGATAGAGCCACACACGCCCCCTGTAGATAGTGCCACACACAGTCCCCTGTAGATAGTGCCACACACAGCCCCCTGTAGATAGGACAACACACACACCCTTGAAGATACGGCCACACCCCCCTGTAAATAGTGCAACACACAGCCCCTTGTAGATAGTGCCACACACATCCCCTGTAGATAGCGCCACACCTCCCCTCCCTGTAGATAGCACAGTTGCTGACGCTCTGGCAGGGAGTTCCTCTCCTGCAGGAGCCACTGAAATCACTGTCCATATATGGATAGTGACGTCAGAGGATACTCCAGGAGCGGAATCCCCGGCCAGAGCATCAGCAATGCTCTGGACGGGGATTACGCTCCTGGAGAAACCCCTGACGTCACTATCCATATATGGACAGTGACGTCAGGAGCTCCTCTTGGATCGTAATCCCTGGCTAGAGCGTCGGCAAAGCTCTGGCCAGGGATTCCGCTCCTGGAGGAGCCCCTGATGTCACTGTCCATATATGGATGGTGACATCAGGGGCTTCACCAGGAGCAAAATCCCCATCCCGAGCATTGGCAACGGTCTGGCTGGGGATTCCGGTCAAGGGGGAGCCCCTGACGTCCCTGTCCATATATGGACAGGGATGTCAGGGGCTCCCTCTAGGAGCGGAATCCCTGGAAAGAGCATCGGCAATGCTCTGGACGGGGATTACGCTCCTGGTGAAGCCCCTGACGTCACTATCCATATGTGGATAGGGAAGTCAGGAGCTCCTCCTGGTTCGTAATCCCCGGCTAGAGTGTTGGCAAAGCTCTGGCCAGGGATTCCGCTCCTGGAGGAGCCTCTGATGTCACTGTCCATATATGGATGGTGACATCAGGGGCTTCACCAGGAGCAAAATCCCCATCCAGAGAATCGGCAACGGTCTGGCTGGGGATTCCAGTCAAGGAGGAGCCCCTGACGTCCCTGTCCATATATGGACAGGGACGTCAGGGGCTCCCTCTAGGAGCGGAATCCCTGGAAAGAGCGTCGGCAATGCTGTGGCTGGGGATTACACTCCTGGAGTAGCCCCTGACATCACTGTCCATATATGGACAGTGATGTCAGGGGCTTCTCCTAGACTGGAATCCACGACCAGAGCGTCGGCAACGCTCTGGCAGGATTCCGCTCCTGGAGGAGCCATGATGACAGCGTAAAGCACCCGGCGGCCGAGTTGACCCCCCCCCAAGGGCAGTGGGCACTTGCCCGGGTTCGCCATGTGCTGATGCTGGCCCTCACTAAACCAATAAATGACTACTGGATCACCAGAGCTGTTCCGACAGTATTTATCTGTAACACGGTGCTCATAAAAAATGATGGACTAATACTGTTCAGTACCTCTGATTTCCTCCAATTTTCTATAGAGGCAGACAATTGTCTTTTCTTATGGATTTATAGAAAGTTCATGAGAAAAATTTTGACGTTTCATGGGACACTATGTCACCTAGATTTTCTTCCCTAGAAGCAACGCGGAATCATAGAAACTTTGTATACCACCATAAATTCTCCATGTACACACCTTTACCATAGCATAAATTGTAGATTGGCATTAGTAAACCTGGTGAGAGTAAAGATTAAATATTATTTACATAAACACAAAGATTATGTGCAAATATGCGCTGGAGATAAAAGTATGGGACTTTTTAAAGAATATTGGATATCTTGCACTTCTGTCTATTTAGCTTCTATAGAGATGTAATGGAGGTGAAGATTTATTTAGTTTTGTTTACTTCAAGTTAGACCCAGAAAAAGGAGAAAGTAATTCTGTCCATTATCTAGAAGTAATATGCGTTGAATATTGATTGGAATATATTAATGTATTACACTGTAACGCCAGCGGCAGGCCCCGCATCTGACAGTGGTCCCCGCCGACGGGTCTCGTACCTCACTCGGCTATCTTCTGCAGCTCACGGTCGCCAGATCCTTAGTGTGCGCGCTCTGGCCTCCTCTTAAAGTGCCAGTGCGTGCAAAATTCAAAAGTTACCCAACCACCCCTGCTCCTTCCCAGGACTACATAAGAGACCTTCACCATCTCCCAAGAGCAATGTTGTACTAACCCAGTGTTAGCCTGTAAAGGTACCTTTATCCAGTTGCCTGTATCCTGAATCCTGTGTCCTTGACCAGTCCTGTATCCTGCATCCTGAGTCCTGTGTCCGTGACCAGTCCTGTATCCTGAGTCCAGTATCCTTCATCCTGTGTCCGTGACCAGTCCGGTATCCTGTACTCAGTAGCCTGCTTCCAGTAATCCGGCACCAGCCTGCTTCCAGTAATCCGACACCTACCTGCTTCCAGTAATCCGGCACCAGCCTGCTTCCAGTAATCCAGCATCAGCCTGCTTCCAGTAATCAGGCACCAGCCTGCTTCCAGTAATCCAGGAAAGAGAAATACCACAGCACTGGACCACAGATGGGTGCACGCCTCAATGGGACCTGATCCACGGTCCCTGATACCAGATAGACAAGAACAGTAATCCGGCACCAGCCTGTATCCTCTATCTGACTGTGTTCAGCTGCCACCAATGTACCATCTACCAGTGACTGTATTACACCTGTCTGACCAGCAGCTACTCTGTTGCGGCAGAGTAGCCCAGTGGTTCCACAACCCCATTGGACCTTACATACACCTTTAAATTCAAAGAGTTAAGATTTTTTTCCACTTACTGCGGCATTGGCATTAGTGCAGGTCATGAGAAAGTAAATGAGTTCTTCATAAAGCCGTGTCAGCAGCATTAAAAATATTAATAATTATGAGTACTAATAGGAACGAATGCAGCAAGGAGATGTTCGACAAACGTCAGGCAAGCGTGTAATGGAAATATACTGCCGAGGTTGAGTGTGTGCGTTCAGTAGATCAGTCATAAGCATAAGTTAGCGGAAGCAGGAATTGTGCTGCTTCACTCGAGGTCAGCTTCAGTATTGAAATCCAGGAAACTGCAGGGGAAGTCAGATCAGAACATTTCTTTTTCACTTTTTGTTATCCATTAATGCTATTTTGAAGGTTATCAGGGACTTTAGCATCTTTTGTATTATAATTCTAAAGAAAATTCTCTGTAAAACAAGGCCACTTTCACATTGCTGTAATAAGGGTTCTATGGTAATCTAAGTTTGAGCTCAGTTGAACCACAGAAGGTCCGGATGTTGCGGCCGTAACGCGGACACAGTGCCGCATCTACCATGAGGCAATGTGAGCCGACAGCCTCAGGCGGCGCAGCCCAGCTGAAAGTGGGGGGCGGCATTTTGATCCAGAGACGGACTGGACCGGGGGAGGGGGATTATTTTACTTAGCAGACGTGCCCACACTATTGCTCCTCTCTGACGCTGTATGAAGCACGCGCCACCAGAGAGGAGCAGGTCTGCAGGAGGAGCAGTGGTCTCCTCAAACAAGTGACCAAACGAATGAGGTGAGACTGCTGTGCAAGCAAACTACTTCCTCTCCCTCTCTCTCCCTTTCGTCTGAAGCAGTCGGTGCAGAGAAGAGGGGAGGGGAGAGTTCACGGCCTCAGCGTCTGCACAGAGGAAGCTCCGTGTCTAGTCCTCCCCTGTGTCACTCTTCTGTGTCTCCTCTGCCCCCCTCCTCTCCTGTGTCCCCTGTATCCCCCCCTCTCCTCTGCCCCCTGTATCCCCCCCTCTCCTCTGCCCCCCTCCTCTCCTGTGTCCCCTGTATACCCCCTCTCCTCTGCCCCCCTCCTCTCGTGTGCTGTGTCCCCCTATTTGTCTAACAGACCAGCTACTTCTGCAGCTGGTTATATCTTCTGTCCTGGGATGCCTCTGCTGCTTCAAGAGACTGCATGAGAGATCCTACATAGAAGGTAAGTGTGTGTATGAGTGTGTAAATGTGTGTGTGTGTGTGTGTGTGTGTGTGCATATATATATATATATATATATATATATATATATATATATATATATATATATATATATATTGATATTATACAGAGTCTATCCCCTCTGTTGTTTTGTTTTACTTGGTACCAGCACTCCACACTTTTGGCCCAGCTGATTTTAATTTAGGAATGACCTCATAAGTGTTCCTGCTCCTGCTTGTACTCTCAGTCGGCCACTGGGGGCGCGTGGCAAGGTGAGCTCATTCCATCTGTTCACATGTTGTGGTGCTGTGTGGTGGTGTCTGTTGCTGTAGTGCTGCACTTGTGGGGGGACGTGGCCCAGAGCCAAGGAGGCTTGGCACGGTCTGAAGGCATGGGTGCTTTTGGGCCCCTGGGTTGCTCCCTCTGCAGGAGCGGTGCTGCGGTGGCGGTAGCCGCCATGCGGTGCTGCAACCGCTAGAGTAGGGACCCACTTTTAGAGGTCGCCGTGAAGTGGCAAGTGGGCTTGCATACAATTTGATCAAAATGTTACAAAGAACCTCTCGTTCATATTTAAATATTTTGCCTAGCCGCATTGATCATAGTATACAGTGGATGTGCGGTCCATGTCTATTCTCTCCCCTTTGATATATATATATATATATATATATATGATTCTCGTCTATATATGAGACTGTCTGCATTAGAGATCCTACATAGAAGGTGTGTGTATGAGTGTGTAAATGTGTGTGTTATATATATATATATATATATAATCTGTGTGTATGTGGATATATATGATTCTCGTGTACATATGATACTGTAAGGACATTCACACATTGTAGTTTTGCAGCAATAATTTAGAAACTGTTTTTGCTGTGCTTTTGTGTAAATAGTGCGTAGTGTATGTTGCAATATAATAGGCAGTGGCGTAGCTGTAGGGGTCGCAGCGGTCGCAATTGCGACCGGGCCCCGAAGCCAGGGGGGCCCGCAGCCCCCCGCACCACATCAATAAAAAGTTACTATAGTAACTCGGTCCGCGGGCCCCTGTTACTATAGTAACTGACAGTACTTACCCTCCTGGTTCCAGAGCGCAGTGGAGGTCCTGATGTCAAGCGCTGTGCGCAGCGCATGACGTCACAGCGCTATTCACCGCACACAACATCGTGATCCTGGATAGAGTTAGGACAGAGCTTCCACCGTGGCTGAAGAGGAGAGTAAGATTAATATCCCTGTCTGCTGAAGCTGATTGGCGGGGTCCGTCTCCCGGGAGCCAGCCAATCAGCTGTTTTGAAGGGGCCGCAGTGTTTGTACGAGAGCTGCTTCCCCTTTATTCCGGTCACATTGTGAATTGGTGTCGGCGATTCACAGTGTGAGCGAGTAAGGGAAATGAAGGGGAAGCAGCTCTCGTACGAGTGCTGCGGCCCCTTCAAAACTGCTGATTGGCAGGTCCCGGGAGACGGACAACGACACATCAGCTATTGATGGCCTATCCTGAGGATAGGCCATCAATGTTTAGGGACTGGACAAGTCCTTTAAGACTACGATGCAGCAGGTTTAGAGGGCCCATGATCACAGATTGTGTGATGCTGTCTGCTGGGCCCTGTATCTAAGCCAATCACATGGTAGGCTTAGATACATGTCCCATGCGTGATCCTGTCTTATGGGCCCTGTATTACTGTATAAGATTACTGTCTGCCTGACCCTGTACATAAGCCTACCTTGTGGTAGGCTTAGATACAGGGTCCCACAGACAGTATCACACATGGGCCCTGTATCTAAGCCTAACACATGTGTTACTAATCGTTTTTTGTGTGTTTTCTTACACAAGATTTTAGATTCCAGGACTACTTCGATGACGGCTTTTTTTTATTATCAATAAAATGGTTAATGAGGGTTGTGTGGTTTATTTTTATTTCAATAAAATATTTTTTCTATGTCTTTGTGGTTTCTTTTAAACTTTATTACTACCGACTTAGTAATGGCCGCCGGCTGATTGACAGCGTCCATTGCTAAGGCGGGGCTTAGTGTTAGCCGGTGCAGAGGCGAACACTAACCCTCTTTATTACCCCGGTACCCACCGCCACCAGGGGTGCTGGGAAGAGCCGGGTACGATCCAGTACGTGACCATCTGTAGTGATGGTCGGGCAATGGGGTGGCCGCAGGCTGTGGAAGGCCTTATACAGAGGCCCTTCCCACCCTGGTAATGCTAGGCTGCTGCTGCTTTATTGTATCTGGCTGGTTATGAAAAATGGGGGGGACCCCACGTCATTTAAAAAAAAAAAAAAATACAAAATAATTGGAAAGAACGATGTGGGGTCCCCCCTAATTTTCATAACCAGCCAGATACAACACAGCAGCAGCAGGCAGCATTACCAGGGTGGTAGGGGCCACTGTTTTTGGCCTTCCCCAATACTAATACTACCAGCCTGAGGCCGCCCCGGTGTCTGGCCGTCACTGCAGATGGTCGGGTATTGGTTCGTACCCGGCTCTTCCCAGTACCCCTGGTGGCGGTGGGTACCGGGGTAATAATGTGGGTGTTAACCTCTGCACCTGCTAACATTAAAGAGGCTCTGTCACCAGATTCTCAAATCCCTATCTCCTATTGCATGTGATCGGCGCTGCAATGTAGATAACAGTAACGTTTTGTTTTTTTTAAAACGTTCATTTTTGGCCAAGTTATGAGCTATTTTATATTTATGCAAAAGAGCTTTGAAATGGACAACACACACACATACACACATACATACATACATACATTTTTTGGGGGCGGACACATATGTATTGGGGCTATTTCCCCTGACATTTTAAGTCCTTATTGACGCCCCCGGCTGCTAGTGCTGCATTGTTGGATCACTTAGGAGACCCAGCGATGCAACTGAAAGCTGCAGACTGTCGGGCATGAGAAGTTTGTGGGTGGGGGGGACCCAATAAGAACTTTTGCATCGGGGCCCATGAGCCTTTACCTATGCCCCTGATTATAGGTGTATGCAGTATATAGCGGTATTATATGTGAGTGTAGTATATAGCAGAATAATAGGTGTGCAGTGAATATAATGGTACTATATGTCTACAGTTATAGCAGTATTTTTTATACAAACAATATGTAGTGGTATTATCTGTACACACCTATAACACCGCTATATAATGTACAGAGTATAAAGTGATTTGATTAATTATACTTACAGAATATGTTGGACTCTATATGTACAATATATTGCAGCATTATATATATATATATATATATATATATATATATATATATATATATATATATATACATATACACACACAGTACATGGGGGTATTATTCAGTCACTATGTGGTTATGGTGTGGTGGTATTATTCAGTAACAGTATGGAGGTATTATTCAGCAACAGTATGGAGGTATTATTCAGTAACAGTATGGAGGTATTATTCAGCAACAGTATGGAGGTATTATTCAGTAACAGTATGGGGTATTATTCAGTAACAGTATGGGGGTATTATTCAGTAACAGTATGGAGGTATTATTCAGTAACAGTATGGGGGTATTATTCAGCAACAGTATGGAGGTATTATTCAGTAACAGTATGGAGGTATTATTCAGTAACACTATGGGGGTATTATTCAGTAACAGTTTGGAGGTATTATTCAGTAACAGTATGGAGGTATTATTCAGTAACAGTATGGGGGTATTATTCAGTACCAGTATGGGGTATTATTCAGTAACAGTATGGAGGTATTATTCAGTAACAGTATGGAGGTATTATTCAGTAACAGTATGGGGGTATTATTCAGTAACAGTATGGGGGTATTATTCAGTAACAGTATGGAGGTATTATTCAGTAACAGTATGGGGGTATTATTCAGTAACAGTATGGGGGTATTATTCAGTAACAGTATGGGGGTATTATTCAGTAACAGTATGGGGGTATTATTCAGTAACAGTATGGAGATATTATTCAGTAACAGTATGGAGGTATTATTCAGTATCAGTATGGAGGTATTATTCAGTAACAGTATGGGGGTATTATTCAGTAACCGTATGGAGGTATTATTCAGTAACAGTATGGAGGTATTATTCAGTAACAGTATGGAGGTATTATTCAGTAACAGTATGGGGTATTATTCAGTAACAGTATGGGGGTATTATTCAGTAACAGTATGGGGGTATTATTCAGTAACAGTATGGGATATTATTCAGTAACAGTATGGGGGTATTATTCAGTAACAGTATGGGGGTATTATTCAGTAACAGTATGGGGGTATTATTCAGTAACCGTATGGGATATTATTCAGTAACAGTATGGGGGTATTATTCAGTAACAGTATGGAGGTATTATTCAGTAACAGTATGGAGGTATTATTCAGTAACAGTATGGGGGTATTATTCAGTAACATGATGGGATATTATTCAGTAACAGTATGGGGGTATTATTCAGTAACAGTATGGCGGTATTATTTGTAATGTTGGTCTTATAATCTATGTAAATTACTGTGGTGGGGGCTGTGGAGAAGTGTAAGTGTGGCAGCACATGATCAGGCTAAGAGACAGTCTGCAGAGTGGCATGTGATGTACTTTGACATGTAGGTGATACTTACGTGTGGGATGTGGGCCCATAACTTGTGCACCGCACAGGGCCTAAGATCATATTAATCCACCACTGGCATCGAGCCAGCACAGGCAGACCACTACAATACAGCAGGTAGAGCAAAGAAACCGGCCCAGGATGTGCCGCTTCAAAACAGCGCTAAGCGCGATCCGTCCTGGACTGGCCTGAATGTAATTGCAGAGAGTGACGCCACAAATGAGACTGGCTCCCGAGGAGAGATATGGGGCAGTGCAGGGCAGACTGTACTATTTGCACTACACTGATTGGCAGTAAGAAGAATTCTTTAAATATTTTCCATACTTCAAACAGCACTTTAAGGCCCTGTTCACACAGAGTTTTTTGTAGGAGGAAAATTCTGCCTCAAAATTCAGTTTGAGATTTTGAGGCAGATTTTGTCCCTTCCTGCACGTCGTTTGCCGCGTTTTTCGCTGCGTTTTTCGCTTGCGCCCATTGAGTGCTACGGGCAAAAAACTCAGCGAAATACGCTTTCTCTGCCTACCATTGATGTCAATGGGAAATCAGAGGCGTAAACGCGTGAAGATAGGGCATGACGCTTCTTTCTCGGGAGGCATTTTCGGCTGGCTTTTGACGAGTTTTGTGGAGCGGTTTCCGCGCCAAAAAACTCGTCAAAATACTCCATGTGAACAGGGCCTAACAAATAAACATCAAATGTTTTCCTATTTAAAAAATGTATATATTGCGTGTTTGTTTAAAGCTAGTAATGTGAAAACTCCGATAGATTTGGGGGGGGGGGGGGGGTGGCGCCTTTTTATAGTTCGCCTCAGGCAGCAGAGGGGCTAGGTTCACCCCTGCGCGGACATAACAATTCGCCCATATTAAGGCATTGTAGAAGCAGCCAAAGTTTTATAGGCAGAGTGAGGAAATGTGTGGAGAAAATCAGAGGTGAAAAAACTCATTTTTAACAGTATACTTCATCTATTGATATATTTTGGTTTACTGCGGATTATTTCATATTTTAACAGGTGGCTTAAATATAGGTAAAACAGCATTTAAAGTGTGGGCAAAGACACTTTAAGGGCTTATTTGGTATCCCAGCTTGCTGTTTTTCTTTGTCACAAGTTTTTTCACCCAGTCAGGATGAGCTGTGTAAAATATCTCTCCTACTCATATACAAAGCTGGGCTTTTCCTTCAGTATTGACTTCTTTCTAGTCACTCCACCATACAGGACAGTTGTCCAGTTTGCCACCTCCTAAAACCAGCCCTTCTCATAAGTCTCATTTTTGCTCTAATTCTGTGTTTTGAGGGATGGCCTTGTCTAGGCAGTGCCTGGGTGGTATGTTTTCTTCACTATTGATCCAACAGTTCTCATAGGGATTTCCAAACACTTGGATATTATTTTGTTACTTTTTCCTATATTGTTCATGTCTTATTCATGTCTATAACTTTGTCTCTAATTTCCATAGAATGTTCTTTGGTCTTCATTTTCAAATCTTTTTAATCTTTCACAGCTTGTCGGTTAGATGCCAGTTGTAATGTTCAACTTCCACAGGGTTGAATACTTTTCTGTTTTTTTTTAATTTTCTTTAGAAAAAACTCGCCTGATAAAGAATGAATTTTGAGTCTGACAATTTAAGACTATGCAGCTTTGCAAAGTATACATTTTAGAAATCGAACCAATTTCACCAAATACTAGTTTAACCGGTTGTAGTTTAGGTTTAGTGCACATCTTGAGAGCCTTTCATATATATTTCTAAATGAGAAATCTATGTTGTCACTTATAGAACTAGTCTGCAATGTAGGTGTAAGTTGTCTTCAGGATATTCTATTACACTTGAAAATTTAGGAATTTTAATGACATGGGGTCATGCTCCTTAACTTACACACCCACACATATACTGAAATCTTAGCACTCGAAATTCAAAATTCCAGTAGACAACCCATTGCTTCAAATAACTTTCACAGTGCTTGCTATCTATGCCAATGAACATTCTAGGGTGAGTCGGTCAAATGCTTAGTTAAAATGTTTTGTAGTGTAAAAAAAACAAAAACACAACAATAATTTTATAATATTTTTGCCAAATATATCAAAGTTTATAATTGTGTACTAACAAAATCTTGCATCAACTTTTCTGACCCCTGAGTCATTGTGGATAAATTGAAGAAGTTAATTTTTTATTGACCTTTGCAAAACATAAGTGGGTTAAAGTTTTGAGGATGTTTTTAGTTACAGATAATTTGTAATCATCTCCTTGGTCTTTATATACAGTGAAGGAAATAAGTATTTGATCCCTTGCTGATTTTGTAAGTTTGCCCACTGTCAAAGACATGAACAGTCTAGAATTTTTAAGCTAGGTTAATTTTACCAGTGAGAGATAGATTATATATAAAAAAAAAAAATGAAAATCACATTGTCAAAATTATATATATTTATTTGCATTGTGCACAGAGAAATAAGTATTTGATCCCCTGCCAACCATTAAGAGTTCAGCCTCCTCCAGACCAGTTACACGCTCCAAATCAACTTGGTGCCTGCATTAAAGACAGCTGTCTTAAATGGTCACCTGTATAAAAGACTCCTGTCCACAGACTCAATTAATCAGTCGAACTCTAACCTCTACAACATGGGCAAGACTAAAGAGCTTTCTAAGGATGTCAGGTACAAGATCATAGACCTGCACAAGGCTGGAATGGGCTACAAAACCATAAGTAAGACGCTGGGTGAGAAGGAGACAACTGTTGGTGCAATAGTAAGAAAATGGAAGACATACAAAATGACTGTCAATCGACATCGATCTGGGGCTCCATGCAAAATCTCACCTCGTGGGGTATCCTTGATCCTGAGGAAGGTGAGAGCTCAGCCGAAAACTACACGGGGGGAACTTGTTAATGATCTCAAGGCAGCTGGGACCACAGTCACCAAGAAAACCATTGGTAACACATTACGCCGTAATGGAATAAAATCCTGCAGTGCCCGCAAGGTCCCCCTGCTCAAGAAGGCACATGTACAGGCCCGTCTGAAGTTTGCAAATAAACATCTGGATGATTCTGAGAGTGATTGGGAGAAAGTGCTGTGGTCAGATGAGACTAAAATTGAGCTCTTTGGCATTAACTCTACTCGCAGTGCTTGGAGGAAGAGAAATGCTGTCTATGACCCAGAGAACACCGTCCCCACTGTCAAGCATGGAGGTGGAAACATTATGTTTTGGGGGCGTTTCTCTGCTAAGGGCACAGGACTACTTCACCGCATCAATGGGAGAATGGATGGAGCCATGTACCGTCAAATCCTGAGTGACGACCTCCTTCCCTCCACCAGGACATTAAAAATGGCTCGTGGCTGGGTCTTCCAGCATGACAATGCCCCGAAACATACAGCCAAGGCAACAAAGGAGTGGCTCAAAAAGAAGCACATTAAGGTCATGGAGTGGTCTAGCCAGTCTCCAGACCTTAATCCCATCGAAAACTTATGAAGGGAGCTGAAGATCCGAGTTGCCAAGCGACAGCCTCGAAATCTTAATGATTTACAGATGATCTGCAAAGAGGAGTGGGCCAAAATTCCATCTAACCTGTGTGCAAACTTCATCATCAACTACAAAAAATGTCTGACTGCTGTGCTTGCCAAAAAGGGTTTTGCCACCAAGTATTAAGTCTTGTTTGCCAAAGGGATCAAATACTTATTTCTCTGTGCACAATGCAAATAAATATATATAATTTTGACAATGTTATTTTTTTTAATTTTTTTTATATAATCTATCTCTCACTGGTAAAATTAACCTAGCCTAAAAATTCTAGACTGTTCATGTCTTTGACAGTGGGCAAACTTACAAAATCAGCAAGGGATCAAATATTTATTTCCTTCACTGTATATATATATTAAAAAAAAACTTCCATCTTATTCTATACCAATTAGTGGAGTGCTCCATAGATTTTAGCTTAGTTGTGCCCTCTTAAACAAACGATAAATGTGTTTTATCAGTAACCAAAATCATTGTTTTAATGTGACGGGTAGGTAATGAAAGAAAATGTGATGATCACCGAGGATTTAGAACCAACTCACAATGAATTCTACTAAATATCTTGACGTTATTTTATTTTGTATCATAATTTTGCTGAAATTGTCAACATGGGAAGATTTTAGGTATCAATACATTGTGAGCAAACTTGACACGCTACTGTCTCATTCATTAACAAGGTTGGAAAATGACACTGCATATGTTGTCTTAATAGGTTTTTGCACGGCAAATCAAGAATTTGGAATTAGGCTGAAAAAATATGGTGCCAGTATGTACTGCAGGTTTTGGTTGTCTGATTGTGTTGTGTGTGCCACTAATACATGCCCACTCTATTTCTCTACATCATTACTAAATACCACAATGCACAAACACTCCAATGGCCTAGCATGTAACTTTACTGCAATGACCAGCATAGTTAGGTTTTTACTCCAACTGACCATCTTTGGTATGATGTAGAACAAGCAGTATCCACCATGGACTCACCACCATTAAATTAGAACTGTGCAATGCTTTACATGGTAAAATATTGTAAAATAAAGTATTCACATCTTGATTGCTATAACAGTGGCATACAGAATAGTACATCAAATCATCAAGTGGATGGGCTACAGTCAGCTTAAAACACAAAACTGTGAAGCTGAGCAGTTTAAGATAAACTTTTCCTAGTCATCCTTCTTTGAGTTAATAGTTTAGGCTGGTAGAGGTGTAATTGTATGAGAAATATTTTCTTGATCCAAACTAATCCAATTACTTTCAGCAGGGATATCCTAAATGAGAGATAATGAAGATGACTCAAGAAAATTCAGCCCAATACTTTCAGCAGGGAGTCAATAAATGCTATGGCCAACATTAGAAATGTTGTAGCAACATATAACATTATGCTAGGTATGCTTGTAGTACTTAGTGTGATGCATTCAACAAGGTATTGAAGAGAGCGTTGTATTTTTAACACTATGTTGTTTTTAGGTTCAACATTCTATTCTGATTTATTTCTTAATATATCTTTATAGCGGCCGGCACCCTTTGCGTAAACATGAAAATAAATGATAACATTTTGTCTGCCTTCACGTACCACTAGAAGGAGCTTAGGAGCTGATTGCATGTTTTATTATTGAGTTCAATTTATAAAGAGATGAAGGCTGCAAGAATGTTAGTATTTTAATCTATGGGCATCCAGGGGATTTGGAGCTCTGTATCAGAAAAACATAACTCTGACCTCTATAACAATAAATTAAGGCTCTATTCATACGACAGAGTCCAGGTGTCTGACTTCTTTCTCGGTCGTTTTGTATCCGTTCTGTTTCTGTTCCGGGCCGTGTTTCCGTTTTAAAGGCTAATTGTGATACGTATTTCATCTGTTTTTCACTGTCCGTTTTAAAAACGGATTAATTTGATCTGTAAATTTTTTTGGTCCCAACCCACTAAAATCCCCCACAGGAAGGTCACATGATCACCCAGTCACCATTTTCTCTTGCTTTCAGAGTAGGGAAAGATTTGTCTGATCCGTCAGCTTCTTTGCATGAGTTTCTGGCTTTTTCTCTGCTATTTTTTACTTGCTACCATGTCCTCACAACCTTTGAACCATGTACTGCAGCTTTAGCTGATTTCTCTGCAATTCGGACAGCAATTGCTGATGTTGATGCCCCCTGTAGATAGTGCGCATTGCCCCCTTGTAGATAGTGCCACAATGCCCCATTGTAGGTAGTATCACAGTGCCCCCTTGTAGGTAGTGCCACACAGCTCCCTTGTAGGTAGTGCCACACAGCCCCCATGTAGTTAGTGCCACACAGCCCCCATGTAGTTAGTGCCACACAGCCCCCTTGTAGGTAGTGCCACACAGCTCCCTTGTAGGTAGTGCCACACAGCCCCCATGTAGTTAGTGCCACACAGCCCCCTTGTAGTTAGTGCCACACAGCCCCCTTGTAGGTAGTGCCACACAGCCCCATTGTAGATAGTGCCACACAGCCGCCTTGTAGGTAGTACCACACAGCCCCCTTGTGGGTGGTGCCACACAGCCCCCTTGTTGGTAGTGCCACACAGCCCTCTTGTAGTTAGTGCCACACAGCCCCCTTTTAGATAGTTCCTTACCAGAGTGCCCCCTTGTAGGTAGTGTAACAGTGCCCTCTTGTAGGTAGTATCACACAGCCCCCTTGTAGGTAGTGCCACACAGCCCCCTTGTAAGAAAGTGCCACACAGCCCCCTTGTAGGTAGTGCCACACAGCCGCCTTGTAGGTAGTGCCACACAGCCGCCTTGTAGGTAGTACCACATAGCCCCCTTGTGAGTAGTGCCACACAGCCCCCTTGTAGGTAGTGCCATACAGTCCCCTGTAGGTAGGAGTTAGGGCCACAGCACCCTTTTAGGTAGTACCCCCATTAGATGGCACCCCTCTGGATGGCACCCTCCCTGATAGATACCACCACTGCAGCTTCCTGTAGGAGTGAAATCCCTCTGGCCGGGGATTCCACTCCTAGATGGAGCCCTTGAGGTTACTGTTCATATATGTATAGTGACATCAAGGGGTTCTCCTGAGCGGAATCCCCGGCCAGGGGGTTAATGATGCCCTGGCTGGGGGGTTCACTGTAGCTACTACAGGGAGCCACAGTGGCGCTATCTCCAGGGGAGGGTTGCTATCTCCTGGGGGGGGGGGGGGGGGTTGGGGTGCTATCTATTTACAAGGGGGCTGTGTGGTACTACCTACAGGGGGCTGTGTGGCACTATCTACAGCAAAATATTATTCTCCTCCTCACATGCACTTCGCACTGGAGGAGAGAGAGTGAGCGGAATGGATCACATCCAAGTGACAGCCATGTTTTACATGGCCCCATAAACTTCTATGGGAGCTGTGAGGCAGTGAAAACGGCCCAAAATAGGGAATGATCAATTTTTGGACGGCCCGTTTTACCAGGCCGTCCAAAAAACGGATGTGTGAATAGCCCCATTTGGGGGTCTATTGTTTTTACTGCGGCCATGTGATGGCTGTTAAATAAACGGCCATCACATGGCTGACTATCCCTGCCGTGAATAGGGCCTTAGAAATCAGTCAGCCCAGAATTTTTTTTCAAGGGTGGATATTTACTTTAGGCATGTACTGAGAACAGTGGGGTTCTACCCAAAAGAAACAAAAACAAATTAAGTGCTCACCAAGCATTTGTATTTATAAAACTATTTGTCCCTTTGGTGACTAATAAGATTAAAATTATTTTCATAAAGAAGTTGTAATGAGCAAACAGTGTATTCATACTTATTTGACAATAGTTTAATCAAAAAGTTCACTTTTATGTACTCTTGCTTTAAGGTTTAATTGGTAATAGAATAGGTTATCACAAGGGTAAAAGGTTATCACAAAATAAACTCTGAGTTAAATTTATGTCAAGACAGCTTATTCCCCGAAATGACTGGGTGTGAAAGCATATAAAATGCTACCGTAAACCTCAATCCAGTTTGTGTACAGTACGTGCCATTTAATCAGCACAGTAAATAATATTTTTTTATTTTCGATAGCTTGCCCGCCACTCCTCTGGTGTTTAAACAAATATTGAAAAACATAATATCTCTTATAGATTTAGATAATGATAAAGAAGAGCAAACAGAGCTGATAGTTATACAGTATATAATTCACAAGTCTGCAGCTAGAGGGAGCTGTTAAGTTATACATCACATATAAAAGATCTTTTGATATAATAATAAAAATGCATATTTATGGTATATGCAGCATAAAGCAGCTTCAGAGGATGAAACCAGCAGACTGTGTATTGCATTTTGAGATTACTAGTAGATTTTGCTACCTTACATAGGGGTTCTTCATTTTTGCTAAAATAATGCAAAACAAATAGGAAATGTACCAAATAGTGATTTTGTTAGGTTGCTGCCTTATTTCCCTGTTAATCAGATAAGCTATCGGCAAGCTGCAAATTTCTTCAATAATAGATCAGTTTGCAGATTTAAAATGAGTGATTTAAATATTAATGTACATAGCCCAACACACACTATGTTTACGAACAGTGAAGTAGTAAGAAACCATAGGGCACCAAAGAAAATCATGGAATGGGACCCCATTCCACCATTATCATGCTCATAAGTAAATTCAGTACATGAAAACCTATGATTAATTTGGTATCTATGTCACATCTTTACCTAATGCACAAGGATAATACACAAAGTGATGTCACAGGATTTTATAATGAACAGTAATGTCACAGCATAGAGATAATGCACAAAGTGATGTCAGCATACAGGAATAATGCACACAGTGATGTTACAGAATAAAGATAATACAGCCATTCAACAGTAAAGGGATAATAAATGTAATGACGTTAGGCTGTGTTTTTTTAAAAGTATTGATGTCATTTTATTGTACTTGGAAAGTTACTCAATATTTTATGTTCATTTTAACAGTAAAAAGTAAATGACTCATACAGTAAGTATTATTTTAAACAATTAAACCAAAGTGTTACAACACATAGAAATACATATGTATTGTTGAGAGGCATTATATATCTAGACACTATATATTGATTAATATTTTAATACTTTAGTCTCCTGACATTTATACCTGCTACCACTATCACTGCCCTCACATTGGGCTTTCAATAAAATTGGCACTTATATAGCCCAATCATGACTATATCTCACACCCGCCTTGGGTCTTTTTCCAGCACAACAACTATCCCATTGGCCATCCCTATGATGACTGTCATGTTATGACCACTTCCAGTCTGCCACCATCTTGTTTGCACCATGCTTCAGGTAAAATTGATTCACAATTAATCCAATGTGTATATATACTGCCTCTTTTCCCCCTTGAGTCATCATCATTCACCATGACAAAGCCTAGTGGCGAAACGCGTTGGGTGTAAGTGGGCTCCTGGCATTTATCTTTACTTTCTACCTCATTGTTTGTCTGCATTTGTTGTTGCCTTTTTTTTATTTTTTTGACATTGTGCTGCTACTGTTTGTTCATTTCTCTGGTCAAATTTGGTTTTGTTCTTATACGCTTCTGCTGGCTCACTCTTGCAGACTATCTACAATGTATTATTTCACGGTATAGGTGTTATTGCCAGTAGCCCACTCAGTTACCATCTATCTGTTTGGACTCTTTTTATTATCCCCCTCTTTTTTATGCTATTGCTGTATATGTTTTTCAATGTGGCACAATACAATTATACCTTTTTATATTTCTAAAATTGTTTGATCCTTGGTGTTTATCTATTATATATTGGTTAAAGGTAGAGTAAAAATGCTGAGCAGTATATATTGTATATGATCATCACACAATTATAAAATTAAAAGTGAAACTCCTGACACATTTTTGTAATTAGTAAAATATGTTGCCTCTGGTCTCCCAAATGCAAGTTTCCAAGTATGTCTTTACTCTACAGATTCTTATCACCACAGAAAATAACAAAATGACTGCATTTTGCAGAAGTTGCCAAAACAACGCCTTCTTCTCTGACATCACTACCTGCTCTGCAGCTATTGGCTGAAGCTGTACTTAACAGATTTCCTGCACTACCCGCCCCCTTCATGCACTCTGCACGAAATACAGTTAAAGCTAACCGTTCCCCGCTCCATTTTAGCAGCTTTCTCCTGCATTTGGACCGAAAACTGGAGCATTAAGTCAGTGTAGTGCAGTTTCCTTCAGACAGGATCTGTCCCTATTTCTTTTTACTGAACTAATACAATTTTTACATTGGGCTAAATTTATTCTGCTTTTTAATACAGTTGAGGCTGTGGGATCCTGGCATACATTGTCCTAAAGTATGCCAAAAGGAAATGTAAAGGTATTTATTATTAATTTTATTCATTTATATAGTGCCGACATACACAAATGTGCCCATAAATACCTTCCTATAAAACCAGTGGTTTTTACTAAACTAGCACCTTAAAGGGAATGTGTCACTAGAAATTATTTTATTTTTTTCAGTTAAACAATTAGTATTTGAGTGATTACAAATTGTTTTAATTTTTTTAATTTTTTCACAAGTCAGGAAATGTTATAAATTAGATTTTAATTTATAAAATTTCCATGTGCTGGGCACTTCCTAAAATTGCAGCATGGTCAATGTGGTAAAGCAACCTCATTGATTTATGCTGCAAATTTGCGGTGGACACACTCTCCTCTAGTGTCCTCACACAATCCCCCCTCCCTTCTTCTGGCTAGTGCCAGGAGAAGGAAGGGTTTGAATCTTCAAACCTCCTACACTGTGTGCCGCCATTTTCTGATGCATCCTGTACGATTTTTAAAAGGGGTTTGGGGGTGATTTACTTTTACGATATGTCTTAGCACATACACTGTCAAGTTTTCACAATTTTCTTTAAACGCACTTCCATTATTACAAATAAACAAAACAGAACAAAACAGCAGCTAGGTGACGAAGTGCCACATATACCTGCACAGAGCATTTTTGTTACATATCATCTGAAAAGCAAGTTGCACAGAACATGCTTTCTGCTGCCTGAAAGGCTGCATCTTTCAAGAATAAGTTCAAAATCACAAAAAAGGCCATACTTACTAAGTGGGTGGGTAAAAACCCGTTCCCAGCAGGACGCAGACAGGTCAAAAAATGCTGCAGAAGGAGGGTGTATTAAATAGTGATAGCCACTCCCACTAGCAGTGAGGGGAGTGGCGAACTAAGTGCTCACAAGTGTGCAATAAATGTGTGTCAGTGTAGTACTAGGATGTGAATGTATGGTAAAAAAGAAATGTGTATGTATGTAGGTGTCAGAACTGTGTGATAATGTAATAAAAAGTAAATGTGTGATGAATAGGGGTCAGTTCTGTGAATAGTACATGAGGTGTCAGGCTTAGGAGTTGGAGAGCCTATCACAGCCTGGCCAGACGGAGCTAGTTCCCGCCCACTGTCTATTTATACCTGCCTTTCCTGTTCCTCCTGTGCCTGTGATTCTTCTAAGCTTGTTTCCTGGCTTGCTGCTGCTGCTTGTACTACTCATCCTCTGCTTGTTATTGACCTTGACTTTCTGACCACTCTCCTGCTCAGCGTTTTGTACCTCGCTCTCTCCTGGTTTGACTCGGCTCGTTCACTACTCTTGTTGCTCACGGTGTCTCCGTGGGCAGCTGCCCCGTTTCCCTGGCTTCTGTGTACCCTTGTCTGTTTTGTCTGTCTTGCACTTACTGAGCGTAGGGACCGTCGCCCAGTTGTACCCCGTCGCTTAGGACGGGTCGTTGCAAGTAGGCAGGGACTGAGTGGCGGGTAGATTAGGGCTCACCTCTCTGTCTCCCTACCCTGTCATTACAATCTTTTTATGTCATCTTCATTTTTTATGCACTGTATATTTAGTTTTTCTAAACACTTTCACTCATACACATATGGTTTCCATATGTTTATTCCATCAGAATATTCACATATAATACGTTATTTGATTTAATTTACATGTTGTTCACACATTTTTCAACAAATTGTTAGATCACTATATCATATTATTATAGTGCCAACACTAATGATGATTGCAGCATTTGCATTATTACCCTAAACGGGCATTCCATCTCCTCTTATTCCTCATACATTTTCTCCTGGGTTCAGCTATCCAATCGGGTATTTACTTACACATATATCCACTTACTTTAAATCGTAACGTGGGCTTTGCCGAGCGCTTACGTCAGGGGGAGGGGCTTGGCTATCTTGCGATTTGTGCGTCTGTATCGGGGTGGGCATGTTTCTGCGGCGTCAGACGCCGCTGACTCACGCCCTTCTAGATGACGCGCGGCCGGAAGTACGCTGCTAGCCATCTTCATTCCTGGCGTATGATGCCAGATCAGGCAAGCCCACTTTAACACGTAACTAACTTCATCTTTACCTGATTGGACAGACGATCTCCAAAAGGGAGGCCTCCGCTGGAGAGACGCCAGCCCCGGACGAAGGCATCCCGCCGAAACGTGCGTCTTGTCTGATATTCTGTCTCTGCAGAGGTGTTAACATGGGTATGTTCTCTCTCACCCTCAGTGTGTCGCTGTGTTTGGGCCTTTAAAGGCATTTATTCATTGTATTCTTTTGCTATTTGAGCATTACATGTCAGCATTTTGTTACAGGGTGCTTCATTTCACTGGGGTCTAATTCAGCTTTCTGGTTAGATTGACATTTTGTGTGTATACCATTACACTGTTTATGCCCTTCTCCTACCTAAATTTTATATATGTTCCCTGCATTTGACAGACGTTTTATTCATGCTTTGCATGACTCATTGTTTAACATTGTGATTTTCAATAAAATTTTTATTTTTCTATCATTCATGCGTTGTGTTAATTGTATCCCATACTCTGTAGATTGTGTACTAAGTACTATGGGTCAATGCACCAAGGTATACTTGGCTTAACTATGGTCTTTTCTTAAATATAGTCAATAGTATACATTTTTTCATGTGTATACTGGCAAGATTGTTTCCTGAATGTACCAATAGGTTTATGATGAATAATACCACCATACAGCTACTGAATAATATCACCATACAGCTACTGAATAATAAATCCATACATATGCTGAATAATACCACTCTATACAGCTAATGAATAATATCACCATACATCTACAGAATAACAACACCATACATCTACTGAATAATATAACCATGCAGCTACTGGAAAACACCACCTTACAGCTACTGGAAAACACCACCAAACATCTACTGAATAACAACACCATACAGCTACTGAATAATACCACTATACATCTACTGAATAATACCATCATACAGCTACTGAATAATACCATCATACATCTACTGAATAATATCGCCATACAGCTACTGAATAATACCACAATACAGCTACTGAATAATATCACCATACAGCTACTGAATAACATCACCATACAGCTACTGAATAATACCACCAAACATATACTGAATAACAACACCATTACAGTGAAGGAAATAAGTATTTGATCCCTTGCTGATTTTGTAAGTATGCCCACTGTCAAAGACATGAACAGTCTAGAATTTTTAGGCTAGGTTAATTTTACCAGTGAGAGATAGATTATATTTAAAAAAAAACAGAAAATCACATAGTCAAAATTATATATATTTATTTGCATTGTGCACAGAAAAATAAGTATTTGATCCCTTTGGCAAACAAGACTTAATACTTGGTGGCAAAACCCTTGTTGGCAAGCACAGCAGTCTGACGTTTTTTGTAGTTGATGATGAGGTTTGCACACATGTTAGATGGAATTTTGGCCCACTCCTCTTTGCAGATCATCTGTAAATCATTAAGATTTCGAGGCTGTCGCTTGGCAACTCGGATCTTCAGCTCCCTCTATAAGTTTTCGATGGGATTAAGGTCTGGTGACTGGCTAGGCCACTCCATGACCTTAATGTGCTTCTTTTTGAGCCACTCCTTTGTTTCCTTGGCTGTATGTTTCGGGTCATTGTCGTGCTGGAAGACCCAGCCACGAGCCATTTTTAATGTCCTGGTGGAGGGAAGGAGGTTGTCACTCAGGATTTGACGGTACATGGCTCCATCCATTCTCCCATTGATGCGGTGAAGTAGTCCTGTGCCCTTAGCAGAGAAACACCCCCAAAACATAATGTTTCCACCTCCATGCTTGACAGTGGGGACGGTGTTCTTTGGGTCATAGGCAGCATTTCTCTTCCTCCAAACACGGCGAGTTGAGTTAATGCCAAAGAGCTCAATTTTAGTCTCATCTGACCACAGCACCTTCTCCCAATCACTCTCAGAATCATCCAGATGTTCATTTGCAAACTTCAGACAGGCCTGTACATGTGCCTTCTTGAGCAGGGGGACCTTGCGGGCACTGCAGGATTTTAATCCATTACGGCGTAATGTGCTACCAATGGTTTTCTTGGTGACTGTGGTCCCAGCTGCCTTGAGATCATTAACAAGTTCCCCCCGTGTAGTTTTTGGCTGAGCTGAGCTCTCACCTTCCTCAGGATCAAGGATACCCCACGAGGTGAGATTTTGCATGGAGCCCCAGATCGATGTCGATTGACAGTCATTTTGTATGTCTTCCATTTTCTTACTATTGCACGGTACACGCCAGGGATAGGCGTTCTGTGTTTGCCTCCTACCAGGAAGGATACATCACTTGCCACTGCAAGGGTGTTTTAACTAATGGACTCCCTTTTGCCACTGCAAACCTGCTCAAACTAATGAGTTTTTCCCTCGTGCAACGACAGCTGAGCAGAAACTGAAATTTACTTCTCCATTGATTCAACATGCTCTGAATTATAGAGCATTCCTCTCCATATGAATCGACAGCCACATTTCAAGCAGCAAGTTCCAACCTCGGACATCCATGCTTCACTGACCTATCTCCCCTGAGGAATTGCCTGGTCAGCAAGAAACGCGTAGGGAGACCCACCTGTCGCTCTTTCACCATCCAGGAGAGGACGTAACACTATTTCTGGACACTTTGATGTGGAGGACTATTTACCGACAGAAACGGGGTAGGAGGACATGTGTCCCAACATTCCTTTCCTCCATATGTGACCAAAAGAACCATTCTAAATTGGGAAACCTTATAAAGGCGGACTGATCTTTATCTGCTGTCAATACAAAAATATTGTTGACAACAATTTGAAACGATGGGAAACAATTAAGTATATGTATGCAGTATTGGCAAATGGGTTCCTCCTATTGTTTATATATCTGTTTATACCTATTTTATTCATACTAGTAAAAGTTATATTTTAGTACTCCGGATCTATTTTTTTCATTATTCTATTACTACGGAGAAGTGAATTAACCATTATCCAGGTGGGGGATATATAACACCACGAAATATACATACTTACTATTGCACCAACAGTTGTCTCCTTCTCACCCAGCATCTTACTTATGGTTTTGTAGCCCATTCCAGCCTTGTACATGTCTATCTTGTCCCTGACATCCTTAGAAAACTCTTTGGTCTTGCCCATGTGGTAGAGGTTAGAGTCAGACTGATTAATTGAGTCTGTGGACAGGAGTCTTTTATACAGGTGACCATGTAAGACAGCTGTCTTTAATGCAGGCACCAAGTTGATTTGGAGCGTGTAACTGGTCTGGAGGAGGCTGAACTCTTAATGGTTGGTAGGGGATCAAATACTTATTTCTCTGTGCACAATGCAAATAAATATATATAATTTTGACTGTGATTTTCTGTTTTTTTTTTTTTTTTATATAATCTATCTCTCACTTGTAAAATTAACCTAGCCTAAAAATTCTAGACTGTTTATGACTTTGACAGTGGGCAAACTTACAAAATCAGCAAGGGATCAAATACTTATTTCCTTCACTGTATGTAATGATGTGGTAGGGAGACAGACAGGTGAGCCCTAATCTACCCGCCACTCAGTCCCTGCCTACTTGCAATGACCCGCCATAGGCGACGGGGTACAACTGGGCGACGGTCCCTACACTCAATAGGTGCACGACAGACAAACAGACAAGGGTTCAAAGAAGCCGGGGAAATGGGGAAGTTGCCTACGGGAACACCGTGAGCAACAAGCGAGGTGAACAAGCCGAGTCAATCCAGGAGATGAGCGAGGTACAAAACGCAGAGCAGAAGAGTGGTCAGTAAAGCCAAGGTCAATAACAAGCAGAGGGTCAGTAGTTCAAGAAGCTGCAGCAGGGCCAGGAAACCAGCAGAGAAGAATCACAAGCAAAGGAGGAACAGGAAAGGCAGGTATAAATAGACAGAGGGCGGGAGCTAGCTCCGTCTGGCCAGGCTGTGATAGGCTCTCCCACTCCTAAGCCTGCCATCCTGAGTGGTGGAAGATGGAGTCAGTCTCACAGACATAGAAGCAGGTGCAAACTGATTACCTATGGGCGTTGACACAGAAGCTGTGTCTGGCAGATCCTTTACACATACAGCTACTGAATAATACCACTATACATCTACTGAATAATACCACTATACATCTACTGAATAACAACACAATACAGCTACTGAATAATACTACCATACAGCCACTGAATAATACCACCATACAGCCACTGAATAATACCACCATACAGCTACTGAATAATAGCACAATACAGCTACTGAATAATACCACCATACAGCCACTGAATGATACAACTACATATCTACTGAATAATACCACCATAAAGCTACTAACACTCCCAACACTGCTGGGAGAGTCACATTCCTAGCAGCCCTGCCATGATCGTCCCTGTGGCTAGCAGAGGAGGACAAAATTTATATGATATTATTCAGGAGCTATATTGTTGCATAATTCAGGAGCTAATTAAATAATACTACTGAGTAATATCACTATACAGCTACTGAATAACACCACTATACAGCTACTAAATAATACCACTATTCATCTACTGAATAATACCATCATACAGCTACTGAATAACACCACCATACAGCTAATAAATAATACCACTATACATCTACTAAATAGCAACACCATACATCTACTGAATAACACCACCATACAGCTAATAAATAATACCACTATACATCTACTGAATAATACCATCATACAGCTACTGAATAACACCACCATACAGCTAATAAATAATACCACTATACATCTACTAAATAGCAACACCATACATCTACTGAATAACACCACCATACAGCTAATAAATAATACCACTATACATCTACTGAATAGCAACATTATACAGCTACTGAATAATATTACCATGGCAACTGAAAATTACCACTATACATCTACTGAATAATACCACTATAGAGCTATTGAATAATATTACCATAGCAACTGAATATTACCACTATACATCTACTGAATAACAACACCATACAGCTACTGAATAATACCACCATACATCTACTGAATAATACCTCTATACATCTACTGAATAATAACACCATACAGTTACTGAATAATACCACCATACAGCTACTGAATAATACCACCATACAGCTACTGAATAATATCACAATACATCTACTGAATAACACCACCATATAGCTACTGAATAATATTACAATACATCTACTGAATAACACCACCATACAGCTACTGAATAACCCCTACTATACAGCTACTGAAAAATAACACCATACAGCTACTGATTTACACCACCATACAGCTACTGAATAAGACCACTATACATCTACTGAATAATACCATCATATAGCTACTGAATAATACCACCATACAGCTACTGAATAAGACCACTATACATCTACTAAATAATACCACCATACACCTACAGAATAATACCACCATACAGCTACTAAATAATAATACCACCATACAGCTACTGAATAACACCACCATACAGCTACTGAATAACACCTCCATATATCTACTGAATGATACCATCATAGAGCTGCTGAATAATACCCTCATTCATCTACTAAATAATATCACCATACAGCTACTGAATAATACGGCCATACAGCTACTAAATAATATCACCATACAGCTACTGAATAATACGGCCATACAGCTACTAAATAATATCACCATACAGCTACTGAATAATACGGCCATACAGCTACTAAATAATATCACCATACAGCTACTGAATAACAACACCATACAACTACTAAATAATACCACCATACATCTACTGAATAATACCACTATACAGTGACTAAATTATACCAATACTCATCTACTGAATAATACCTCCATACAGCTACTGACTCTCCCAATACCGCTGGGAGAGTCACGTCCCCAGCAGCTACTGAATAACACCACCATACAGCTACTGAATAATACCCCCATACAGCTACTGAGTAATACCACCATACAGCTACTGAATAATAGCACTATATAGCTACTGAATAATACCATCATATAGCTACTGAATAACAACACCATACAGCTACTGAATAACAACACCATACAGCTACTGAATAATACCACTATACAGCGACTAAATTATACCAATACACATCTACTGAATAATACCTCCATACAGCTACTGACTCTCCCAATACCGCTGGGAGAGTCACGTCCCCAGCAGCTGCTGAATAACACCACCATACAGCTACTGAATAATACCCCCATACAGCTACTGAGTAATACCACCATACAGCTACTGAATAATAGCACTATACAGCTACTGAATAATACCATCATATAGCTACTGAATAACAACACCATACAGCTACTGAATAATACCACCAAACAGCTACTGAGTAATACCACCATACATCTACTGTATAATGCCACCATACAGCTACTGAGTAATACCACCATACAGCTACTGAATAATAGCACCATACAGCTACTGAATAATACCACCATACAGCTACTGAATAATAGCACTATACATATACTGAATAATAACATTATACATCTACTGAATAATATCACCATACATCTACTGAATAATACCTATATACATTTACTGAATAACAACACCATACATCTACTGAATAATACCACCATACAGCTACTGAATAATACCACTACACATCTACTGAATAATATCACAATGCATCTACTGAATAATATCACCATATAGCTACTGAATAATACTACTATACATCTACTGAATTATTCCACCATACAGTTTCTGAATAACAACACCATACAACTTCAGAATAACAGCACCATACAGCTAATTAATAACAACACCATACAGCTACTGAATAATACCACCATACAGCTACTGAATAATATCACAATACATCTACTGAATAATATCACCATACAGCTACTGAGTAATACCACCATACAGCTACTGAATAATACCATCATATAGCTACTGAATAATACCATCATATAGCTACTGAATAACAACACCATACAGCTACTGAATAATACCATCATACAGCTACTGAATAATACCATCATATAGCTACTGAATAACAACACCATACAGCTACTGAATAATACCCCCATGCAGCTACTGAGTAATACCACCATACAGCTACTGAATAATAGCACTATACAGCTACTGAATAATACCATCATATAGCTACTGAATAACAACACCATACAGCTACTGAATAATACTACCAAACAGCTACTGAGTAATACCACCATACATCTACTGTATAATGCCACCATACAGCTACTGAGTAATACCACCATACAGCTACTGAATAATAGCACCATACAGCTACTGAATAATACCACCATACAGCTACTGAATAATAGCACTATACATCTGCTGAATAATAACATTATACATCTACTGAATAATATCACCATACAGCTACTGAATAATACCTATATACATTTACTGAATAACAACACCATACATCTACTGAATAATACCACCATACAGCTACTGAATAATACCACTACACATCTACTGAATAATATCACAATGCATCTACTGAATAATATCACCATATAGCTACAGAATAATACTACTATACATCTACTGAATTATTCCACCATACAGTTTCTGAATAACAACACCATACAACTTCAGAATAACAACACCATACAGAATACACCATACTGAATAATACCACCATACAGCTACTGAATAATATCACAATACATCTACTGAATAATATCACCATACAGCTACTGAATAATGCCACCATACAACTACTGAATAATATTACCATTGCAACTAAATATTACCACTATACATCCACTGAATAATACCACTATAGAGTGTAAACAGTCAGTACGAAGACTGGTAGAGGGTAGGTATGTGCCACTGAGATTTCTTATCCCAGTGGTGTAAATCTCTGGGAAGTTCGTTGCTCAGCAAGGTCAGTTGGTGAGCAGGAGTTTTTTAGGCTGGATTTCAGGGTCCGGGATTTAGGAATGGCTGTAGAGATTCTGGGTGGGATGGCCATTCCCATACCCATACCTCCACCCCAGGTTTTGGTTTCTAGAGGTTCTGAGTCTCAGCTGGCCCTGATTAAAAGGGAAGCTGACAGTGTGAAGAGAAAGAGAGAGTGAGGAGGAAGGAGATTGTTGTTCCTCCAGGGAGACTGCTATGAACAAAACACCTAACAAAGTGTACTTGCACGCTCAAGTGGTGGCTGCTACAGGGTGAGAACTTTAAAGATTGTTTTTCCACAAGTTATATGGTTTTGTTTATTGCTTTACCCAGTGGACTCAATCTCTGTACAAAAAGGATCTGTTTCTTTGGTGCAAATAAAAAGTACCCGCTGTTTGTGTTTACCCCGTTTCCGTGTGCATGACTGCCCAATACAGCAGCCCAAGTGGGATGCCAGCTCACATATGGTGGAGAATGCGGGCATCACGCTAAGGGTAAATGCACAGTTCCTTAATTTGATTGGACTTCCCGTATGTCCTGGGTAAAAGCAGCAACAGGATTGAAAAAAGAGACTGTTATGGAAGAGCTCATAAAACAGATGGCGCAGGCAAACCTACAACAGCAGAGGACTCATGCGGAGGCTATACAGGTTCAACGGGAGACCAACCGCCTGCTGGGTGAGCAAGTCTCCGCCCTAAGAGAGACGGTCATGGCTCAATCACAGTTACCACGGGAAACAGCCACCACCCTGATAAATGTGCGCAAAACAGTGCAAAGCACCCTGCAGAAAATAGCTGCTGCAGATGATGTGGAGGCATATATAGCCATGTTTGAAAGGTTGGCGGAGTGAGAGAAACTCCCTCTGAAAGAGTGGGCAGAGGTCCTGGCACCATTTTTAGTGGGAGGACCAGAAAAGGCATACTACGACCTGACACAGGAGCAAGCCAGTGACTATCACCTATTGAAAGCAGAGATCCTGGCTCGGTTGGGGGTTACCCTTTCTGTGCGGGCTCGTCGGGTTCATGCTTGGCGGTACGAGAGGACTAAACTGCCGCGATCCCAGCTGTTCGATCTCCTGCATCTGTCACGCAAGTGGCTTCAGCCCAAAATCCTAAATCCTAGGGAGATGGTGGAAAGAGTGGTGATGGACCTCTACATGAGTAGCCTGCCAAGAGAGTTTTATCGCTGGGTTGCACAGGGAGACCCCCCAGACTCTAGACCAAATGCTTTCGGCAGTCGAGAGGTATACCTCTACTGAAGATTTTCTTGCCCCTGAACCAAAAGTGCGACCTCCAGAGTGAGGCTACGAGGTCCACCCTGCTGCGGTAGGAGCGAATCCGGTCCCCAGGACCCGAATGGCAGAGTTGCCACGAGGAGGGAAGCTAAAGTTTAAACCCCTATCACCAGGCACCCAACAGTTCCAGTCTCCAATCCGGAGTAGACCTGACTTTCTCTGTTGGAGGTGCCAGCAGCCAGGCCACATTGCGGCCCACTGTCCCCAAAACGCGGAACCGATGTATTGCTGTGCCACTCGACAATGCTCTCTGTTTGCCCATTTGGCCTGCAGTGTTGGTACCCGACAGGATGAGGGACTACAGGAGCGACAAGTCCTTGTGAATGGGGCCGTTGTCACAGCCCTCCTGGACTAAGGGAGTCTGGTCACACTCTTGCGGGCCACCCTACCACATGTACTGGATAACCCGGAAAGGCGGGTGGGGGTGATATGTGTACATGGTGACACCAAGGACTACCCGGTGGCCAACGTCCCTATAGAGACTGACTGTGTGTCTCAGGCCCATGAGGTCGCGGTTGTAAATAATTTGATTCATGCCTTTATCATTGGCCGTGACTTTCCCTTGTTCTGGGAGCTGTGGGACCACAGGTCGGCTAGGTTAGGCAGGAATAATGTTGATACTTTGTCTTTGCACCCTGTTCCTTTAAATGAGGATGGGCCCACTGAGGCAGTAGTGGTAACCGAAAAGGGGGCCTACAATTTTCCTCTGGCGGTTTTAGCAGGAGAAGAGGGTGAGCGTGCAGGTCCCGAGGCAAGTCCCCCTGATCTTGAGGTATCCCGGGACAACTTTGGAACAGCTCAACTGAGAGACCCCACCCTAAAAAATGCCTTCGGAAATGTGACCGTCATTAATGGTGTTCCGCAGGGTCGTAATGCGGATAAATGTTTTCCCCATTTTGATCTTAATGGGGATCTACTGTATCGGGTCACGCAAATAAGGGAGACCCTAGTTGAACAGTTGCTTGTACCCGCCCCATATAGACATATGGTACTGGACATGGCTAACACCCATGTGCTAGGTGGTCATTTAGGTACAGATAAGACTCAGGACAGGTTCCTACAAAGATTCTACTGGCCAGGCTGTTATAAAGAGGTTGCTAACTATTGTAAATCATGCCCAACCTGTGAGTTAACTACTCCTGTAGCCCACTTTAGGAGCCTGTTAGTTCCCCTACCTATAATTGAGGTCCTGTTCGAACAAATCGCGATGAACCTAGTGGGACTGTTAGTTAAGTCTGCCCGGGGCCACCAGTATATTCTGGTGGTGTTGGACTATGCCACCAGATACCCTGAGGCTATCCCCTTGCGAAACACCTCCTCTAAATTTATTGCTCGGGAGTTGGTTCACATATTTTCGAGAACTGGCCTGCCAAAGGAAATATTGACAGATCAGGGAACCCCTTTTATGTCTAAAATCATGAAAGAGTTATGTAGGATCTTGAAGATCAAACAAATAAGAACCTCTGTCTATCATAATCAGACCGATGGGCTGGTAGAGAGGTTCAACAAGACCCTGAAGGGGATGTTAAAAAGGGTTGTGGAGAAGGATGGTCGGGACTGGGATTGCTTATTGCCCTATTTGTTATTTTCTATCAGAGAGGTCCCTCAGGCCTCCACTGGGTTCTCCCCATTTGAGTTACTGTATGGCAGGCACCCCCGTGGTCTCCTCGATATTACCAAATAAACATGGGAGAGTGAGGCGACACCTTATAGGAGCATAATAGAACATGTTGCACAAATGCAGGATCGGATAGCCAGGGTCATGCCCATAGTAAAGGACCACCTACAGAGAGCTCAGGAGGCACAGAGACAGATATATAACAGGGCAGCCAAAGTGAGGCAGTTTAACCCGGGTGATTGCGCATTGGTGTTAGTGCCCACAGTTGAAAGTACATTTTTGGCCAGGTGGCAGGGCCCCTATGAAATTGTGGAAAAGGACAGTGAGGTAACTTACAAGGTACATCAGCCGGGGAAAAGGAAGCCGATCCAGCTCTATCACATAAATTTAATTAAAGCCTGGCAGGATAGGGAGTCCTTGCTAACTTTCTCAAAAATATCTGAAGATCAGGATGTGCAGATTAGAAAGGTTAAGATGGCTGAAACTTTGTCACCGCCACAAAAACAAGAGACGAGTGAATTTTTACAGCATAATAGGGACCTGTTTTCAAATCTCCCAGGGGTTACTGATGTGATAGAACATGATATTATTACTGACCCGAAAGTCAAAGTAAGCATTAGGCCCTATAGAATCCCAGAAGCCAGGAGACAGGCCATCTCAGAGGAAGTGAAACGCATGTTAGCACTGGGGGTGATTGAGGAGTGTCACGGACACTGGGTTTGTGGACCCACTAGGCCGCTCCGCCGTAGCAGGGAGGCAGCTGACCAGGTCACAGTCTATGCGAAAGTAAAATGGCAGACAGTAATGCTTGGGTACCTGAAAAAGTCTGGGCGGTGGCTGTGGCTTCAGCGCGGATGGAGGCAGGTGCGGCAAGTGGCGCCATACGGGGCGGGCAGTATCCGATGAGCGGTAGACACTTGACGTGGCAGATGGCACTTGACGTGGCAGATGGCACTTGACGTGGCAGAAGACACTTGAATGCGGGTAGGCACAGGAACAATACGGAATACAGGAACGGTAACAGGGCACGGGTAACAGCTGGAACGGGAGACACTAAGGGACCATTTGCGAGACAGACTGGGAAAGACTAACAACGCTCAGGCAAGGATTAGAAGGCCAGGGGCCTTCTTATAGACCAGGAAATCGTGGCAATTGATGATGATGATTTCCTAATTGCGTGCGCTGGCCCTTTAAGGCCGGGCGCGAGCGTGCGCGCGCACCCTACGGGACCCAGCCGGACGGAGCGGAAGTGAGCGCTGGCATCTCCTAGGAGGGAGACAGAGGCCAGCGCTCACAGATCCATGGCTGCGGGCGTCGGGAGGTGAGTAAACCTGACGGCCCGCGGCCATGGGCGCTACAAGGAGTCTAATAGTGGGTGGTCCAGCCCCATAGTATTAGTTCCAAAACCCGACGGGACATGGAGGTTCTGCAATGACTTTCGTAAGCTGAACAAAGTTTCCAAATTTGATGCCTACCCTTTGCCTAGGGTAGATGAGTTAATTGAGCAATTGGGGCCAGCCAGATATATTACAACCCTAGATTTCACAAAAGGGTACTGGCAAATTCCGTTGTTAAAGGAAGCCAGGGAGAAACCTGCCTTCTCCACCCCAGAGGGGCTGTTTCAGTATGTAACCATGCCCTTTGGGTTACAGGGTGCACCGGCCACCTTTCAAAGGGCGATGGATCAGGTTTTGAGTCCGCACAAAAGATACGCGGCAGCCTACCTAGATGATATAGTCATCTTCAGCACTAACTGGGAGACCCATTTGAATAAAGTTCAGTCTGTGTTATATTCCCTCAGAAAAGCAGGGTTTACTGCTAACCCAGAAAAGTGTGCCATTGGGTTAGAGGAGGCCAGGTATTTGGGCTATTTGGTAGGAAGAGGTGTGATAAAACCTCAAGTGAACAAAATTGAGGCAATACAAAATTGCCCACAGTCCCTTACAAAAAAACAGGTGAGGGCATTCTTAGGTATTGGGGGATACTATCGATGGTTTGTCCCAAACTTTGCCTCCATTGCAGCACCCTTAACAGATCTAACAAAAGGGAAGAAGTACGTCATGGTTCAGTGGTACCCAGAAGCAGAAAGGGCATTTCAGGGGCTTAAGAAAGCCTTGTGCAGTCAGCTGGTGTTCATAGCACCAGACTTTTCGAAAGAATTTGTTGTACAAACCGATGCCTCCAATGTTGGTTTAGGGGCAGTCCTATCGCAAAAAGTGAATGGGGAGGAGCATCCTATAGTGCACCTAAGTAGGAAACTCACTTCTTGTGAGAGGAATTATTCAATAGTGGAAAAGGAATGGTTGGTCATAAAGTGGGCACTAGAGACGCTGAGATACTATATACTAGGCAGAAAATTCCGGCTAGTTTCGGATCATGCCCCCTTGAGGTGGATGTGCCTCAACAAAGGAAATAATGCAAGGGTAACTAGATGGTTTCTAGCATTGCAAAATTTTAATTCAGAGAGTGAGGCGGAAGGAGATTGTTGTTCCTCCAGGGAGACTGCTATGAACGAAACACCTAACAAAGGGCACTTGCACGCTCAGGTGGTGGCTGCTACAGGGTGAGAACTTTAAAGATTGTTTTTCCACAAGTTATATAGTTTTGTTTGTTGCTTTACCCAGTGGACGCAAGCTCTGTACAAAAAGGATCTGTTTGTTTGGTGCAAATAAAAAGTACCCGCTTTTTATGTTTACCCCGTTTCCGTGTGCGTGACTGCCCAATACAGCAGCCCAAGTGGGACACCAGCTCACAAGAGCAACTGAATAATATTACCATAGAAACGAAATATTACCACCATACATCTACTGAATAATAACACCATACAGCTACTGAATAATACTACCATACATCTACTGAATAATACCACTATACATCTACTGAATAATACCACTATACATCTACTGAATAATACCACCATACAGTCACTGAATAATATCACCACAGAGATACTGAATGATTCCAGCATACAACTACTGAATAATACCACTATACATCTACTGAATAATACCACTAAACATCTACTGAATAATACCACTAAACATCTACTGAATAACAACACCTTACATCTACTGAATAATACCACCATACAGTCACTGAGTAATATCACCACAGAGATACAGAATAATGGCACCATACAGCTACTGAATAATACCACCATACAGCTACTGAATAATACCACCATACAGCCACTGAATAATACCACTATACATCTACTGAATAACAACACCTTACATCTACTGAATAATACCACCATACATCTACTGAATAACATACTGAAGCAACTGAATATTACCACTATACGCCTACTGAATAGTACCACCATACATCTAATGAATAACACCACCAAACATCTACTGAATAACACTACTATACAGCTACTGACTAACAACACCATACAGCTACTGAATGATACCACTACTCATCTACTGATTAATACCACCATACAGCTACTGAATTATACTGAACTATACCATAGCAACTGAATAACACTACTATACATCTACTAAATAACAACACCGCTGAGAGAGTCACATCCCCAGCAGCCCTATATTCGGTATGTGTTAATAAAACACTTTAAAATTAGTCTTCATGTATTTCTGAGCCCACTGCAACCGTTTCTGCTTGTGAGCATTGTTTAGGGGTGGCCGAATAATAGCTTTATGCACACTTGGTGGATAGGGTTATTTATACTGACTCTCTTCCACCCTGGGCATAGCCCCCAGAACTAGCTACGTGTGAAACACGTGTTGGGGTTTGGATCCCCCATTGCCCTGGTCTGTATGCCTCACTTTACCTGACTTGGTTACTAACCATTCTCTTCACTTATTTTTGTGGACTATTTTGTCCACTTTCTATGTGTGTTTATATGGCTTACCAGTCTCCTATTGCACTATTTGCACTTTATTATAATATGAGGTTATAGGACCCGGTCTATGAGGAGATCCATTTTCGTGCGTAATGTGTATCTTTTTATATATCTTTTTTACATGTATGTATTTCTAATAAAGAATTGTTACATTTGGTAGCAAAGTTCCTGCGTGGTTCTTTGTAGGTGGTCATGGCTGGATAATACCGCCATACAGCGGTCAGATACTACTTCCAGACAGGTGCTCTGCAGAGTATCATCATGCTGTAGACAATATAAGTAAATACAGTACTGATCAGATAAAGTCACAGGCAGAATAAACAACAATTAAATCCAATGATTCACAGGTGATCTCTTCTCTGATTGGAGTGACTTGCTTTCCCAGTCTTCTCCATCCAGCCCAGATCTTCATGAAGATTTCTTCCAGCTACGAATCGCTTCTGCAGAGTTTGCCGCACTGACATTTTTGGGTTCTCAATCCACACTTTGTAGTAACACAAGCTCCCTATCCTGCTGCCTTCTTTAACAGTTCCAGCCCCATTACTGTGCCTTCTGTGTTGCTACTATAGTGCCCCCAAATAATAGTGTAATACAGATTTTGACCCAAAAAGAAATAGTGCCGTGCAGATAGAGCCCCCTTCCCCGAATAATAGTGTTATAGATAATGTTCCCCAAGAAATACTGCCATTCATATAATGCCCCATCTAAAATGCTTCACTGTAAATAACACAATTTACATCGTGCTCACTCTAAAATGACCCACAGTAAATAGCATCATTCACATCAGGCCCACTCTAAAATTCTCCACAGCAGATAAAACCACTCACACTGTGGCCCTCTAAAGTTGCCAACAGTAAATAGGGCCATACACATAGTGCCCCCTCTAAAATTCCCCACAGTAGATAGCGCCATACATATATTGCCTCCAAAATTTTTCATCTATTCTGTAAAAAGCACCATGGTGGTCAGAGACGTAGCTAGCTACTCCTGCACCCGGGGCAAAGATTCAGATTGGTGCCCCCAACTTATTTCCCAACATCTCCTTCCCCCTCACCATGTTTGTTTTCTCTACCAATCAATGAGGTATAATTTTTTTTCCACCATTTTTTTAATGTAAAAGCATTTTTTTATAAGAGACAAACACATGCAGAGACACACACTGTAACATATACACATACACATACAAAGACAGAGACACACACTGTATACACACTACACACACATAAACACACAGACACTCACCATGTCTCCTTGCTGACAGGTCAGGACAGGTCAGGTGACTGGACTGGTCCACTCCCTGGCCGTCACAGACCCCAGTCAGAACGCTGCTGCGTAATTTCCTGGCTCTTCCTAAGGCTGCTGCAGGTGTCCGACATACGGGGCGCTTATCAGCAGTGATCAGCTGCTCTTCAGCACCCTCCCTTCTCTACCACCTAGTTGCACCCGGGGCACATGCCCCACCTGCCCCCCCCCTAGCTACGCCCCTGATGGTGGTAACTACAGGTGGCTGCTATGCAGGGGCGTAGCTAAAGGCTCATGGGCCCTGGTGCAAGAATTCAGCTTGGGCTCCCCAACACCACAAGACCCCTGCCCGTACCATTGCCCAGCCGCTTTGTCCAACAGCCCCATGGATGCCCACACAGTATAATGCCCCCCATAGCCACCCCCACACAGTATAATACTCCCCATAGCTGCCCACACACAGTATAATGCTCCCTGTAGCTGCCCCCATACAGTATAATACCCCCATAGCTGCTCTCATACAGTATAATGCACCCATAGCTGCCCTCATACAGTATAATGCTGCTGCACACACAGTATAATGCTCCCATTGCTGCCCCCACACAGTATAATGTTCCTCATTGTTGCCCCCATACAGTATAATGCTCCCCTTACATTATGATGCCCCCTATAGATGCCCACAGAGTATAATGCCCCTCATAGCCGCCCCCACACAGTATAATGCCCCCTATCACTGCCCCCACACAGTATAATTCTCTCCATAGCTGCCCCCACACAGTATAATGCTCCCCGTAGCTGCCCCCATACAGTAGAATACCACAATTGCTGCCCTCACATAGTATAACTAGTATAGAAAACACTTTACACAGTATTATATATATATATATATATATATATATATATATAATACTGCAGTGGTCTGTTAAAATATATAAAAATGCTCCCCATAGCTGCCCCCACAGTATAATGCCCCCATAGCTGCCCCCATACCTATGCATTTTATTCATGCGAGTTACTATATTGTAATAGAAAATATGCATTTAGTGCTTGCTAAAAAAAAAAAGGGACTTAAACAGGGACTGATGTCAGTGGAAAGGATTACATAAAGTTATAGGCTGGAGGATTACTTATTGAACTTCTACAATAGTAGTAAGAAACAGGCACTTAAATGTCAATTCTGAATTAGTTGTACTGTGACATCTGACCGTTGGCCGAGTGACTCTTGGAGCTAAGGGATGTCCTCGTATGGAAACTCAATACATGTTGCTGTTGACAGTACTCAGATGACATGGCGCAAAACAATGCAGACTGCTGCTTTCAATGAGAAAACCAAGAATGGCAGTGACATGCCGCACTGTTTGTTCCTCACCATGTGAGCCCTTTCATTTTATTCGGAATCTATTTCTTAGAAGAGGTCCTTTCAACTCTTCTCTGTAGAAATAATAGACTGGAGCTTTGCTTATGTTAACCCAGGGTCTTTGTTTAACCTGGAATTTCAGCTGTACAAATGATATATTTGCACCAATTGCCATATGTGTTTGTCTAGGGATTTTTTCCATTTTCTTTATTACAGTAGGAGCGACTGGAAAAATGGACATACCTTGTATCTTTACATATGGCGGAAATCTGTAAATAGTCTGTTTGCATTTATCTCATAGACATCAACCTCCTGATGGTTAATGGTTTATAAAGATGATGATTGTTATTGTCTGTATTAGTCCATTTATTTAAACCTTTAACATGTATAAACAAATATTAAATGTGCTAGACGGACTTAAAACAACTAGTTTGCAAGTGTATTTGTAAAGTGTATGTGTCAACTCAAGCCTTTCTGTTGACTGAGGCAAAAAGTTAAATGACACCACTCCCAGAAATTGGAAATGGGAAAGAGAGTTGGGCATCTGTGGCACTCAAAGAGTGTTTTTGGATTTCGGCCCCAACCGTAAATTTTCTGGTCACACCTTCTAAATGACTCTGTTCATAGACGCAAGACGATATCGACAATACTCATATTAGTATCCACACTGCCAGCTACACAATCTAATGTCAGCATAGTAAAGCACGTTCACCTGTTCCAAGCTCCCATGCTGCTCCTTCCTCCATTGTTAGAAGTTAAGAAGTAACATGCAAGCAGTCTATTAGCTACTGTTGCATTTTTGTTCCTCGTTCTGTGCCAAAAACAATGATCAGTACTGGGGCAGGAACTTTAAAATTATTGTATTTATAAACTCCATTAGGGACCTCCATCAATAAGTTGAAGCAGTGAGCAGAAGGAATGTCATTGTAGAATGCAACATGTTTGTGAAAGACATTGAAAGCCCACTGATTCCAGTCAGCTGCATGTAATACTTAATTTGCCCTGTGGTGGCACTGCTGGGGAATGGAACACCTGCTGCCAGGTTTCTCCACAGATTATAGTAAACCTACAAACAACCTCTAAAGAAAGGGAAGCGGGGGGTCCCCAAGAAACTGTAGAAACAACCGAGAAGCAATAAAGCACGGGGGATAACACACCCCAATGAATGATATTCAAAATATATTAGTCACGTATTGTAAAAGAATATATAGATCTTTATTAGTAAGTAACAATACATGGTATCACATAAAATACAATAAACATACAAACAAACATATGGAGAGCAGCAGCACGGTAGACTGATAAGTATACCAAAGGGTTAAGCAAACCTGGCCCAGCTCAGAGTCTACCATCCAAAGTCAGATCCCAAAATAGAAGATAAATAATAGATATGTGTTGTAGAAATGAATATATCAAGAGATGCTATGGAGACTGCATAGTATATAAAGAACAATAATCTGCTATATAGCTCTGGAGATATGTAACGAAAAATGTGAGGAGAACCAAGCAGGAAAATGGCAGTAACAACAAAATCAATTGATATCCTAATATTAACAAAGAAGGACACACATACCTAGGGACATGATGGGAGAGAGCTGAGATGGAACACGGGAGCAAAAACGCCTCGACGCGCGTTTCGCCACGGACTGGCTTCGTCAGGAGGCTAACGAATATTAAAATAAGGGGGACTATATAAAGGGGAGCTGGCACTAATAATGATACACACCTGTGGATGCTGCGCAGATCGACGCTCACACCGCATGTTGCGAGGCACCTCATCACCAAGTGCGCCAGAGTGTTCGCATGGTGATGACGCATTACGTCAACTGACGCAAGGCGCACATCACCAAGGAGATGCGAACAAACAAATTTGGCACCATGGAATGAGATACTCACAGCGCATGCGTGGAGTAGCGTACATACATACAAACACTAGGTGAAATCAGAGGGCAGGAAGAATAAATGCCCGACAGCTCAAATTAATAAAGAGCTCAAATGGGGACGATTTGATCAAACTATAATACAGATGACAGATATCGATGTTCAATTTATGCAAAATATATTAAAAATAATAAAAAATATAGAAATGATAGACAAGAGTAATCTATATGCGACTCAAATTAAATATAATAGCAAAAAGAGCAATAATGATATGTGTTATATACATGAAAGATATAAATATATAAACAATATATTCCTTCCTTGTCTTTTTATAGTGTCAACATTTATTAATTAATAATGCCTACGATTTCATTATAGGTGATACCTATATACACTCTATCTAATAATAATAAATAATAGGTGGAAAAAACGTGAAAAGTGAAACTACGTAAAATGAATGTGAAAAAAATGTAAGAAATTATTATGTGAATTTTTTTGTAAGACAAAAAATTGAATACAATAGAGGGTGTTGCATAAATAAGTAAGTGAGTGAGAATAAATATGTATATACTATACAACCAAAAAACACAGTTGGTGTTTAAAAAAATATATATCTATATGTACAATTTCAATAATTGGTGCAAATAAAGTATATTGTGAAAGGAAAGTGAACAGAGAATACACAATGATATCACAATAGACATTAATATTCAGATAACATGCATGTAATGACATCTAAATGACAAATATATACGAAGGATAATAGTGACATAAAATAAAGGATATAAATCAAATAAACATATATAAATAATGAAAACAGTGAATGAATAAATAATGAAAACATCATTGGTGTAAAAAATAAAATTAAACAATATATATATAAATAGAAAATATAAAATATAAAGTACAAAATAGAATAAAAAATATATGAATAAAAAATAAAAATAATGAAAACTAATAAAAATTAATAAATATGTATAACAGTGAAAATAAAGAATAAAAAATGTAAACAAAGTGCAAAAATTATGAAAATAGAAAATATATTTCTCTATCCCCTTCCTTTATTGAAATAATGCATAGGAATATGAGAATAAAAAGAGAAAGAGAATATACAACTAAACAGTATATGTATAGACAACTGAGTAGATTGAAGCTATATATTCAAACTTGATAGAAGAGATCATCCCCCGATGCTCAAAAATTCATACTATATAATATCTTCATGAACTGGATATTCGGCCCAAAAGAACATCACAATAGAATAGGCCAGCAAAACTATGGACATTGAACATAAAAAACAAAAATTAGAACAATTAAACAGACAAAGTCCCCCCAAAAGAACATTATTGATAAAAAATAAATTATAAAGAAAAATTAATTAAAATTAGCGCAAAAGGTGACAGTTACAGAAAGGGTTTGAAGCTAGTGGCCTCATTCAGGCCAAAAGGTGTGGTGGTGTTTAGAAGTGTGATCCACTTCATTTCTTTTTTCAAGAGGGCCTTACGGATGTCACCACCCCTACATCCCAAATGAACCCTGTCAATACCCCGAACTCTTAGGCCTCTGGGGTCACAGGCATGGAATTCTCGAAAATGACGAGGAACAGGTTGGAGTTGGTCAAACTCCTGGGCATTCCGAGCCGACTGAATCTTACTTGCATGTTCAAGTACACGTATCTTCAAAGGTCTACTAGTCATTCCGATATAGATCAAGTCACAAGGGCATGTGGCAAAATATATCACGGCTTCCGTTTTACAAGTGATGTTAAAAACTATCTTGTATTCCTTATCCCTTTTTGAATTAAAGAAGGAAGGTACTCGCAGAATATATTTACAAGCTGCACAACTACCACAGTTAAAAGAGCCCCATGGAGGGGCACGACTACCAAAGGGATTGCTTGGAGTCTTAGAGATATAGTGGCTAGCTGTCAAAAGATCGCGTAGATTTTTGGGTAAGCAAATAGTGGTAGTTGTGCAGCTTGTAAATATATTCTGCGAGTATATTGACTTGATCTATATCGGAATGACTAGTAGACCTTTGAAGATACGTGTACTTGAACATGCAAGTAAGATTCAGTCGGCTCGGAATGCCCAGGAGTTTGACCAACTCCAACCTGTTCCTCGTCATTTTCGAGAATTCCATGCCTGTGACCCCAGAGGCCTAAGAGTTCGGGGTATTGACAGGGTTCATTTGGGATGTAGGGGTGGTGACATCCGTAAGGCCCTCTTGAAAAAAGAAATGAAGTGGATCACACTTCTAAACACCACCACACCTTTTGGCCTGAATGAGGCCACTAGCTTCAAACCCTTTCTGTAACTGTCACCTTTTGCGCTAATTTAAATTAATTTTTCTTTATAATTTATTTTTTATCAATAATGTTCTTTTGGGGGGACTTTGTCTGTTTAATTGTTCTAATTTTTGTTTTTTATGTTCAATGTCCATAGTTTTGCTGGCCTATTCTATTGTGATGTTCTTTTGGGCCGAATATCCAGTTCATGAAGATATTATATAGTATGAATTTTTGAGCATCGGGGGATGATCTCTTCAATCCAGTTTGAATATATAGCTTCAATCTACTCAGTTGTCTATACATATACTGTTTAGTTGTATATTCTCTTTCTCTTTTTATTCTCATATTCCTATGCATTATTTCAATAAAGGAAGGGGATAGAGAAATATATTTTCTATTTTCATAATTTTTGCACTTTGTTTACATTTTTTATTTTTTATTTTCACTGTTATACTTATTTATTAATTTTTATTAGTTTTCATTATTTTTATTTTTTATTCATATATTTTTTATTCTATTTTGTACTTTATATTTTATATTTTCTATTTATATATATATTGTTTAATTTCATTTTTTACACCAATGATGTTTTCATTATTTATTCATTCACTGTTTTCATTATTTATATATGTTTATTTGATTTATATCCTTTATTTTATGTCACTATTATCCTTCGTATATATTTGTCATTTAGATGTCATTACATGCATGTTATCTGAATATTAATGTCTATTGTGATATCATTGTGTATTCTCTGTTCACTTTCCTTTCACAATATACTTTATTTGCACCAATTATTGAAATTGTACATATAGATATATATTTTTTTAAACACCAACTGTGTTTTTTGGTTGTATAGTATATACATATTTATTCTCACTCACTTACTTATTTATGCAACACCCTCTATTGTATTCAATTTTTTGTCTTACAAAAAAATTCACATAATAATTTCTTACATTTTTTTCACATTCATTTTACGTAGTTTCACTTTTCACGTTTTTTCCACCTATTATTTATTATTATTAGATAGAGTGTATATAGGTATCACCTATAATGAAATCGTAGGCATTATTAATTAATAAATGTTGACACTATAAAAAGACAAGGAAGGAATATATTGTTTATATATTTATATCTTTCATGTATATAACACATATCATTATTGCTCTTTTTGCTATTATATTTAATTTGAGTCGCATATAGATTACTCTTGTCTATCATTTCTATATTTTTTATTATTTTTAATATATTTTGCATAAATTGAACATCGATATCTGTCATCTGTATTATAGTTTGATCAAATCGTCCCCATTTGAGCTCTTTATTAATTTGAGCTGTCGGGCATTTATTCTTCCTGCCCTCTGATTTCACCTAGTGTTTGTATGTATGTACGCTACTCCACGCATGCGCTGTGAGTATCTCATTCCATGGTGCCAAATTTGTTTGTTCGCATCTCCTTGGTGATGTGCGCCTTGCGTCAGTTGACGTAATGCGTCATCACCATGCGAACACTCTGGCGCACTTGGTGATGAGGTGCCTCGCAACATGCGGTGTGAGCGTCGATCTGCGCAGCATCCACAGGTGTGTATCATTATTAGTGCCAGCTCCCCTTTATATAGTCCCCCTTATTTTAATATTCGTTAGCCTCCTGACGAAGCCAGTCCGTGGCGAAACGCGCGTCGAGGCGTTTTTGCTCCTGTGTTCCATCTCAGCTCTCTCCCATCATGTCCCTAGGTATGTGTGTCCTTCTTTGTTAATATTAGGATATCAATTGATTTTGTTGTTACTGCCATTTTCCTGCTTGGTTCTCCTCACATTTTTCGTTACATATCTCCAGAGCTATATAGCAGATTATTGTTCTTTATATACTATGCAGTCTCCATAGCATCTCTTGATATATTCATTTCTACAACACATATCTATTATTTATCTTCTATTTTGGGATCTGACTTTGGATGGTAGACTCTGAGCTGGGCCAGGTTTGCTTAACCCTTTGGTATACTTATCAGTCTACCGTGCTGCTGCTCTCCATATGTTTGTTTGTATGTTTATTGTATTTTATGTGATACCATGTATTGTTACTTACTAATAAAGATCTATATATTCTTTTACAATACGTGACTAATATATTTTGAATATCATTCATTGGGGTGTGTTATCCCCCGTGCTTTATTGCTTCTCGGTTGTTTCTCCACAGATTATAGCACATTGCTTGGGGTGTAAGTAGTGGCACACCGTATTATCAGCTTATTTTTGGGGACCTTCCAATAAAAGGCATTGTTGAAAGCGTACAACCCTTTTTAAGTGCTACAGGATACTTGCGCATGAGAATCACTGCATTATTGATTGCTCTTACTGGGACAATACAGGGAAAGTGCAAGGACAGAAGGGATCCAAAACCAGAATACTTGCCTCATGGGTGCACTCCTGTATATTTTGCTGTCTAATGTCATATCAGGGATTGCAATAGTGAGCAATAAAATTGAGCAGTTGCAATTTATTGGTATCAGGCGATTTGTTGATACCAATACTTCTGATTTATCCATTTATTTTTTTTTGTATTATCCTCCAATCCTGTGGTTTAAGACAATGCACACAAGCGTATTATGACTCCATATAACACGAGTTGTACGGAGCTACAATATGGCACTTATAGACCTCTATGGAGCCCTACTGTACTTCCATATGCCTCCTATTTCATAAAGATTACACAGAGTTTTTTCCTATCAAATTTCGCATGAATTTGTGACATTCCAAAGGAAAATGTGTCATGCTGCATCAGATGCTGTATTAGGCTGGAATAGCACATTATTTTAATGCAGGTTTTTTTTCTCACCTACCCTCAGTAGTGGATACAAGATGAAGGATAAATCTTGCCTTCCCACTTTTTTCCCTTCTTTTGGATCAACTCCTAACTTTGGCTAAAAAAAACTGAAGTAAAAGCTGATCAAAGGGGCAGAATACCTCTATAGTACAGCACACTACAGAGCACCACATGGTGGCATATAGAGTGCCTACGGATCAGTAGTATGTAGCCATAAAGACTTTGTGTGTCACTGCAACGTGCGGGTGGTTGTGATGTGATGAAAGAGCCCTCCAGGATTGTAACAGAAGAAGATGAAATGAAGCAGGAAGTTAGCGTAGCCCCCTTTAAAGGGGTTTTCCCATGAAGGACATTTATGACATATCCACAAGATCTGTCATAATTGTCAGATAGATGCGTGTCCCACCTCTGGGACTCGCACCTATCTCTAGAACGGGGCCCCCTAAACCCCGTTCTAGCTTTTGGTGCTAATGCTGTCTCCCGGCCACTTCCTGACTTTATGGTCGGGAGGTACGCAAACAGCGTAACTCGCTGAGCTATGCTGTTTCCGTAAGCCCCATAGACTTGAATGGTAATTACGGAAACAGTGTAGCTCGCATGCTAAGCTGCTTCCGTAACTGCCATTCACTAGTATAGGAGATACGAAAACGGCGTAGCTCACTGAGCTACGCTGTTTCTGTAACTCCCAACCATGTCCCGACCATAAAGTCAGAAATTGGCCAGGAGACAGCGTTGGCACCAAAAGCTAGAACGGGGTTCAGGGGGCCCCGTTCTAGAGATAGGTGCGGGTACTAGAGGTGGGACCTGCATCTATCTGACATTTATGACATATCCTGTGGATGTTCATGGGAAAACCCCTTTAACTTTTACTTTCAGCTTAACAATATGTAAACTATGTACAGTTTGCTTGCCATTGCTAAAGGTACACTCAGCCACAAATATTATATACATTCCTCCTGATGTGGGAGGTACAGCATTTAGTTACAACTATATACAGGTAGAGCAGGCTGGCAAGATAGCTGACTTGTTGTATGTGACCAGCAGAGCAAGGGCCAAGGGCACCTCCCTTGATGCAAGGGAATGTCTGCTCAGGCCTAGTAGGCTGCAAAATTTTGGCTGCGTCTGTGTGATAGTGGCTGGCACATTACTAAGAAGGCCCCAATAGACCTATTGTATGAGAACAGGCTGTTTACTAAGTTGTTTCCTTATCGCTGGATACTGCAGGCTCACTCTTCACTTTAATTATCCTGAACATTTCCTTTACGTTCTTCCTTTCACCGACTTGCAGGGGCGGCGTTAGGGGGGGGGGAACTGGGCCCCCATACTCTTATGGCCCTAGGGCATTTATGGGCTGGGCACCACGTGCCCCCTCATGCCCGGTGACGTCGCCGCTAGCACCGGAGGGGCCCCAGTGCTAGCGACGGCCACATTCACTTGCATCTGCGTTCTCAGGACGCAGATACAAATGAATATTATAGGCTGCAGGCCACATTAGGCCTGCAGCCTATAAGGCGCCAGGAAGAATCCCTGCGCAAGCTTGCGTGATGACGTCACTGCATCACGCTGGTCTGCGCATGCGTTCTGCCCAGAGGCTGTGCATTGCTCCATCCATAGCGGGAATGGGGCAAGGTAAGTGCAAATTTTAAAAAAAATATTTGGTGGCTGTCTGGCAATATACAGGGGGGATTGCTGTGTAGAACTTTATACAACGGGGGATGCACTATATACAATAGGGGGGCTGTGAAGCACTATATACAAGGGGGCACTGTGTGGCACTATAAACAAGGGAGGAAGGGCTGTGTGGCACTATATACAAGGGGGCTGTATGGCACTATATACAAGGGGGGGCAATGTGTGGCACTATATACAAGGGGGCTGTATGGCACTATATACAAGGGGAGGGCATTGTGGCACTATATACAAGGGGGGCTGTGTGGCACTATATACACAATGGAGTGGGGGGGCTGTGTGGCAATATATGGGGGGCATTGTTATGTAGCACTATATACAAGGGAGGGGTTGTGGCACCATATACAAGGGGGTGGCTGGGTGGCACTGTATACAAAGTAGGCTGTGTGGCACTAGATATAAAAAAGAAGGGGTGCTGTGTGGCACTATATACAAGGGAGGGGACTGTGTGGCACTATATACAAGGGGAGGGCATTGTGGCATATACAAGGGGCCGTGTTGTACTATATACAAGGGGGGCTTTGTGGCACTATATACAAGGTAGGGGGCTGTGTAGCACTATATACAAGGGGGATTCTGTGTGGCACTATACACAAGGGAGAGGGGCTGTGTGCCACTATATACAAGGGGAGGGCATTATTGCACTATATACAAGGGTGGGGGGCTGTGTGGTGCTATATAAAAGGGAGGGGGCTGTGTGGCACCATATACAACGTAGGGGGCTGTGTGGCACTATATACAAGGGGGGTCTCTGTGGCACTATATAAAAGGGAGGGGGCTGTGTGGCACCATATACAAGGGAGGGGGCTGTGTGGCACTATATACAAGGGGAGGGCATTGTGGCACTATGAACAAGGGGGACTGTGTGCCACTATATACAAGGAGGGGCTGTGTGGCACTATACACAAGGGGGACTGTGTGGCACTATATACAAGGGGGTTCTGTGTCATTATCTACAAGGGAGGAGGGGCTGTTTGGCAATATACAGGGGGATTGCTGTGTAGCATTATATAAAAGGGGGGCTGTGTGGCACTATATACAAGGGGGGGCTCTGTGGCACTATATACAAGGGGAGGACAGTGTGGCACTATATACAAGGGTAGGACAGTGTGGCACTATATACAAGGGAGGGGTGCTGTGTGGCACTATATGCAAGGGAGGGTGGCTGTGTGGCTCTATATACAAGGGGGCTGTGTGGCACTATATACAAGGGGAGGGCATTGTTGCTCCATATACAAGTGTGCCACTATATACAAGGGGGGCTGTGTAAATAAGGCCTTAGTAGTTGACAGAGTGCACATAATTAAAATATTGTATTGAGATTGAAATATTGTATCAAAAATATATAAAAAATATATATATCAAAAACATTTGAAGTATTCATGATATTTAGAGTATGGTTTCAGAGATAGCATTTAGACCGGTGGGAATTAGAGTATTCAACCTGTATATCCAGTATACCTCTCGTCAGCATAGAGTTTCAAACCTATTAGGTTGCGAGGCATCTATATAATCGATGGGTACTATTTGATAGCATTTAAAATCACCCACATGCGCTGAAGTGCAATGTTTGGGAATACTATGGGTCCACATTTTTTTTCATGCATTTTGAACGATGCTGATTTAGGCGACAACGTAAGGGTTGGGTAGTACGTCCAACGTATTGTGCTCCACAGATGCAGCTAATAAGATAGATGACAAATTGCGACAAATTTTTCACCCGTGTTGTTACTAGTGAAAGATTTGCACTTATGTTGGATGCTACAGCAACAAAGGCAACGTGTTTTCTCCCACCGGTAACTTCCCAAAGTGGGAGTGGGGAGTTTTTTTGTTTTTATTGTCCAGTGTTTTACTCGGCTAGGGGCCAGTAAATTCTTGAGAGTTCGAGCTCTATGAAGGTACAAATACATTTATTTTGAAGGAGAGGTTTTAAAAAAAGGGTCCCGGGTTAGTAAATGCCAATGTTTAGTAAGAATCTCTCTAATTTTCCCAAATTTTTTATTGTATGTAGTGATGAAGTTGAGTTTATTTGGGTTAGAGTCATCTATTTCTTATGATTTTTTTTAGATGGTATTAAGCAGTCTGATTGCTTTAATTTTTTTGCTCTCTGATATGCATCTGTAAGAAGGTGATTTGGGTATCCCTTTTGTTTGAATCTTTCTTGTAAGATGGTAGCTTCTTGTTTAAAGTCATTGTCTCGGGTACAATTTTTGCGTATTCGTTTGTATTGGCTATAGGGGATGTTTTGAAGCCTTTTTTTATCATGGCCATTTGAGAAATATAAATAACTATTTGCATTTACCTTCTTAACCCCTTAACGCTCAGTGATGTATTATTCCGTCATGGTAACCATGCCGTTCGCGCTCCATGACGGAATAGTATGTCAAGGGAGAAACGGCCATTTCGGCCATCTTCCCGACATATACAGGAGCTGTGACAGCTGCTGTTTTGTGCAGCGGTTACCGCAGCTCCCATAGCGGGGATCGATCGCTGTGTCCCCGCTGATTAACCCCTCAAAAGCCGCGATCAATAGCGATCGCGGCTTTTTAGGGGTTAAACCACAAATCGATGGCCCGTTACATGATAGCGGGCAGCGATGGTTGCTATGGCCACCAGACACCTAACAATGGCGTCCGGCTATGCCATCTATGGAAGCCTAGAGTCGGGACCCACTATGCTTGCTGTCAGTGAGTAGCTGACAGCTCTAATACACTGCACTACGCATGTAATAGGGTCACTTTTGGGGGATTTCCACTGTTTTGGCACCACAAGAGCTCTTCAAACCGGACATGGTGCCTAATAAAAAGGAGGCCTCAAAATCCACTAGGTGCTCCTTTGCTTCTGAGGCCGGTGCTTCAGTCCATTAGCGCACTAGGGCCACATGTGGGATATTTCTCAAAACTGCAGAATCTGGGCAATAAGTATTGAGTTGCTATTCTCTTGTAAAACCTACTGTTTTACAGAAAAAAATGGAATAAAAAGGATTTTCTGATAAAAAAAATAATTCTGTAAATTTCACCTCTACTTTGCTCTAAATTCCTGTGAAACACTAAAGGGTTAATAAACTTTCTATATGCTGTTGTGAATACTTTGAGGGGTCTACTTTCTAAAATGGGTTCTTTGATAGGGGTTTCTAATATATAGGCCCCTCAAAGCAACTTCAGAACTGAACTGGAACCTAAAAAAAAAAAAAAGAGGCGATACTTCGCTTCTTACATTATACTGATAATGAGCAGTGCCCACCCCGAGATGACCCCAGTTTTGACCGTTTGTATAAACTGAGACCCCTATTAGACCGTTTCGGTGCCAAATTTTCCAAAGCATGCACCCCCGAGATTTGTATTTGTATTGATGAGTCCTTGGTACATTTTAAAGGGAGGCTTCAATTCCACCAGTACCTGCCAAGTAAGAGGGCAAGGTATGGCGTGAAGATGTATAAGCTGTGCGAGAGTGCATCAGGGTATACTTACAAATTTAGGATATATGAAGGGAAGGACACCAGTATTCAGCCCTGAGAATGCCCCCCATTACTGGGAGTTATGCAAAAATTGTGTGGGATTTGGTGTACGCAAGACTGGACCAGTGTTTACCACCTCTACCTGGATAATTTTTGTACTAGCGTCCCACTCTTCAAGTGCCTCGCTTCCAGAAGTATTACGGCATGCGGCACTGCTAGAAGAAATCTGAGAGGCCTCCCTAAAACTCTGCTTGGGCAAACAAGAAGGGGTGAGAGCAGGGCACAATCTAGCAGCAACATATTGTGTCAAGTACAAGGACAAGAGAGATGTCCTTGTATTTACAACAATACATGGCCACACCAGTACCCATGTACATGTACCTGTACAGAGACCCCCCAAACCAGACTGCATCCTGGACTACAATAGGTACACGGGAGGAGTGGACTTGTCAGATCAAGTCCTGAAGCCCTACAGCTCCATGCGGTGTGGCATAAGAAGCTGGCCGTGTATATTTTGTACTCTACTTGGAGCGGGAATATTCTTTAGGGTTTGTTTGCGTCTGAACGTAATACTTGGTTTGTCTGATAGTTCGTTTTTTAGATATAGGTCATTTCTCAGAATGTGCCAATGTTAAGATAGAATAGCTCTAACTGATTTGTTCCCACTAATATACACTACCGTTCAAAAGTTTGGTGTCACCCAAACAATTTTGTGTTTTCCATGAAAACTCACACTTATATTTATCAAATGAGTTGCAAAATGACTAGAAAATATAGTCAAGACATTGACAAGGATAGAAATAATGATTTTTATTTCAAATAATTTTCTCCTTCAAACTTTGCTTTCGTCAAAGAATGCTCCATTTGCAGCAATTACAGCATTGCAGACCTTTGGCATTCTAGCTGTTAATTTGCTGTGGTAATCGGGAGAAGTTTCATCCCATGCTTCCAGAAGCCCCTCCCACAAGTTGAATTGGCTTGATGGGCACTTCTTGCGTACCATACGGTCAAGCTGCTCCGACAACTGCTCTATGGGGTTGAGATCGGGTGACTGCTCCGGCCACTCCATTACAGATAGAATACCAGCTGCCTGTTTCTTCCCTAAATAGTTCTTGCATAATTTGGAGGTGTGCTTTGGGTCATTGTCCTGTTGTAGGATGAAATTGGCTCCAATCAAGCGCTGTCCACAGGGTATGACATGGCGTTGCATAATGGAGTGATAGCCTTCCTTATTCAAAATCCCTTTTACCTTGTACAAATCTCCCACTTTACCAGCACCAAAGCAACCCCAGACCATCACATTACCTCCACCATGCTTGACAGATGGCGTCAGGCACTCTTCCAGCATCTTTTCAGTTGTCCTGCGTCTCACAAATGTTCTTCTGTGTGATCCACCTCAAACTTCGATTCGTCTGTCCATAATACTTTTTTCCAATCTTCCGCTGCCCAATGTCTGTGTGCTTTTGCCCATATTAATCTTTTCCTTTTATTAGCCAGTCTCCGATATGGCTTTTTCTGTGCCACTCTGCCCTGAAGGCCAGCATCCCGGAGTCGCCTCTTCACTGTAGACGTTGACACTGGCGTTTTGCGGGTACTATTTAATGAAGCTGCCAGTTGAGGACCTATGAGGCGTCTATTTCTCAAACTAGAGACTCTAATGTACTTGTCTGTTGCTCAGTTGTGCAGCGGGGCCTCCCACTTCTCTTTTTACTCTGGTTACAGCCTGTGTGTGCTTTCCTCTGAAGGGAGTAGTACACACCGTTGTAGGAAATCTTCAGTTTCTTGGCAATTTCTCGCATGGAACAGCCTTCATTTCTAAGAACAAGAATAGACTGTCGAGTTTCACATGAAAGCTCTCTTTTTCTAGCCATTTTGAGAGTTTAATCGAACCCACAAATGTAATGCTCCAGATTCTCAACTAGCTCAAATGAAGGTCAGTTTTATAGCTCCTTTAAACAGCAAAACGGTTTACAGCGGTGCTAACATAATTGCACAAGGGTTTTCAAGTGTTTTCTAATCATCCATTAGCCTTCTAACACAGTTAGCAAACACAATGTACCATTAGAACACTGGAGTGATGGTTGCTGGAAATGGGCCTCTATATACCTATGTAGATATTGCATTAAAAACCAGATGTTTGCAGCTAGAATAGTCATTTAGCACATTAACAATGTATAGAGTGTATTTCTGATTAATTTAATGTTATCTTCATTGAAAAAAACGGTGCTTTTCTTGCAAAAATAAGGAAATTTCTAAGTGACCCTAAATTTTTGAACGGTAGTGTGTGAGGGGATGAAATTAGTATTACATCTTGTTGGCTCTGTTTTCTTATGTGTTTGATTAATAAAGTCCTGGGATAACTCGGCAGCTTTGGAGCGTGCACCTTTTATGAGATCAATAGGAACATTTTCAGGCTCCAAACATTACATCCAGGGGGCCTGAATGACATTTCAGAATCATCATTGGACAAAAAAAAATTCCTTAACCCCTTAATGACCGGGCATGTTTGTACCTTAATGACCAAGCCAGATTTGTCAAATCTGGTATGTCTGACTTTATCAGAGAATAACTCTGTGAAAGTTTTGAATATCCAAGTAATTCTGACATTGTTTTTTCATCACATGTTGTACTTTATTTTAGTGGTAAAAGTAGACTGATACGATTTGCGGAAATTATTAAAAAAATTGAAAAATTGAAGACATTTTGTAAAAATTATCATTTTTCCCTATTTTTAACTGCAATATGTCATATATGTACATACATACTGTACAATTTTTTTAATTAAATATATATTTCCATGTCTTTACTCTATTTTGGCAGCACTTTTGAAAAAAAAAATTTTTTTTTGAGCAATTTAGAGGACTTACAAATTTAGTAAGAATTTTATACATTTTGAAGTACATTTTGTTTTCCTGCACCAAGCCAGGTTTTCAGAGGCTCATCGGTGTCAGAATGGTGGAAACCCCCACAAGTGACCCCATTTTGAAAACTACACCCCTTAAGGTATTTATTAAGGGGTGTTGTAAGTATTTTGACCCTACAGTTTTTTTGTAAGAATTCATGCAAAGCAGGCGTAAAAAAATATAATTTCACTTTTTTCATAAAAGTATCACTTTGAAGACCGATTTCTGTGTAAAGTAACCATGAGAATGAAGAAACACACCCCAAAATATATCACCCTGTTTCTCCTGTTTTCAAAAATGCCCCCATTGTGACCCTATTGCATTGCTTGGACACACGACAGGGCCCGAAAGGAAGGGAGCACCCGGAGGCTTTCAGGACTCGTATTTTGCTTGAAAATGTTTTAGGCCCCACTGTACATTTGGAGAGGTTTTGAACTACCAGAACGATAGAATCTCCCCATAAACGACCCCATTTAGAAAACTAGACCCCTTAAGGTATTTATCTAGGGCTGTAGTGAGTACTTTGACCCCACAGTTTTTTGCTAAATGTAATGCATAGCAGGTGAAAAAAAAACAAAAAACACTTTTTTCATAAAAGTATCACTTTGAAGACCGATTTCTGTATAAAGCAACCATGAGAATGAAGAAACACACCCCAAAATATATCACCCTGTTTCTCCAGTTTTCAAAAATGCCCCCATTGTGACCCTAATGCATTGCTTGGAGACACGACAGGGCACGAAAGGAAGGGAGCACCCGGAGGCTTTCAGGACATTTTGCTTGAAAATGTTTTAGGCCCCACTGTAAGGTGTTATGCCAAAGAAAAATAATTCTATGAATTAAAAAAACCTCAAGATATTCATCTAGGGGTATAATGAGTATTTTCATTTTAGCGTGTCCAATATGATAATGGGAAATGGGGTGAAAAGGATTAGAAAATCAAATAATGGAAATGTTTGAAGGGACAAAACAGTAGTGCAAATAAAATCTTCAAAAAAAATTAGTAATCTAGTGAGGAATGATATGTTCGGAAACACTCGTGTATGCACAGCCCTGGTTTGTCTGGGCAGGACTCACATTGGTAGCCCGTGTCTTTCCTAATACCATTTTTAAAACACACACGGCACCTTTTTTGTGGACGTGTCTTTTTAGCGGTTGGGGGCACTTGGGAAGGGAAATGCTGTCCCGGAATCACCCTGCTGGCCTCACTTGATGTTGTAGCCCTGCCATCACCACCCTGGTTTCCGAAAATTAGGTTTTTTATTACTTTTTCCTGGTAGTTCAGGTAAGGTCCGTTGTTGCCTGCCTTCCGAAAAATAATAAAAGAATTATAAAGTGCCATTTGCACCAGATTTATTGCCAATTTCTTGTACCAGATCCTTGACTTCCTTACTGCGCTATAGGGCTGCAGCATTTGGTCGGCAAGGTCCACCCCTCCCATGTGCTTATTATATTGCTGTATGCAGAGGGGTTTAGAAATGGTGGCATCCCTCCCACGTACAGGCACAGGGCTGCTTTCATCTGCATGAATTGATGTCAAGATAAAGACATCTTTTTTGTCTCGGTATTTAACCACCATTACCTTTTCCTTACAAAGGGTTTTCTTTTCACCACGTTTTAATTTTAAATTTACCAGGGTCTTTGGAAGGCCTTTTTGGGTCCGTCTAATTGTGCCACAAGCTACGGTTTTTCTGGCCAATAGACATTGGAACAAGGGCACACTCGTATAAAAATTACCTACATACAAGTGATGACCCTTGTCCAACAGCGGGTGAATTAGGTCCCAAACAATTCTGCCACTTACATTGAGCATGGCTGGGCATTCTGGGGGGTTGATCTGGGTGTCCTTTCCCTCGTATACCCTAAAACGATGGGTAAAACCAGTGCTGCTCTCACAAATTTTATATACTTTCATGCCATATTTGGCCCTCTTGGTGGGTATATACTGTCGAAATTTTAGCCTCCCTTTAAATGAAACCAGGGATTCATCCACAGCAACATTTTTATCAGGCGTATATGCCTCTGCAAATTTTAAATTGAAATGCTCTATAAGAGGCCTAATTTTAAATAGCCGATCACGGTTGGGGTCACTTGCTGGGGGGCATTGTGCATTGTCGTTGTAATGGATAAATCTCATTACGGCCTGAAAACGATTGCGCGTCATCACTGCACGATATAGGGGCGTATCGTACAGGACATCCGTCGACCAGTACGATCTTATAGTCGGCTTTTTTACAAGGCCCATGTTCAATAGTAGTCCCCAATATTTAAGCATTTCTGCTTTGTCAACCGGCTGCCAGTTGTTTTCCCTGGCATAAAATGAATCGGGGTGAGTTAAAATAAAATTGTTGGCATATAAATTTGTCTGAGTAATTATTAGATTAATTAAATCTTCTGAAAAGAAGATTTTAAAAAAATCTCCCTCGCTAAATCCTGTGGTGTTGATGTTAATTCCTGCGGCAGGTATGAAATCAGGAATTTGGGGAATAAATGTGGCGGCGGACTGCCAATCAAGGTCACTAACACTCGGCTGACTTTCACTGGGCCTGCTCCGCTGTGCTTGGGGCTCATCACTGTCGCTACTAGATGATGAGGATGATAATAAAAACTGCTCCTCACTTTCGCTTGTAGTGTCTGTATCAGAGCACAACATTGCATACGCCTCCTCGGCTGTAAACATCCGCTGAGCCATTATTTTAGATCAAAATCTTATATATATATATATTTATATTTAACACGCACTAGATAATGTGTAACGACTATGTACCTTACTAACCCTACACCTATCTAACGCTAATTAACGCCCAATCCCTAACACTACCTATAACACTAAACAATTCCTTTTTCTTTATACAAGACCCTAAAACGCACCTAATTAGCCCTACACCTAACGCGAATTAACGCCAAATCCCTAACGCTACCTATAACACTACACAAATCCCCCCCCCAAAAAATTTTTTTTTATTTATTTTTTTATTTTTTTCTTTATAACAAAAATAAAATAAAAAGTACGCTAACTAACGTCCTACACCTGCCGCTACCTAACACTACCTGAACGATAAATTATATATTTTTTTATTTTTTGTACAATTTTTTTTATGAAAGCAAATGTAACAGGGATAAGGGGAATGGTAACAGGGATATTGGGGAGGCAGTGTAAGGGTTAAATTTGTCTGTTTTTTAACTTTTTGATGATGACAGGAGGATCAAGCAGCACAGCTCTGATCTCCTCAACACAACTGACAGGACTGAGGAGATCAGAGCCGAACACCGGCTTTTCCACCTAGCACACTACGTCACGCACTATGATTGGTCAGTAACTGACCAATGATAGCGATCGTGGCGCCAGGACATCGTGATTGGTCTCTCGACCACTCACAGAACTGATCAGCTGTCTAGGACAGCGGTCAGAACGGACTTTTCACTCTGTGTTTACACAGAGTGACAGTTTGAAAATCTGACGAAAATGAACGTCCTGGTGCGGGCACTAGCACCCAACCATGACGTACATTTTCGTCACTGGTCGTGAAGGGGTTAAATCTTTTCTCCAAGATGTTGCATTCTTTATAAAAATTACTGTCTGTAGTATAATTTTTTCTCACCCTTCTAAATTGCCCGAAGGGTATATTTTTTTATCCAAGGAGGGTAATGAGCACTCTTAAAATTGATGTAGCTGTTAACATCTACTAACTTAAAATGGGTTTTTGTAGTTAAATTGTTGGTGCTTTTATCAAAAGTAATGGTCAAATCTAAAAAGGCTATAGATGTAACAGAAAAAGTATGCGTAAAAGATAAATCACAATTGTTTGAATTTAAAATTTCAATAAATCGGGAGGCCTCTTCCTCATCACCTTTCCATACAAAGAAGAGGTCATCGATGTAGCATCTATACAGTAAAATGTTATCTTTGAAGGGATGCTCCCCATAAATATATTTTTTCTCAAAGGCTCCCATATAGAGATTAGCGAATGCCGGTGTAAAGAGGGTGCCCATTGCACAACCCTTAACCTGATTAAAAAAATGATTGCCAAAACTAAATACATTATGTTGAAGAATAAATTTGATGCAGTTAATTAGAAACACAGCCTGCGTAGTTGGAATATAGGTACTAGTGGATAAGAAAGAATTGACTACTTCCAAACCTTTGTCATGGGGAATATTGCTATAAAGCGCAGTTACGTCCGTTGTCAAAGAATGTATTGAGTATGTAGAAGAGTCAATTTCTAGACTAAGTAGGTCTTTAATTAATTGGGTAGAATCTTTTAAATATGATGGCAAAGTAAGCACAAAGGGTTGGAGGTGCAGATCCACAAAATGGGAGAGGTTACTTGTGAGTGAACCGATCCCAGAAATGATGGGACGTCCAGGGGGATTAGTAGGTGACTTATGAATTTTCGGAAGGTGATAAATAAAAGGCATATTGGGAAAGGGGACATGTAGAAAACTTTTTTTTCTTTTTTCGTAAGAAGTCCATCTTTAAAGGCTGCATCTATTAGGATTTTGTATTCGCATATTTAGGATGGGAGTGGGTTAGCAGGCAGTTTGCGGTAAAAGTTAAAATTAGCGATGTTTCACCTAAATATTTGTTTTATCTTGGATAACAATGCCGCCCCCTTTATCTGCAGGGTGGATTACAATATCCTAATTGTTACGTAATGTTTTAATTGCCCTTCTCTCATGTAGTGTGAGGTTATCTGGATAGGTACAAGGATTGTCCATTGTTCTAAGTTCATTGCCTACCAAGGTTGAAAAAGTGTCTAAAAGAGAACCTTGATGGTGTAGTGGATAAAACTCTGATTTCGAGTGGACGTCTACTGTAACGGCAGTGGGAATTGTGTTCATCACACAGGGATCAGATGTGAGGGAGGGCACCAATGTGGACTTTGAACTAGCAAAAGGCCTAACTAATGTAAGTTTCCTAATGAACCTATTAAGGTCCATAAACAGTTCAAAAGTATCTGATGGAGCTGTAGGGCAGAATTAGAGGCCTTTATTCAGTAAGCTTATTTCATGTGCATTTAAGGTATAAGATGACAAATTGAATAGATTTATGATTTGATCCGATTTCTCTTTGTATAGAGTGGCACAGATTGATTTATTGTGTTTCTCTCCTCTCCATCCTCTGTATCTATGTCTAATTTTCTTTTGGTGGAAATTTTCTGGATTTTCGGGAAAATATGAGTTATGGTTTGTGCATTTGGGCTCATAATTTAGGGTATCAGTAGATCTTTGCTTGTCACTGTAGTGGTTAATGGGGGCATGGTTAGCTGGGATAGGAGATCTAAAAAAGAAACTGCAGAGTAAGTAATATCCAAAGAGGATGTAGGGTAATCCGATTTACTGTAAACAGTAGTACACCTTTGTTCATTATGTCCAGATATGAGTTGACTGATGCATGAGCTATTGGGAGAACCGTCACTATGTAGTGAATGATTAGAAGAAAACGCTTCTGAAAAAAGGGGAGTATAGTGTGTAGATGTACTAAAGACGTTAAGCTATCTTCAATTGAGTCATTGAGTAACGGTGTAAGAGGATTTGGTGTGGGGTTATCTTCCATTATTTCAGATGGCAAATGTAAGCGTAAAAGATGAGCCTCTAGATCTGATGATTTGAAAGCATTCATAGGTATATTATGATTTAGATGAACTGCAGATGAAGGGTTGGTTTGCCTGGGAACCAATCCTAAAAGGGGAGTGCAATCAGTGATGTCGCAAAATGGTTTTAACGATAATGTAATCATGGGGTTATCGTACATATTAGTATTAGTATTAATCGGGGCGAGCTCTGCTGCTTCCTGATTTGACATCTTGTGATTAGGTCTAAGTTTAAAACTATTCTTGAAGGATCTACTATGAGTGGGTGATTTATTAAACGGAATCATAGAACTAGATTGAGCTGTTTTTTTGATGCTTTGGTGGACAATATAGTCACATAAAATGTTATCTTTTTTAGGGATGTGATGTGTAGTCAGCTCGATCTCTCTTCAATTTATTGGCCTTTTTTAGTATAAGGTCTTTTTCGTAAAGGGTCAAGCTATTATTGGGGAAATCACGATGGTCAGTAAAATTAAGTAATTGTTCTTTAATTGAAATCTCCAAGGTGAGTGATTTACTTGATGCTGTTCTTTTGCTAAGTAATCTCTCGAGGAAACCTACATGGCAGTGATTAATAAAATTATTCCAGTCTGTGCTGAATAATACATTAGTAGGGTAAGGGTTATTCAGTAATAATCTAAGGCCACTGGGAGTAATGTTCTCGGTAATATACAATTGTAGGAAACGACAGTCAATGTTCTGTAGTGCTTCCTTTTAAGGGTATCCTCTAGTAATAAATAGAGGTCCGTCATTTTTTTAGTTAATTCAGGAGCATAATCAGCACTCACTGCTTCGTGTCCCCGGAGGGATGTCAGTCCCAATGGATTGTAAGATTAGAAGTTCCCGCAGGCGGTTTCTCTCATCGATGAAGTCCAACATCATATGTTGTAATTCCAAAAGGTACTTGGTTAGTTCTATTCGTGATCCCAATAAAGGGAGGATGCAGGTCGCAGAAAGGAATAGGGTGAGTCCGGCAGGAATGCGGCCACCACTGCAGGAGAATCTTTGGAACCAAGGATCTCGTTTGGGGATCAACAAAGGTGGAAAAGACTTGACCTCCTAATACGAAATGCTAACTCCAGTTGGAGATGATGCAGTCCGATCTAAAAGTGGAAATAAGAGCAAAAAGCATGGCGCCACATAGTGCAGGCCAATCAAGTTAGGCAAGCTAAAGGTAGTGACATACCATGCTCACCTAGGTATTGTGTTAAAACAATATTGGGAAGGTAACCACAAGGATAGTCCCCAAGTGCTGCTGCCAAGATCCAAACGGGTTAACCGTACGGCCAAAGATAATTAACGAAAATAGAAAAGGAAGGATCTTTTGAGGCACTGCTACGTGGCATATAGAAAGAAGGCACGGGAAATAGCAAGTGGAATATATATAAAATATATCTATTTAATATGAATAATGGTGGCTACGCGTTTCAACGCTGAACCAGCGTCTGCCTCAGGCCATATACATCACATGCAATACAGCTTCTTATATATCATAGGGTATTTAGATTCAAAACGAAAAAAAGGCCACCAAAGTGAAAAAGGGTCAAAGTGCGACCGTGACGTCACAAACATACAAAACGGCATTTACGGTGAAATTTAAAACCAGGCAATTCTCATATAACAATAGTAACAATAAACTGTATTAAAAAAAATAGAATAATATCTAAGATTTCGATAGTAGAAATGTATATTAATTATAAAAATTAGATACAAACGGTTAATAAAGTTAGCAGCCAACAGACAGATAAAACCATACATTGTATAAGTATAACATTTTAAAAAACAAAACAAAACAAAAACATATTTAGTAAATAGTAGTAGGTAACTTACTTCAAAGTAGAAACATAAAAATAGATGCATCAGAAAAGAGGGGTTTCAGTTGCAAAGATGCTGCTGGTTGCCAAGTTACACAAGCGACGCCGAGACGCGTCTCTGGAGTCAAGGCAACCATGTGTGACTACGGAAGCTGAAAACAGTCAAAAGAAAAAAAACAAAAGTAACAGAGGGCTACGGATGGGTAAGTCATAAAGGAATTTGTTTATAACCGCATTTGTTGTAAGATAATAATCTTTAGAGATGTATGTTACAGTTTGGTTAAATAAACTGCGTGTATTCAAATGATTTAAGTAGCGATATGGTTAGATTGTGTTTACGCATCAAATTCTGATGTTTTGGTGTAATAAATATACAAAAACTTATACATTCTCCTTAATCATGAGATAGAAGATTAGTGGGTATACTTTTTAAAAAAATGTTCATGGGAATTAAAAGCTTTTGCATTATTGCACAAGTTAAGTGGATCAATGGTATACATTTAAATAAGACATATATAAATATACATTAGTCCAATGATGATTCTGAAATGTCATTCAGGCCCCCTGGATGTAATGTTTGGAGCCTGAAAATGTTCCTATTGATCTGATAAAAGGTGCACGCTCCAAAGCTGCCGAGTTATCCCAGGACTTCTGTATTAATCAAACACATAAGAAAACCGAGCCAATAAGATGTAATACTAATTTCATCACATCATATAATAGTGGGAACAAATCAGAGCTATTCTATCTAAACATTGGCATATTCTGAGAAATGACCCATATCTAAAAAACAAACTATCAGACAAACCAAGTATTACGTTCAGACGCAAACAAACCCTAAAGAATATTCTCGCTCCCAGTAGAGTACAAAATTCTAAACCACCCAGTCCGAAAATGTTCCCCAGTTTTCATGGTTCGTTTAAATGTGGCCACTCACGATGCCTATGTTGTAACAATATTACACATAGAAAAGATACATACTTATCCACAGTTACCAGCGAATCCTTTCAAATCAAATCATTCCTCAATTGCGGTAGCTCCTATGTGATATATTTATTAGAGTGCACATGTCATTTACAGTATATAGGCAGGACGACACAATGTCTGCACACTAGAATTAATAAACACAGGTTTAATGTTAACACAGGCTTTCTCAAACATAGTATTTCTCGGCATTGTGCTTATGCACATAACCGACAATTTGATACAATTAACATCACCCCCATCGAACACATTCATTCTGATGTTTCCAACAGATTTTGCAAATTAAAACACAGGGAGAACTACTGGATTTTCAGGCTCCAAACATTACATCCAGGGGGCCTCAATGAGATTTCAGAATCATCATTGGACTAATGTATATTTATATATGTCTTATTTAAATGTATACCATTGATCCACTTAACTTGTGCAATAATGCAAAAGCTTTTAATTCCCATGAACATTTAAAAAAAAAGTATACCCAGTATCTTCTATCTCATGATTAAGGAGAATGTATACGTTTTTGTCTATTTATTACACCAAAACATCAGCATTTGAAGCGTAAACACAATCTAACCATATCGCTACTTAAATCATTTGAATACACGCAGTTTATTTAACTAAACTGTAACATACATCTATAAAGATTATTATCTTTCAACAAATGCTGTTATAAACACATTCCTTTATGACTTACCCATCCGTAGCCCTCTGTTACTTTTGTTTTTTTTCTTTTGACTGTTTTCAGCTTCCGTAGCCACACATGGTTGCCTTGACTCCAAAGACGCGTCTCGGCGTCGCTTGTGTAACTTGGCAACCAGCGGCATCTTTGCAACTGAAACCCCTCTTTTCTGATGCATCTATTTTTATGTCTCTACTCTGAAGTAAGTTACCTACTACTATTTACTAAATATGTTTTTATTTTGTCTTGTTTTTTAAATGTTCTACTTATACAATGTATGTTTTTATCTGTCTGTTGGCTGCTAACTTTATTAACCGTTTGTATCTAATTTTTATAATTAATATACATTTCTACTATCAAAATCTTATATATTATTCTACTTTTTTTTAATACAGTTTATTGTTACTATTGTTATATGAGAATTGCCTTGTTTTAAATTTCACTGTAAATGCCGTTTCTGTATGTTTGTGACGTCACGGTCGCACTTTGACCTTTTTTCACGTTGGCGGCCTTTTTTTCGTTTTGAATCTAAATACCATATGATATATAAAAAGCTGTATTGCATGTGATGTATATGGCCTGAGGAAGACGCTGGTTCAGCATTGAAATGCGTAGCCACCATTATTCATATTAAAATGATATATATTCCACTTGCTATTTCCCATGCTTTCTTTCTATCAGCCACGTAGCAGCGCCTCAAAAGATCCTTCCTTTTATATTTTTATTATTTAACAGGTATATACCTGTATATGTATGTATATTTGCCTGTATGTCTAAATATGTGCCTCTATGTATATACAGTATGTATGTGCGTGTCTATATATGTGGTTAATTTTTGGTTTTGTGGAGGGCAGCAATAGAGAATCCCGCACAGGGCGCCATCCAACCTAAGGTCGGCTCTGACTGTAGATTACGAGTTTGTTTAGAGGATGGGGTATAGGTGTGGAGGGTGCTGGAAAACCGAGAAAACAACACGTCTGTGTGTCAAATTCTGCAGAGACGAGTCGTGGCCTTCAATAAGTGGTCTGGGCCGGATGGAGAAAAATAGGGAAAGTGAACCACTCTAATCAGAGAAAATATCACCTGTGAGTCACTAGATATAAATGTGCTGTAATCAGTTATATAATCTGCAGAGCTTCTGTGTATAACTGGCGTCTACCACTATAAGGTCACTACATGGTGGTAATATTGGTCTTTATATGGTGGTTTTTATTCAGTAACAGTATGTGGTTATGTTGTGGTGGCATTATTCAGTAACAGTATGGGGGTATTATTCAGTCACCATGTGGTTATGGTGTGGAGGTATTATTCAGTAACATTATGCAGGTATGATTTCATCTGGTATAGTGGTATGATTTAATAACTGTATATGTATATAGATAATTTTTTTGTATGAGAGGGGGGACATAGCCTTTGGGTCCTGCAACACTCCTGGATGCGCTAGAAATCAGTGATATAGTTCTCTGCACACCGCCTTCTGAATTGACTGCATTATTGATACAGTAAGGGTAATTGATACAGTCGACTGCGCTATTGTTTCCGCCAGAAAACAGAAACCTTACGGAACGGAGACAAACGGAAACCATTTGCAATGGAAACATTACCATTGAACTCAATGGTAATGCAAACGGAAGCTATGATTTCTGATTGGTTTGCGTTCATGGGTTCCCCTGGCAGAAAGGTCTGACAGAAGCCATCAATGGAACCCCGACGCAAATGTGACCAGGCCCTAAGTCAGCATTAGAGGCCCCACTTTTAACCTTGCCCAGGGCCACACTTTGTCTAAAACCGGCCCTGCCGTCTTGCTAGCTCTTTTCTCATTGTGGGATACCTTCCTAACCACTTCTTGCTCTTCGGGACCATGTTGTAGCTCAGAGCTGTTTTTCTGATGTAGAGCTCAAAATCCTGTGCTTCTCTTCGAATAGCCATAGAGTTAAACGTTACTCTCCCACCCGTTCTGACATCAGGCGTGGGAAGCCTCAACTACACGCTGGGCGGTACAGTTGCCTCTGTACGGTACAGTTGAGAGTAACATTGGAGGAACACTTTAACTGGATGACTTCTCTTGAATGTTTTAACAGGAGATTAATGTAAATGTCTCTAAACATGATAGCCGTCTTCTGTAGCAATAATAGCAACCACGTTCTTCCCATAATTTTACATCAATCTTTCACATCTATTTTGAAGTAATCTGTTTTTGCCGAAATTTATTTTTAATCCATTTTTTTTTGTAACACAGAAGGTTTTACCAGAGAAATGCAACTCAATATTTATTGCCCAGAGTCTTCAGTTTTTAGGAATATCCCACATGTGGCCCTAGTTTGCTACTGGACTGAAGCACCGGCCTCAGAAGCAAAGGAGAACCTAGTGGATTTTGGAGCCTCCTTTTTATTAGAAATTTCTTTAGGCACCATGTAAGGTTTGAAGGGCTTTTGCGCTGCCAAAACAGTGGAAATCCCCCAAAAATGACTCCATTTTGGAAACGAGACCCTTCAAGGGAATTATCTAGGGGTGCAGTTAGCATTTTGACCCCACAGGTTTATTGTAGAAATTATTGGAAGTAGGTAGGGAAAATTAAAATCTACATTCTTTCAAAGAAAATGTAGGTTTAGCTAATTTTTTCTCATTTACACAAGGACTAAAGGAGAAAAAGCACCGCCACATTTGTAAAGAAATTTCTCCCGATTTTAAAACAATACTCCACATGTGTCATAAACGACTGTTTGGGCACACGACTGGGCTTAGAAGGGAAAGAGTGCTATTTTGCTTTTGGAGATCACATTTAGCAGGAATGGTTTGCGGAGGCCAGGTCGCATTTGCAAAGCCCCCGAAGGAACAAAACAGTGGAAACCCCACACAAGTGATCCCATTTTGGAAACTACACCCCTTGAGGAATTCATCTTTGTGTGTAGTGAGCATTTTGACGCCACAGGGTTTTTATTTTATAGATTTTATTAGAATTGGGCAGTGAAAATAAAAACAATCCTTTTTCTTCAATAAGACGTAGCTTTAACTAAAAATTTTTCATTTTCTCAACAAATAAAGAAAAATAAAGTACCCCAACATTTTTAAAGCAACTTCTCTGGAGTACGGCAATACCCCATATGTGGTCATACACTGCTGTTTGGGCACACAGCAAGGATCAGAAGAAAAGGAGCGCCATTTGGCTTTTGGAGTACAGATTTTGATGGATTGATTTCTTCGAACCGTGTCGCTTTTGCAAAGCCTCTAAGGTACCAGTACAGTGGAAACTCCCCAAAAGTGACTCCATTCACGAAACTACACCCCTTAAGAATTCATCTAGGGGTGTAGTGATCATTTTGACCCCACAGATGTTTCATAGATTTTATTAGGATTGGGCAGTGAAAAAAAAATCTTTTTTCTTCAATAAGACGTAGATTTAGCTCAGAATTTTTCATTTTCTCAACAAATAAAAGAAAAAAAGAACCACAACGTTTGTAAAGCTATTTCTCCTGAGTACGGCAATACCCCATTTGTGGTCATAAACAGCTGTTTTGGCACACAGTAGGGCTCAGAAGGGAAGGAGCGCCATTTGGCTTTTGGAGTACAGATTTTGCTGGATTGGTTTCTTGTCACTATGTCGCATTTGCAAAGGCCCTTTGGGACCAAAACAGTGGAAACCCCCCACAAAAGACCCCGTTTTGGAAACTACACCCCTCAAGGTATTCACATACGAGTGTAGCGAGCATGTTAACCCCGCAGGTGTTCTGCAGAAACTAGTGTGCACTCGATGTCGAGTGAAAATGTGAATTTTTTCCATTGATATGCCAATATGTGATGCCCAGCTTGTGCCACCATAACAAGACAGTTCTCTAATTATTATGCAGTGTTTCCCGGTTTTAGAATCACCTTACATGTGGCCCTAATCTTTGCCTGGACTATCGACCATGCTCAGGAGTAAAAGAGTACCATGCAAAGTTGAGGCTTCACTTGGCGACTTACAAAGTATTGGTTCACAATTGCAGAGGCTCTGATGTGAAATAATAAAAGAAACCCCTAAGAAGTGAACCCATTTTGGAAACTACACCCCTCAAGGCATTTATTAAGGGGTGTAGTGAGCATTTTCACCCCACAGGTCTTTTCCATAAATTATTGCGCTGCGTATGGTGCAAAGTAAAAAATTTATTTTTTTCCTAGATATGTCATTTCCGTGGGAAATATGTTGTGCCCAGCTTGTGCCACTGGAGACACACACCCCAAAAAATGTTAAAAGGGTTCTCCTGGGTATGGCGTTGGAATATATGTGGAAGTAAATTGCTGTTTGGGCACACTGTAGGGCTCAGAAGGGAAGGAGCGCTATTTAGCTTTTGGAGCGTGGATTTAGCTTGGTAGTAGTTTTGTTTTGGATTTTTACTGGTATTTCAGTTTATAATGTGGGGGTATATGTGAGCTGGGCAGAGTACATCAGGAGCATAGTCAGGTGGTAATATAATGGAGTAAACAATAAAATAATCCATAAATATTTGTTACGCTGTGAAGCAATCCTTTCTGCACAGGCCGGTGTCGCACTGATAAATGGTGTCCTTTCTAATCCCCCTTTTGGTCCACACTCCGCACCTTTGCAGTTTGGGGAATTTAACTGGGAAGTGTCATCCTGGTATTGTAATGTCCGTGGCTGCGGGCTGTCAGCTCTGTTCTCCCCCTGACAGCCGCAGCCACGAGTCGGCAAGCGCTGGCCCCAGCCTCCTCCTCAGGAGAAGCCAGCGCTCACGTCTGCTCACCACAGCCGGATCCCGTAGGGTGCGCTCGCACTCTCGTGCCCGCTCTTAAAGGGGCAGCGCACGCACCGGACCTCGTTCATGACCCTTGACCCGTGAGTACTATGGACTATAATAGGGGTCCAGCCCCCTAGTTCTTTGCCTGAGCTTTGTTGTGTATTCCTAGTATGTCTTGCGTATGGCCTCCTAGTGTTTCCTGCTCCCAGTGTTCCTGTATCCTATACTTGTATCCTGATCTAGTGCCGTGCTGTGCTGTATACCACGCCTGTCCTGACATTCACCTGCTGCCAAGTTCCTGCCTAGCCTGCCTTGCTACTGTCCGGGCTACCACAGGTACCTATACGAACTATAGACTTTGACCTGCGTCTTGTTGGCCAGCTGCCATACCATCAAGGCAGTACGGCCCAGTGGGTCCACATACCCCTCATGACAGTAGGCTCAGGCCATGGACCCCGCTGGTCAATTCAAGACCATGACAACTTCACAGGAGATGCGGGCGGATATGCTAGACCTCCGGTCTCGACAGTACCAACTCCTCCAGGCATTAAACATTATTGTGAATCAGCACGAGGTACAAACTGCCGTTCCTCCTACTACACCTCCTGGCAGTACAGATCCTTACTGCCAAGATGGTACGGCCCAGTGGGTCCACGAACCCAACGTGACGGCAAGCTCAGGCCATGGACCCCGATGGTCGATCCAAGACCATGACGACGTCACAGGAGATGCAGGTGGATTTGCTGGACCTCCAGTCTCGACAGGACCAACTCCTCCAGGCTTTGAACATTCTCGCACGTCAGCAGGAGGCACGAGCTGTCATTCCTCCTACTACACCTCCTGGCAGTGTTGATCCTCAGACTACACCTCCTGGCAGTGTCGACCCATGTTTTTCTTTGCCTCTTCCGGAACGCTATGATGGAGACGCAGGTTCCTGTCGTGGATTTTTGAACCAGTGCCAGATCCATTTCAGCCTGTATACTAGGACATTTTCATCTGACGGCGCAAGTGTCGCTTTCATCATCTCTCTCCTCACAGGCAAGGCTCTTGCATGGGCGAACCCTATCTGGGAGAGACAAGGACCAGAGACCCGTGACTTCCAAGCCTTTCTACGGACTTTTCGAATGGTGTTTGAGGAGCCTGGACAGGTCTCATATGCAGCGGCTTCCTTGATTAAACTACACCAAGGAGACACCTCTGTGAGTGAGTACGCCATCCACTTCCGCACCCTGGCGGGAGAACTGTTATGGAACAATGAGGCTCTGGTAGCTGCATTCTGGCATGGACTGTCTCCTAAAATTAAGGACGAACTTGCCATCTACCCTGGATGACCTCATCCTTCTGTCCGCCTGGATTGATATGCGGATCCGAGAACCGCCTCAGTTTCTTCCTGGCACAAAGGTTTGGCTGTCCTCCAGGAACATTCGACTAAGGGTGCCGTCATGCAAGTTTGCCCCCAGGTTCCTCGGACCATTCGAGATCATACAACAGATCAACCCTGTCGCCTATAAGCTTCGGCTGTCTCCTACCCTCAAGATCCCCAACTCCTTCCATATATCCCTCGTGAAGCCAGTGGTCCTGAACCGCTACACAAAGACTCCTAGCCCTGTGGTTGTCGTCAGCGGCCCTTCAGACACCTTTGAGATTTAAGAGATCCTAGACTCCAAAAGAGTGAGAGGAAAGACCTTTTATTTTGTGGATTGGAGGGGATTTGGTCCTGAAGAGAGGTCTTAGGAGCCAGAGGAAAACCTCAATGCTCCTGCTCTTCTGAAAATGTTTCTCTCTCGCTCTGGTGCCAAGAAGAGTGGGCATAAGAGGGGGGATACTGTAATGACCGTGGCTGCGGGCTGTCAGCTCCGTTCTCCCCCTGACAGCCGCAGCTATGAGTCGGCAAGCGCTGGCCCCAGCCTCCTCCTCAGGAGAAGCCAGCGCTCACGTCTACTGACCACAGCCGGACCCCGTAGGGTGCGCGCGCACGCTCGTGCCCGCTCTTAAAGGGGCAGCGAGCGCACCGGACCTTGTTCATGACCCTTGACCAGTGAGTACTGTCGACTATAAGAGGGGTCCAGCCCCCTAGTTCTTTGCCTGAGCTTTGTTGTGTATTCCTAGTCTGTCTTGCATATGGCCCCACAATATTTCCTGCTCCCAGTGTTCCTGTTCCTGTATCCTATACTTTTATCCTGATCTAGTGCCGTGCTGTGCTGTATATAACGCCTGTCCTGCTTCTCCACGCCTGACGTTCACCTGCTGCCAAGTTCCTGCCTAGCCTGCCTTGCTACTGTCCGAGCTGCCACAGGTACATATACAAACTATAGACTTTGACTGGCATCCTGTTAGCTAGCTGCCTTACCGCCAAGACGGTACGGCCCAGTGGGCCCACTAACCCAACGTGACAGGTTTAATACGGGCGCCCTCGCTTCCAGAAGATGTTTGGGCCCTACCCTTCCTGGTTCCCTAATTTTAAGCCCTTGATAAATCGCCAAAAGCAATTCTGGCATTATTTGTTAGTAGTTTTTTTTACGGCATTCACTGTGCGGGACAAATAACATTATATTTTTACAGTTCAGGTCGTAACAGACGCGGCGATAGCAAATATGTATAGTTTTATCATTTTTTTTCAATAATTAATGACTTGATAAGGGAAAAAGGGCGATTGTGTTTTATTACTTGAAACTTTTTTTTTACAACTTTCATTTTTACTTTTTTTTTTGCACTTTTTTTTTTACACTTTTCTTTAGTCCCACTAGGGGACTTGAGGGTCCAACTGTTTGATTCATGTTCTAATACATTGCACTACCTATGTAGTGCAATGTATTAGACCTGTCAGTTGTTCACTGACCGCAAACCGATCAGGCTCCGGCTCCTGTCGGGGCCTAATCGGCTTCCGTAATGGCAGACAGGAGGCCATTATTAGGCCTCCTGTTGCCATATATAAACAAGAGAAAAGAAGTCCATAAATATCAAGATTTTGAGAAAGTAGAAAAATCTTTATTATTAATCAAAATTTGTTTTTTTTTCTCCTTTCTCAAAATCTTGATATTTATGGACTTCTTTTCTCTTGTTTATATATTATGATTTGGAGTCCTTATCTCTAAATAAATGTAGTGGGTTGTTGAGACTTTTGCTTCCCACCCTGATATCTATGTGTCCTGTGAGACTTTTTTGTCTAACTCCTGTTGCCACAGTAGCTGTCGGCATCTTTGCCATCGCATGGCAGGCTGCCGATTTTCTACAAGCCCCTAAGATGCAGCGATCACTTTGGATCGCTGCATCTAAGGGGTTAATGGCAGGAATTGGATCGAGCTCTGGTTCCTGCCGTTACAGCGGGGTGTCCGCTGTAACATACAGCAGACACCCACTGCTGATGATGCCGGCTCAGCTTCTGAGCCGAAAGCTGAGCCGGCGCCATCTTGCCAATGGTAGTGGAAGCCTTTTAGGCCCGCCGGTGAGCGGGGCATCGGAGGCTCCGTTGCTGTATGACTGGGAGGCCAGTATTAGGCCTCCGGTTGCCATTGCAGCCACCGGCAACCCACCGATCATGTTGCTGGGGTGCCGGTGGCTAAAAACTCCTCAAATGCTGCGATCTCCATTGAACGCAGCATCTGAGGGGTTAATCGGACGGATTGGATGCTAGCTCTGGTCCTGGCCATTACCTCAGGGTGCCAGCTGTAACATACAGCTGGCACCCGGCGGTGATGGTGCATGCTCAGCTCCTGAGCCCGCACTATCACCGAGATGTAATGGTACTGTGCTTTGCGGGAAACCCTGTCCGACAGCGCCGTATATATACGGCGGATGTCGGGAAGGGGTTAAAGGCGTTCTCCGGAACTAGAACATTCATGGCCTAACCCTAGGAAAGTCCATCAATTATTGTTTTGTGTAAATTACAACGTTTTAGACCCTTGCTGGTCAGCACAATGAAGAACCCTGTCTCCTTCATTAATACATTGATACATCTGCCCATCCGTACGTGCGGCTGTGCCTGGTACTGCTGCTTGACATTTTTTAAATTAAAGGGCTTTTCTCATGAGGGACATTTATGACATATTCACAGGATATAGCAGACAAAAAATGGCGACAGCACCCTGCGAACACTAATGCCACCTAAACCACTAAATATAAATAAATATGCACTAAAGCTAAATCTACTTACAAATAGGGAGGTTCTTAGTGCACATTTTGATCAAAAAGTGTTAGCCCACCTGCCACGACAAGGCGACCTCTGTAAGGTGGGAACCTACGCTGCACATACACCCAGAACTGGGACTAAGCCTACATATATACCTGGGGATGGTAGGATCCAGCATTGAACTGATTAAAATCACCCAGGGCAGAATGGGAGGAGTGCAAGAACAACAAGTGGAGGCAGTCACTAACCCCACATATATGGATCACATAAACACAACAAAAAGTTGAACAGCACATTCCAACTAAATGATACAAAATGTATGCAGGTGCAAGAACACCTGTGACTGCAGAAATACAGCAGACAAAAAATGGCGACAGCACCCTGCGAACACTAATGCCACCTAAACCACTAAATATAAATAAATATGCACTAAAGCTAAATCTACTTACAAATAGGGAGGTTCTTAGTGCACATTTTGATCAAAAAGTGTTAGCCCACCTGCCACGACAAGGCGACCTCTGTAAGGTGGGAACCTACGCTGCACATACACCCAGAACTGGGACTAAGCCTACATATATACCTGGGGATGGTAGGATCCAGCATTGAACTGATTAAAATCACCCAGGGCAGAATGGGAGGAGTGCAAGAACAACAAGTGGAGGCAGTCACTAACCCCACATATATGGATCACATAAACACAACAAAAAGTTGAACAGCACATTCCAACTAAATGATACAAAATGTATGCAGGTGCAAGAACACCTGTGACTGCAGAAATACAGCAGACAAAAAATGGCGACAGCACCCTGCGAACACTAATGCCACCTAAACCACTAAATATAAATAAATATGCACTAAAGCTAAATCTACTTACAAATAGGGAGGTTCTTAGTGCACATTTTGATCAAAAAGTGTTAGCCCACCTGCCACGACAAGGCGACCTCTGTAAGGTGGGAACCTACGCTGCACATACACCCAGAACTGGGACTAAGCCTACATATATACCTGGGGATGGTAGGATCCAGCATTGAACTGATTAAAATCACCCAGGGCAGAATGGGAGGAGTGCAAGAACAACAAGTGGAGGCAGTCACTAACCCCACATATATGGATCACATAAACACAACAAAAAGTTGAACAGCACATTCCAACTAAATGATACAAAATGTATGCAGGTGCAAGAACACCTGTGACTGCAGAAATACAGCAGACAAAAAATGGCGACAGCACCCTGCGAACACTAATGCCACCTAAACCACTAAATATAAATAAATATGCACTAAAGCTAAATCTACTTACAAATAGGGAGGTTCTTAGTGCACATTTTGATCAAAAAGTGTTAGCCCACCTGCCACGACAAGGCGACCTCTGTAAGGTGGGAACCTACGCTGCACATACACCCAGAACTGGGACTAAGCCTACATATATACCTGGGGATGGTAGGATCCAGCATTGAACTGATTAAAATCACCCAGGGCAGAATGGGAGGAGTGCAAGAACAACAAGTGGAGGCAGTCACTAACCCCACATATATGGATCACATAAACACAACAAAAAGTTGAACAGCACATTCCAACTAAATGATACAAAATGTATGCAGGTGCAAGAACACCTGTGACTGCAGAAATACAGCAGACAAAAAATGGCGACAGCACCCTGCGAACACTAATGCCACCTAAACCACTAAATATAAATAAATATGCACTAAAGCTAAATCTACTTACAAATAGGGAGGTTCTTAGTGCACATTTTGATCAAAAAGTGTTAGCCCACCTGCCACGACAAGGCGACCTCTGTAAGGTGGGAACCTACGCTGCACATACACCCAGAACTGGGACTAAGCCTACATATATACCTGGGGATGGTAGGATCCAGCATTGAACTGATTAAAATCACCCAGGGCAGAATGGGAGGAGTGCAAGAACAACAAGTGGAGGCAGTCACTAACCCCACATATATGGATCACATAAACACAACAAAAAGTTGAACAGCACATTCCAACTAAATGATACAAAATGTATGCAGGTGCAAGAACACCTGTGACTGCAGAAATACAGCAGACAAAAAATGGCGACAGCACCCTGCGAACACTAATGCCACCTAAACCACTAAATATAAATAAATATGCACTAAAGCTAAATCTACTTACAAATAGGGAGGTTCTTAGTGCACATTTTGATCAAAAAGTGTTAGCCCACCTGCCACGACAAGGCGACCTCTGTAAGGTGGGAACCTACGCTGCACATACACCCAGAACTGGGACTAAGCCTACATATATACCTGGGGATGGTAGGATCCAGCATTGAACTGATTAAAATCACCCAGGGCAGAATGGGAGGAGTGCAAGAACAACAAGTGGAGGCAGTCACTAACCCCACATATATGGATCACATAAACACAACAAAAAGTTGAACAGCACATTCCAACTAAATGATACAAAATGTATGCAGGTGCAAGAACACCTGTGACTGCAGAAATACAGCAGACAAAAAATGGCGACAGCACCCTGCGAACACTAATGCCACCTAAACCACTAAATATAAATAAATATGCACTAAAGCTAAATCTACTTACAAATAGGGAGGTTCTTAGTGCACATTTTGATCAAAAAGTGTTAGCCCACCTGCCACGACAAGGCGACCTCTGTAAGGTGGGAACCTACGCTGCACATACACCCAGAACTGGGACTAAGCCTACATATATACCTGGGGATGGTAGGATCCAGCATTGAACTGATTAAAATCACCCAGGGCAGAATGGGAGGAGTGCAAGAACAACAAGTGGAGGCAGTCACTAACCCCACATATATGGATCACATAAACACAACAAAAAGTTGAACAGCACATTCCAACTAAATGATACAAAATGTATGCAGGTGCAAGAACACCTGTGACTGCAGAAATACAGCAGACAAAAAATGGCGACAGCACCCTGCGAACACTAATGCCACCTAAACCACTAAATATAAATAAATATGCACTAAAGCTAAATCTACTTACAAATAGGGAGGTTCTTAGTGCACATTTTGATCAAAAAGTGTTAGCCCACCTGCCACGACAAGGCGACCTCTGTAAGGTGGGAACCTACGCTGCACATACACCCAGAACTGGGACTAAGCCTACATATATACCTGGGGATGGTAGGATCCAGCATTGAACTGATTAAAATCACCCAGGGCAGAATGGGAGGAGTGCAAGAACAACAAGTGGAGGCAGTCACTAACCCCACATATATGGATCACATAAACACAACAAAAAGTTGAACAGCACATTCCAACTAAATGATACAAAATGTATGCAGGTGCAAGAACACCTGTGACTGCAGAAATACAGCAGACAAAAAATGGCGACAGCACCCTGCGAACACTAATGCCACCTAAACCACTAAATATAAATAAATATGCACTAAAGCTAAATCTACTTACAAATAGGGAGGTTCTTAGTGCACATTTTGATCAAAAAGTGTTAGCCCACCTGCCACGACAAGGCGACCTCTGTAAGGTGGGAACCTACGCTGCAGAAACACCCAGAACTGGGACTAAGCCTACATATATACCTGGGGATGGTAGGATCCAGCATTGAACTGATTAAAATCACCCAGGGCAGAATGGGAGGAGTGCAAGAACAACAAGTGGAGGCAGTCACTAACCCCACATATATGGATCACATAAACACAACAAAAAGTTGAACAGCACATTCCAACTAAATGATACAAAATGTATGCAGGTGCAAGAACACCTGTGACTGCAGAAATACAGCAGACAAAAAATGGCGACAGCACCCTGCGAACACTAATGCCACCTAAACCACTAAATATAAATAAATATGCACTAAAGCTAAATCTACTTACAAATAGGGAGGTTCTTAGTGCACATTTTGATCAAAAAGTGTTAGCCCACCTGCCACGACAAGGCGACCTCTGTAAGGTGGGAACCTACGCTGCACATACACCCAGAACTGGGACTAAGCCTACATATATACCTGGGGATGGTAGGATCCAGCATTGAACTGATTAAAATCACCCAGGGCAGAATGGGAGGAGTGCAAGAACAACAAGTGGAGGCAGTCACTAACCCCACATATATGGATCACATAAACACAACAAAAAGTTGAACAGCACATTCCAACTAAATGATACAAAATGTATGCAGGTGCAAGAACACCTGTGACTGCAGAAATACAGCAGACAAAAAATGGCGACAGCACCCTGCGAACACTAATGCCACCTAAACCACTAAATATAAATAAATATGCACTAAAGCTAAATCTACTTACAAATAGGGAGGTTCTTAGTGCACATTTTGATCAAAAAGTGTTAGCCCACCTGCCACGACAAGGCGACCTCTGTAAGGTGGGAACCTACGCTGCACATACACCCAGAACTGGGACTAAGCCTACATATATACCTGGGGATGGTAGGATCCAGCATTGAACTGATTAAAATCACCCAGGGCAGAATGGGAGGAGTGCAAGAACAACAAGTGGAGGCAGTCACTAACCCCACATATATGGATCACATAAACACAACAAAAAGTTGAACAGCACATTCCAACTAAATGATACAAAATGTATGCAGGTGCAAGAACACCTGTGACTGCAGAAATACAGCAGACAAAAAATGGCGACAGCACCCTGCGAACACTAATGCCACCTAAACCACTAAATATAAATAAATATGCACTAAAGCTAAATCTACTTACAAATAGGGAGGTTCTTAGTGCACATTTTGATCAAAAAGTGTTAGCCCACCTGCCACGACAAGGCGACCTCTGTAAGGTGGGAACCTACGCTGCACATACACCCAGAACTGGGACTAAGCCTACATATATACCTGGGGATGGTAGGATCCAGCATTGAACTGATTAAAATCACCCAGGGCAGAATGGGAGGAGTGCAAGAACAACAAGTGGAGGCAGTCACTAACCCCACATATATGGATCACATAAACACAACAAAAAGTTGAACAGCACATTCCAACTAAATGATACAAAATGTATGCAGGTGCAAGAACACCTGTGACTGCAGAAATACAGCAGACAAAAAATGGCGACAGCACCCTGCGAACACTAATGCCACCTAAACCACTAAATATAAATAAATATGCACTAAAGCTAAATCTACTTACAAATAGGGAGGTTCTTAGTGCACATTTTGATCAAAAAGTGTTAGCCCACCTGCCACGACAAGGCGACCTCTGTAAGGTGGGAACCTACGCTGCACATACACCCAGAACTGGGACTAAGCCTACATATATACCTGGGGATGGTAGGATCCAGCATTGAACTGATTAAAATCACCCAGGGCAGAATGGGAGGAGTGCAAGAACAACAAGTGGAGGCAGTCACTAACCCCACATATATGGATCACATAAACACAACAAAAAGTTGAACAGCACATTCCAACTAAATGATACAAAATGTATGCAGGTGCAAGAACACCTGTGACTGCAGAAATACAGCAGACAAAAAATGGCGACAGCACCCTGCGAACACTAATGCCACCTAAACCACTAAATATAAATAAATATGCACTAAAGCTAAATCTACTTACAAATAGGGAGGTTCTTAGTGCACATTTTGATCAAAAAGTGTTAGCCCACCTGCCACGACAAGGCGACCTCTGTAAGGTGGGAACCTACGCTGCACATACACCCAGAACTGGGACTAAGCCTACATATATACCTGGGGATGGTAGGATCCAGCATTGAACTGATTAAAATCACCCAGGGCAGAATGTGTCATAAATGTCAGATAGATGCGGGTCCCACCTCTGGGACCCGCACCTATCTCTAGAATGGGGCCCCTAAACCCGTTCCACCTTTTTGTGTTCCGGCTGATTTCTGACCAAAGCTACGCTTTTTCTGTAGGCTACATAGAACTGAATGGTAGTTACGGAAACCACGTAGCCCGCATGCTACGCTGCTTCCGTAACTGCCATTGACTACTATGGAAGTTACAGATACAGTGTTGCTCAGCAGATTACTCTGTTTCTGTAATCCCCGACCATGTAATTAGGAAGTGGCCGGGAGTCAGCGTGAGCACAAAAAGCTAGAACGGGATTTGGGGCCCCTTTCTAGAGATAGGTGTGGGTCCCAGAGATGGGACCCGCATCTCTCTTACATTTATGACATATCTTATGAATATGTCATAAACGTCACTCGTGGGAAAACCCCCTTCAATGAGATGAGCTGTTTTACCAAGCATGACCACTACAGACAAGTTGCTTTGCTAATATAAAAATCTGGATACACCATCAATGTTATAGTCCCGGAGAACTTCTTTACGATATTTTGAAAATAAAGAAATGATCAGTGCGTTTGTTTTTGAATATTTTTACATATATTTCCATTAACTTTAATATATTATTGCATTTGATTTACATAAAAATTATTTTTGTTTGTTTGTATGGGTAACAGCCTGTATGACAATGCTGAAGTTGGTAATAGCTACATGAATTTTTCAGCAATACAATATCCCTTTAAGCATAAAGGCTTATTGTCTTTACAATACTATAAGTGGATCATTTGAGGACAAAGAAGCACCAAATACTACTGTCTCTGTGTTAAACTGTCTTTGTAAGCTCCTAAGGAGGGTGAAGTCACAGTTTAAAGATGTGGTAAAAATAATTTGTCCTCTTTATTGTTTTTATTGTCAGTTTTATGTCTTGTATTATGAGGACGTTGTCAGCTATGAAAGCATTATCTCAAAGGTAGGAACGTTGTTTTTTAAACAACTCAGCCAGGTTACAGTGTTATGACTGTCCTTCAATTGACCTTGTTCCATATACCAAGCATAAGAATATTATTAATAAAATGCAGTCTTGGTGAAAATAAAACTGAGCTGAATTTATTAGAAGTTTTTAAAAACCCATATAGTAATATAAGGCCCTGTTCACACAGAGTTTTTTTGCAGGCAAAAAAAAATCGGCAGATTGAGCGTCACAGGCAAAAAACGCAGTGAAACACGCTTTCTCTGCCTTCCATTGATTTCAATGGGAGGTCAGAGGCAGTACAGCTGCAAGAAAGAACATGCCGCTTTTTTTAAATAACACCTCCGCTTCCCATTGAAATCAATGGGAGGCGGTTTGGGATGTTTTTTTAGCGCTGATTCTGACGCGGTTTCCGCATCAAAATCAGCTTAAGAAAAACTGGGCATAACTATCCAGAAGTAACATACCTGGAATTGCAAATTTAAGAGTTCATTTTATGTATACTGTATGTCTAAAGTCCCTGCTTATGTGCCTGTATATTTCTTGATGTGGCACAGGGTGTCATAGTGTAAAAAAGGTGGAGGGAATTATGAACAATTCCAAATATCAGGCAATATTGGCTCTGCAGGCCTCTGTTAAAAAGCTGAAGATGAATAGGAATGTCACCTTTCAGCACGACAACAACCCAAAGCATACCTCCTGTGAAGGATGATTTATTTGCTTATATTCTCTGTATGAAATTACATTGTGAATTATCAAGCAGTTTGCCGAATTACTAAGATATGTATTATGTGAAAGTGATGATAATGTTTAAATGATTTAGTTTCATGCAGCAGCCATCTTGTCTGGAGTTCCCATCTTGGTTCTTTTGTAGTGAATAGGAAAGTCATTGTTCCTTTAATACAAGTAATGTTGATTTCGTATGTTTTATCTTTGACCTTGGTTCCCATGCGAAGTTGGGAGGGGAGTGAGATGGGAGTGAGATGGGAGGATGGCAAGTATGCGTGAAGAAAGGTCTCTCCCCATCTCCACGAGGACATTCTGTCCAAAAGAGAGATAAGAAACCTGTAAACCTAATGTGTGAAGAATTATAATGATGTATTTTATTGTATGCTTTTTACTGAATAACAAATATTGTTACATTGTCTCTGATTGGTTTACCTCAAGCCTACACCCCTTCTGAATTTCAGTTTAACAGTTTGAGTTTGGTAATAAATCCTTCAGAGAAGCATTTTGAACATTATCAGCAGCGTCTGTGTGTTTTCTTCTCCTCTCTCGATATATATCGGTGAAATATCCTAATTAGGATTCTGACTAATGGAGTCTGGCCTTGAGAGTCTGTTGGGACTCGTATAAATTTCAGTCTAATATATTTTGAGCATGCTCACAGCAGCTAAGCTATTAATACCAAGTTGCTGGAGATCAACAGAACCCCCACAGTTGAGGCATTGGGTGAACAAGGTATCAGAATTAGAAAGACTAGAGGAACTGGCACATTGGGAACTGCTAACTAGAAAGAAGTATCTTAAAATATGGGGACCATGGAAAGACCGGGCAACTTCAATTTGAACTAGGTAAGAGTAATTGTAGGAAAGTAGTTTCTGTATCATACACAATGGGATCAGTATACTTTGCCTTCATCAATATCATAAATAACATCTATGTTAGCTAAATTCAACACCAGTCCACCTTCCTACCCCCCCCCCTCCCGTACCTCCCCCTTCCCTCCCTTCTTGTTGATCAGAAGATATGTAAATCAATATATGTTCCACATTCTTAATGGAATTTACACTGCTCAAGATATGTTTTCACACTCATTTCCTGCAATGATGAAAATCCAAATGTGATTCCTGATGGATGTGAATTTTCTGTACAACATGTTATCATTTTGAATGACATATTTTTGTATGTAATTTTTTGGAGAAAAATCAATAAAAACAGTTTTGAAATAAATAATATATTTTGAGCGATGGATTTCCACGACAGTAATGGTGCCGATAAAACCCGGGAAGATTGCACGTCTGATAAGCTGTCACTGGAGAGGTCTGGCTTTGCATCTGTGAATTACAAAAAAAACGCGGTAGGTAAGGAGCTTATTCTTACACCATTCACACATGTATTGCGTAAGCCTTGGAATCCAGCTGTCAGAACGTCACTTCTTTGGACGAGACTCCTTAGTCAGAACGGGTTGAAAGATGGATCCAAAAAGGTATGTTGAAGCTTTTTGTGTGATGAAGGATTGCAGGTGTGTACGTGATCTTAAACTGTTGATATGAAAGACATGAGAGAATTTTTGCCAGCAATTACATAGTTAACCAGGAAAAATTGTGAGAAGTGCAAGACTTCTGCCTTTGCAATGCAGTGACATAGCGCATGGCAGAGAGAAGTCGTAACTCACATGTGAAGTATTTGAAATGCAAAGATTGTAGTCTAGACTGTGAGGAAAAAACAAAACTTCTGCTTGCTGCTTTGTTGTAGCGTCATTTGTTATTTAGTTGTGTAAAATTGTTGAGGATTAATAGTTGATCTGTTACCCGTTTGTCTGGGATTATTGTTGGGAGGTATTGACTGTTTGTAGGTGAGATAGTTGTGAGTAATATCATGTAGTACCACAGGGGCTTCAATAGTTAAAGAGGCTCTGTCACCAGATTTTGCAACCCCTATCTGCTATTGCAGCAGATAAGCGCTGCAATGTAGATTACAGTAACGTTTTTATTTTTAAAAAACGAGCATTTTTGGCCAAGTTATGACCATTTTCGTATTTATGCAAATGAGGCTTGCAAAAGTACAACTGGGCGTGTTGAAAAGTAAAAGTACAACTGGGCGTGTATTATGTGTGTACATCGGGGCGTGTTTACTTCTTTTACTAGCTGGGCTTTCTGATGAGAAGTATCATCCACTTCTCTTCAGAACGCCCAGCTTCTGGCAGTGCAGATCTGTGACGTCACTCACAGGTCCTGCATCGTGTCGGCACCAGAGGCTACAGTTGATTCTGCAGCAGCATAAGCATTTGCAGGTAAGTAGCTACATCGACTTACCTGCAAACGCCGATGCTGCTGCAGAATCATCTGTAGCCTCTGGTGTCGATGTGTCCTCGCTCGTCTGACACGATGCAGGACCTGTGAGTGACGACACAGCGTGATCTCTGGAGAACACGGCTGTGTCTGCACTGCCAGAAGCTGGGCGTTCTGAAGAGAAGTGGATGATACTTCTATACACAACGCCCAGCTAGTAAAAGTAGTAAACACGCCCCGATGTACGCACATAATACACGCCCAGTTGTACTTTTACTTTTCAACACGCCCAGTTGTACTTTTGCAAGCCTCATTTGCATAAATACGAAAATGGTCATAACTTGGCCAAAAATGCTCGTTTTTTAAAAATAAAAACGTTACTGTAATCTACATTGCAGCGCCTATCTGCTGCAATAGCAGATAGGGGTTGCAAAATCTGGTGACAGAGCCTCTTTAAGTCCTGATAATGTAGAATCCAGTGCAAGGAGAAGCAATTGTGTCTATATTGAATTTGCACTCAATACCATGTGATAAGATTTAATGTTGGAATGTTTTGATGTTGATTCAAATGAATTAAAATACAGATATTGTGAGACACGGGGTCTTGAAAATGTATGTGCCCCCTCTGTTCCCTATTCTTATGTACAGCTTATTGGTTTGCAGTAATTAATATTACCAGATATATTATTTTCTGTGTTATTGAATAACTAATTACATTTGTCTTGTTTTGTTTTTTTTTGTTTTCACACATGAGGCGCGTGCTATGGTGCTGCCTAAATGTTATTTTTGAAAATGTGAGATGTTTTACAGGTAAATGGTTGCAGGTCATTTTAAAGATAAAATGTATTTTTGTCAGGAGAAAGTAATCATTTTTGTTCCAGGCTGTTGTGTATTACAAGGGGTTAAACTAGTACCCCCCCCCCCCCCCGATAGAGTGCCTAATCTCATTATGTTAATATGTAGTTTTGAACCCTGCTACATTACTTTCGCAGAGTCCAAATAGGAGGGAATGTTGAAGGGACTGATCAGGTAGTTTTGTTTTGTGCTTTATTTTGTTTTGAATTAATGAATTTGGTTCTAGGAGATCTACAAAATGTGTATGAGTATCAAGGAGTAACCCAGATTAAATGTGTATGACAGTAACCTACATTTTGAGGTTTTTCTGTGTAGATGGTTCCAGATCCTTCCAGAACGGTGAAGCTGTGCTGTAGTCTCCACCCAATATGAGTTATTGTGTAAGAGACCATCCCCCTCCAGCCAATTTACACAGGAGGCAGAGGTGACGTCACTCACAGATGAGTCTTTACAGATTTAGATGGGGAGAAGGCAAAACAAAAAAAATTGTTTGAATATTGTTTATTTTATGCCAGATTTCAGTAACATAATTTGTTTGTTTTTGTATTAATCAGGTATTTACAGGACCTGGTGGGTGGGATTTACAAGTGTTCTGGATCATCAGATGAATGTGGAACAATAAAACTCCACCCTTTTGAAATGTTCTATCTATATGTGACATGGGTTTCCAATGTAAATTTGTAATGTAGAAATACTTCATACAGTATGTGTAGAACAGGATACGAGGCACAAGGTAAATTACCCAGAAACCACTCTCACCTTCTTGTTTATCTCAAGGAGCGGAGTTGGAGGTGCTCGCTGAGGCTTGTAACCTGGCAGAAGGTAAGACGGCCGACATTTACACTGACTCTAGGTACGCTTTTGCATCGCCCACAATTATGGGCCCATTGGTAGTAGGAACTTTGTTGGATCATCGGGTAAGCCAATTGAGAGAGCGAGAGAAGACAGAACTGACAACAAGGGTATATGCAGCCAGGTGTCAGTATATTGGCTTGTCCCTGGATACAATAATGCCACCACTAGGTTTGTAGCAGCCGGCATGATGTGCGCACGGCATGACATAGGTAAAACAGCAAAGGTACCTGTGAAAAGTGCAGCCCGGCCAGATTAACAGTCCCAGCGACTGCAGAACATATAACTACCCGAGGTAGAAGTGTATGACAAGTGTTTGTGTGTGTAGACCTGTTCTCAGGGGGGCCTGAAGCCCAGCCTGTATTTTCCCCACTGCAGACGTTGTGTGCAAGTGACAGGGGAACAATGTTATCCCAAGTATTGACCTGATGTTTGTACAATAAGATATCAGCAGTTCTCCAGATGTTATTCCAAAGTTAGTTTGTTTAATAATTGTATTTAAGAAGTGTTGTGGGAATATTAAATACTGAAGTTAAGTTTTATGTAAAGTTCTGGATCAGCCTTAGCATTGGACTATTAGAGTCATGCGTCAGATAAAAGGTACAGAAGTGGAATATTCCCATTTGAAAATATTTTTAGTTATTTGTTTTTTTGTCGTTGTTATTGTGAAAGGAAAATTCTGTGCAGTGTTTGTGTGTGTGTGTGTATATATATATATATATATATATATATATATAAAGAAGAAAAATGAGTTTGCATGTACCATTTCTAGTTATTGCTCATTGTGAACGTTTGATGTAAAGATGTTATTTGTTAATGTTTTTCTTCAAATTAATTATTTGATTAAGATCAATTAATGTTTATACAATGAAAAAGCTTGTTCTCCACAGGAAGAGTCCAACTGGGAGCGGAAGGCGTGAGAACCAGATTCTAACAGAATGTGGACGGATAAGGGAACGTGAACCGGTAACACCCAAGGCACTCTTGATGGCTTTTGCATTGATGGTGTATGACCTCACATAGGCCCCAAGACTGCAAGGATCGATTTGGTAAGATCTAATTGGTATGTCCCAGGCTTTACAGCTGTTGCTGCTAAATTCTGTTAGAGCTGTTTGATTTGCCTACAGAACAGTCCTGGCAGACCGGTGCCAACCTTATCATACCCGCCTCCCACAAAGAGAACAGACCTTGAGAGGCCTCCCCATGCAATACAAATTAGAGTAAGAAAAATTGGTTTGTGACATTTGTCAGATAAACATGTGGAATCTGTGTATATTTTGGTGAGCTGGAGATGTTCCAGGCAATCAGCTCAGATCAAGGTACAAATCCTGCTGGAAAGCGTGACACCAAGTGCATATGAAATGTACCCAATAATTACACATCTTCTAGGTGCCCTGTCCATTGGAACAGAGAAGTTTTTCTTATATAAAAGGTGTTTGTTTGTTTGATTTAGTTTAAGGGCCTGACATTGTTATTGTATGTACTTAGAACAACTTTTATAGTACGTAGATGTTATCACCAGATTAGTAACAATTGACAAGGGTTGGGGTTCCCCAGCAAGTGCCATTAAACATGAACTAAAAGATTTTTAATACAATGAACTCCATTACTGAGGTGCGGCAGGCGCAGCCGGAGCCAGTACAGCGCGTTTGTCATGAACTGACGGCAGTGTCACAATTCCAAGCAGCCGCCCAGACAAGCAACTTACCGGAGAAAGAAGACAGATTAGCGGAGGGTTTGTGGAGTCATAATAACACCCCACTAATCCGCCTACGTGGGATCTCGCACCAGGCTCACAGCATGAGGTGTTGTGTATAGCCCGGTGACGTAAACTAAAAGAGACGGTGTCTGACAGATGAAAAGGACCAAACCAAGTCCTGATGACATCAGCAAAGATCAAAGTAAGGACCAAAGACCTGAGTGAATCCATCAGCAGTATCAAGTGCAGAAGACAGGAGAAGAAGAGGTTGATGATGTACATGACTTGTCAATACACTGGTGGGACCCCATACCCTAACCGGACATTGGTGATGGCATCATATTAGTTGTGGCCCTATTGATATATTGTTTGAGTTTCATAATCATAATGTAATGGCAGGGGGTAGGGAGACTGACAAGTGAGCCCTAATCTACCCGCCACTCTGTCCCTGCCTACTTGCAACGACCCGCCCTAGGCGACGGGGTACAACTGGGCGGCGGTCCCTGCGCTCAGTAAGTTCACGACAAACACGACAAACATACAAAGGAACACAAGAAAGGAAAAGGGGCCGTTGCCCACGGCAACACCGTGAGCAACCAGAGTGGTGAACGAGCCGAGTCAAGCCAGGAGTGTGCGAGGTACAAAACGAAAAGCAGAAGAGTAGTCGGTAAGCCAGGGTCTGTATGGAGCAGGATCAAAAATAGCAGGAGCTGTAGCTGGGCCAGGAAACCACAAGGAAAGAATCACAAGCACCGAGGGACAGGAAGTGCAGGCTTAAATAGACCGAGGGCGGGAGCTAGCTGAGTCTGGCCAGGTTACGATAGGCTCTCCCACTCCTAAGCCTGCCAGCCTGAATGGTGGAAGCAGGAGTCAGTCTCAGGGATGTATTCTCAGGTGCTGACTGATTAGTTCTGGGAGTTAACCCCGAAGCTGTGCCTGGCAGATCCTTTACAGTACCCCCCCTTTTATGAGGGGCCACCGGACCCTTTCTAAGTGGACCTGGCTTACTGGGGAAACGCAGGTGGAACCTCCTGACCAATACCCCAGCGTGAACATCCCGGGCGGGTACCCAAGTCCTCTCCTCGGGCCCGTATCTTCTCCAATGGACCAGGTACTGGAGGGAGCCTTGGACCATCTTGCTGTCCACAATCCTGGCCACCTCGAATTCCACCCCCTCCGGGGTGAGGATGGGAACAGGAGGTCTCCTCGAGGGAGCCAAGGACGGGGAGCAGCGTTTGAGGAGGGAGGCATGAAACACGTCGTGTATCCGAAAAGACGGGGGTAACTCCAGCCGGAAGGAGACAGGATTGAGGACCTCAATGACCTTATACGGCCCAATAAACCGGGGAGCAAAGTTCTTGGACGGAACCTTGAGACGCAAGTTCCTAGACGACAACCACACCAGATCCCCGACCATAAACAGGGGGTTAGCAGAACGTTTTTTATCAGCCTGAGTTTTTTGTACGCTCTCGGACACCTCTAGGTTTTTCTGAACCTGGGCCCAGACTGTGCACAGTTCCCGATGAACGACCTCTACCTCGGGATTGTTGGAACTACCAGGTGAAACGGAGGAGAACCGTGGATTAAACCCAAAATTACAAAAAAAATGAGAGACCCCTGACGAGTTACTGACCCGGTTATTAAGGGAAAATTCGGCGAGGGGAATGAAAGAGACCCAATCAAATTGACAGTCAGAGACAAAACACCTTAAGTATTGTTCTAGAGATTGATTAGTCCTCTCCGTTTGGCCATTGGTTTCAGGATGGAAGGCAGAGGAGAAGGACAGATCAATCCCCAACTTCATACAGAAGGCTCTCCAAAACAATGAAACAAATTGTACCCCTCTGTTCGAAACAATATTGATAGGGACCCCATGGAGACGCAGGATGTGTTTGACAAACAAGGTAGCCAACATTTTGGCGTTGGGTAGTTTCTTGAGGGGCACAAAGAGGCACATCTTACTGAAGCGGTCCACCACCACCCACACCACCGACTTGCCTTGGGATGGAGGCAAATCGGTGATAAAATCCATGGAGATATGTGTCCAAGGTCTCTGGGGAATGGGCAACGAACGCAGTAAGCCCGCTGGTCGGGACCTGGGAGTCTTGGACCTAGCACAAACCTCACAAGCGGCGACGAAGGCCTTAACGTCTTTAGGCAACCCAGGCCACCAATAATTTCTGGTAATGAGGTGTTTGGTACCCAGGATGCCTGGATGGCCAGATAGTGCGGAGTCATGATTTTCCCTAAGTACCCTTAGCCGGAATTGCAGGGGAACAAACAGCTTGTTCTCAGGAACGTTCCCGGGAGCTGCACCTTGATCAGCAGCAATATCAGAGACTAAATCAGAATCGATCGAGGAAATGATTATACCTGGAGGCAAAATACAAGCAGGATCTTCCTCCGAAGGAGGGCTGGCCATGAAGCTACGCGACAGTGAATCAGCCTTAATATTTTTAGACCCAGCCCTATAGGTAACCAAAAAATTGAATCTGGTAAAAAATAACGCCCATCGAGCTTGTCTCGGGTTTAGCCTCCGGGCAGATTCTAGGAAAACCAGATTCTTGTGGTCGGTAAGGACCATTACCTGGTGCCTAGCCCCCTCCAGGAAGTGGCGCCACTCTTCAAATGCCCATTTAATGGCTAAGATTTCGCGGTTGCCAATATCATAGTTACTTTCAGTTGGCGAAAACTTCCTGGAGAAGTAGGCACAGGGGCGGAGATGGGTGAGGGACCTGGTACCCTGGAACAAGACAGCCCCCACTCCCACCTCAGATGCGTCAACTTCCACGATAAATGGCTCCATTTGGTTGGGCTGAACCAGCACCGGGGCCGAGACAAAGCACTTCTTAAGGACCTCAAAAGCCTGGACAGCCTCAGGAGGCCAGTGGAGGAGATCAGCACCTTTGCGAGTGAGGTCCGTAAGGGGCTTAGCGATGACCGAGAAGTTAGCAATAAATCTCCTGTAATAATTAGCGAACCCCAAAAAACACTGTAACGCCTTCAGGGAGGCAGGTTGGACCCATTCCGCCACAGCCTGAACCTTGGCGGGGTCCATGCGGAATTCATGAGGAGTGAGGATTTGACCCAAAAATGGAATCTCCTGTACCCCAAACACACATTTTTCGGTTTTAGCAAACAGTTTGTTTTCCCGAAGGACCTGGAGCACCTTCCTGACATGCTCAATGTGGGAGGACCAGTCCTTGGAAAACACCAGTATGTCATCAAGGTACACTACCAGAAAAATCCCCAGGTAATTTCTCAAAATCTCATTTATGAAATTCTGGAAGACCGCAGGGGCATTACACAACCCAAAGGGCATGACGAGGTATTCGAAATGGCCTTCGGGCGTGTTAAACGCAGTCTTCCACTCATCCCCCTCTTTGATGCGAATAAGGTTATACGCCCCCCGTAGATCCAATTTAGAAAACCATTGGGCCCCATGAACCTAATTAAAGAGATCAGGAATCAAAGGAAGGGGATACTGGTTCCTTACCGTGACCTTATTCAGGCTACGGTAGTCAATGCATGGCCTAAGACCACCATCCTTCTTCCCCACGAAGAAGAAGCCAGCACCTACCGGAGAAGAAGAGGGACGAATGTAACCCTTGGCCAGGGATTCCTGGATATACACTCTCATAGCTTCACGTTCGGGACAAGAAAGATTAAATATCCTACCCTTAGGAAGCTTAGCTCCTGGTACCAATTCGATAGCGCAATCGTATTCTCTATGAGGAGGTAACACTTCGGAGGCCTCCCTAGAGAAAACATCAGCGAAGTCCTGAACAAACTCGGGTAGCGTATTCGCCTCCTTAGGGGGAGAAATAGAATTAACAGAAAAACATGACGTACAACATTCATTACCCCATTTGGTTAGCTCCCCAGTATTCCAGTCAAACGTAGGATTATGCAACTGCAACCAGGGAAGACCTAGAACCAAATCGTACGATAATCCCTGCATCAACAGTACAGAGCATTGCTCCAAATGCATGTAGCCAACAAGGAGTTCAAAAACCTGGGTATGCTGTGTAAAATAACCATTAGCAAGAGGAGTGGAGTCGATACCCACTACCGGGACAGGTTTAGGCAAATCAATCAGAGGCATAGCAAGGGACATAGCAAATTCCACAGACATGATATTAGTAGAGGACCCTGAATCCACGAAGGCACTGCCGGTAGCAGACCTACCACCAAAAGAGACCTGAAAGGGAAGCAAGATCTTAGTACGTTTCATATTTACGGGAAATACCTGTGCGCTCAAGTGACCTCCCCGATGATCACTTAGACGCGGAAGTTCTATGGCTGCAATCTTACGCTTAGGACAGTTGTTCACTTGATGCTTGACGTCCCCACAGTAGAAGCAGAGACCATTCTTCCTGCGGAATTCTCTACGTTGTTGGGGGGACACGGAGGCCCCGAGTTGCATAGGTATCTCTGAATCTTTCGGGGAGGAACGAAGCAACGGAGCTTCGGGAGGCATCATGGGGGAGTCGGAGGAGAAAACACATAAACGTTCACGTTGTCGTTCCCTGAGACGTCGGTCAAGTCGTACCGCTAAAGCCATAACCTGGTCTAGGGAGTCAGAAGAGGGATAGCTAACTAGCAGTTCTTTCAGGGCATTCGACAGACCCAACCTAAACTGGCACCTCAAGGCAGGGTCATTCCACCGAGAAGCTACGCACCACTTCCGAAAGTCAGAGCAATACTCCTCAACAGGTCTCTTACCCTGACTTAAGGTCACCAGCTGACTCTCGGCAAAGGCAGTCCTGTCAGTCTCGTCATAAATAAGTCAGAGAGCAGAAAATAAACAATCAACGGAGGAAAGTTCAGGGGCGTCAGGAGCCAAGGAGAAGGCCCACTCTTAGGGCCCTTCCTGGAGCCGGGACATAATTATACCCACCCGCTGGCTCTCAGAACCTGAGGAATGAGGCTTTAAACGAAAGTAAAGCCTACAACTCTCCCGAAAGGAGAGAAAAGCCTTCCGGTCCCCTGAGAACCGGTCGGGCAACTTGAGGTGGGGTTCGAGAGGTGCGGTGAGGGGAACTACCAGGGTAGCATCAGGCTGGTTGACCCTCTGAGCCAGGGCCTGGACCTGTAGGGAGAGACCCTGCATTTGCTGAGCCAGGGTCTCACGGGGATCCATAGTGGTGTCAGGGACCAGGGGTAGACTAGGTATGGGCTTGTGATTATGTAATGGCAGGGGGTAGGGAGACGGACAAGTGAGCCCTAATCTACCCGCCACTCTGTCCCTGCCTACTTGCAACGACCCGCCCTAGGCGACGGGGTACAACTGGGCGGCGGTCCCTGCGCTCAGTAAGTGCACGACAAACACGACAAACATACAAAGTAACACAAGAAAGGAAAAGGGGCCGTTGCCCACGGCAACACCGTGAGCAACCAGAGTGGTGAACGAGCCGAGTCAAGCCAGGAGTGTGCGAGGTACAAAACGAAAAGCAGAAGAGTAGTCGGTAAGCCAGGGTCTGTATGGAGCAGGATCAAAAATAGCAGGAGCTGTAGCTGGGCCAGGAAATCACAAGGAAAGAATCACAAGCACCGAGGGACAGGAAGTGCAGGCTTAAATAGACCGAGGGCGGGAGCTAGCTGAGTCTGGCCAGGTTACGATAGGCTCTCCCACTCCTAAGCCTGCCAGCCTGAATGGTGGAAGCAGGAGTCAGTCTCAGGGATGTATTCTCATGTGCTGACTGATTAGTTCTGGGAGTTAACCCCGAAGCTGTGCCTGGCAGATCCTTTACACATAATATATAATTTCTGTAATTTAATATGAGAAAAAGGGAGGTTTGTGAAGGATGATTTATTTGCTTATATTCTCTGTATGAAATTACATTGTGAATTATCAAGCAGGATGCCGAATTACTAAGATATGTATTATGTGAAAGTGATGATAATTTTTAAATGATTTAGTTTCATGCAGCAGCCATCTTGTCTGGAGTTCCCATCTTGGTTCTTTTGTAGTGAATAGGAAAGTCATTGTTCCTTTAATACAAGTAATGTTGATTTCGTATGTTTTATCTTTGACCTTGGTTCCCATGCGAAGTTGGGAAGGGAGTGAGATGGGAGTGAGATGGGAGGATGGCAAGTATGCGTGAAGAAAGGTCTCCCCCCATCTCCACGAGGACATTCTGTCCAAAAGAGAGATAAGAAACCTGTAAACCTAATGTGTGAAGAATTATAATGATGTATTTTATTGTATGCTTTTTACTGAATAACAAATATTGTTACATTGTCTCTGATTGGTTTACCTCAAGCCTACACTCCTTCTGAATTTCAGTTTAACAGTTTGAGTTTGGTAATAAATCCTTCAGAGGAGCATTTTGAACATTATCAGCAGCGTCTGTGTGTTTTCTTCTCCTCTCTTGATATATATCGGTGAAATATCCTAATTAGGATTCTGACTAATGGAGTCTGGCCTTGAGAGTCTGTTGGGACTCGTATAAATTTCAGTCTAATATATTTTGAGCGATGGATTTCCACGACACTCCAAATCAACAGAAGAATGGCTTCACCAGAAGAAGATCAAAGTTTTGGAATGGCCCGGCCAGAGCCCAGACCTGAACCCCATTGAAAATTTGTGGGGTGACCTGAAGAGGGCTGTACACAGGAGATGCCCTCGCAATCTGACAGATTTGGAGCGCTTTTGCAAGGAAGAGTGGGCAACAATTGCCAAGTCAAGATGTGCCATGCTGATAGACTTCTACCCAGAAAGACTGAATGCTGTCATAAAGTTAAAGGGTAATTCAGAAAGTATTAGTTTAAGGGTGTGCATATTTATGCAGCCACATTATTTTTATTTTTCCACCTTAAAAGATTTCAGTTTGTTTTTCAATAAAATTGTACAGAATATAGGTGACATTAAAGGTGGAAGTGCCCCCACCTCCCTCTTTTACACATTGCCCCCTACCTCCCCCTTGTAAACAGTGTCATACAGGCACCACCTCCCCTTGTAGACCGTGTCATACAGCCCCCACCTCCCCCTTGTAGACAGTGCCTTGCAGCCCCCACTTCCTTGTAGACAGTGCCATGCAGCCCCCACCTCCCTTTCAGGGAGCTACAGTGGCGCTATCTACAGAAAGAGGGGGTCGGGGTTGCCATCTACGGGGGTGGGGGTGCTATCTACAAGGGGGCTGCAAAAAATCTCTCCCTCCTCCTCACATGCACTTCGCGCTGTGAGGAGGAGAGAAAGCACGGCCGTGGCAGTGGTTTAGAGGATTGTCGCGGAACCCCTGGGGGATTCTCAGGGTGATGTGGCACCCTGGTTGGGAACCACTGGCCTAGTAGAAAGCAGATCAGGGGGAAACCTCCATGCTATCCTATAGTGGTCAATAGTAACTGCGTCTGTAGACACTATTGAATAAGGCGTCGCTACCGCTGTAGCAACCAACACGGCTGCTAGTGGCGCTGCTGGCCATGAGGGGGGGGGCGCCCTCATACCCGCTATAGCTGCTACAGCGGTACCGATGCCACTGAGAGAAGAAGCGCCCGGGTGGAAAGGTAGCTGCTGAGTCACCGGGCCCAAGCGTATCTGAAACACAAGCAGGAAAAGGGAGCCAGCACAGCGCCGCCTTTCACCTGCTAGAGTGATGCACACTGTGCAATAGCACAGGTCGCACACCCCTAAGGCCGGCCCTGCTTGGAGCTTTTCTGCTGCCTGAGGTGAAAATTTAAATGGCGCCTTCCCGATTTTAATTTACATCCCCCTCGCTGTTCTACATAACTACCAGCCTCCTCCAAGTCTTGCGGATGCGCTGTCGCCTTGTACTCCCCTGGCATGCGTGGTGCAGCGATGAAGCCGGCAGGGCCGGATTATCATTGGTGCTCTTGGAGCTCCAGCTCCAGGCCCCGCGTTCCCCCACACCCATGGGGGGGGGCACGGCCCCCGGCTACTTCCATATTCAATTGTACCTGCATTCTCAGGATGCAGGTACAATTGAATACAATGACAGAGTTACAGGGAGTTAGCGAACTTGTTCTCTATTTGCTGCAACCTATAGTACACAGGGATTGGATTCTTGTGCAGGCGCGATGACGTCATCACTCTCTCGCATACAATTCAGGCCTAATGTGGCTGAGTAGGTTGGAGCTCGGTTCATTGCGGAAACGGCCCTGGCTCGGTGAGTACAGATTTGTTTTTTTTATTTCTTGGGGGCGCTATATGCAGGGAGGTGTGTGTTTCACTATCTACAGGGAGAGGGGGTGTACGGCATGATCTACAAGGGGGGTGTATGGCACGATCTACAAGAGGGGGTGTATGGAACGATCTACAAGGGGGGGGCTGTGTGGCACTATCTACAGTGGCCACCGTGTGGCACTGTCTACAGGGGACACTGTGTGGCACTATCTACAAAGGGCACTGTGTGACACTATCTACAGGGGGCATGATACTATCTGCTGATCCGCTATATCTAAGGGTATGTGCACACGAAAACTGTCTTTTACGTCTGAAAAGACAGACTGTTTTCAGGAGAAAACAGCTGCGTCGTTTCAGACGTAAAAGCTCCTCCTCGCATTATGCGAGGCGTCTTTGACGCCCGTAATCTTGAGCTGCTCTTCATTGACTTCAATGAAGAACGGCTCAAATTACGTTGCAAAGAAGTGTCCTGCACTTCTTTGCCGAGGCAGTCAATTTACGCGTCGTCGTTTGACCGCTGTCAAACGACGACGCGTAAATGACAGGTCGTCGGCACAGTACGTCGGCAAGCCCATTCAAATGAATGGGCAGATGTTTGCTGACGTATTGTAGCCGTATTTTCAGATGTAAAACGAGGCATAATACGCCTCGTTTACGTCTGAAAATAGGTCGTGTGAACCCAGCCTTAGCCTATCGTGTGATATTGTCTGCTGAGCTGTTGTATCTAATCGTATCATGATACTGTTTGCTGAGCCCCGGTATCTAAACGTATTGTGTGACACTGCTGAATTGTTGTATCTAATCCTATCATGTCTGATAATGTCTGCTGAGACAATGTATCTAATTCTATTCAGTGGTGTAGCTATAGGGGGGGGTAATCTTTTTTTTGTTTGGGGGTGGTGCATGATTTGGGCCTTAAGACCCTAACATCGCCCCTGATATAGATACATATTATATTAATATACATAGCATCCCGGCCGGGCCCCGTCGCAGGCCGCAAACGCTAATTTGACATTTCCCCGTCCCCAGTTGATGCTTGCACCGCCCCGCCGTCACCATCAGGCATAAAATTGAACTTGTTCCTTTAGTGTAGTTTACAACTGGTGAGTAGATGACAAACCTATGTGTAGACAGTGAAGTATTAAACAGAGTGGGGTAGGTGAAGATCACTTTTTTCAATTGGAAAGTAATTTTGGGGGATGGGCTCATACTTGATTGGCATGGTGTAATGGAAGTGGAAGCTGTGTAAGTAAATCATGGAACTGACTAATCTCTTGAGGAGTAGCTGTATTAACGTATTTACCGTATTTTTCGGACTATAAGACGCACCTGACCATAAGACGCACCCAGGTTTTAGACAACAGAGAATAGGAAAAAAATTATTTGTTGAAAAATAATTTATTCTGTTTCACCACATTCTGAGAGCCAAATATTTTTTATATATTTTTTTCATCGATTGAGTGGTGTGATGGCTTACTTTTTGCGGGAAGAGCTGTAGTTTTATTGGCACCATTTTTTGTTACATAGGATTTTTTTTATCACTTTTTTATTAAATTTTATATTTTAAGCACTAAGGTGACCAAAAAACTATTTTGATGTTTTACATTTTTAAACTCACCGCTCGAGTTAAATAATGGTATATTGTAATAGATTGGACTTTTAGGGACACAGCGATACCAAATTATTTTATTTTTTACATTGTGCTTGGGGAAAAATGTGAAAAGGTTTTATTTTTCAATTTTAACTTTTTTTTTTTTTTTTTACACATTTTATTAGTTCCCCTAGGGGACTTGAACCGCGGCCACTTGGCTACATGTGGAGCTACTGAAACAGCGTAACTACGCTATTTCCCTAACTCCCATAGTAGTGAATGGCAGTTACGGAAGCAGCGTAGCATGCGAGCTACCATGTTTCCGTAACTACTGTTCAGTTCTATGGGAGTTACGGAAACAGCGCAGCTCCGCGAGTTACGCTATTTCAGTAGCTCCACATGTAATAAAGTGTACGGGAGAGCACAGAAAGCTAGAACGGGGTTTAGGGGGCCCCGTTCTAGAGATAGGTGCGGGTCCCAGAGGAGGGACCTGCATCTATCTGACAATTATGACATATCCTTTGGATATGTCATAAATGTCCCATAGAAAAAACCCTATAAATGCCGTGGTCGCTATTGACCATGGCATTTAACTAGTTAAAGGGGTTTGCCTTAAAACACATTTATCCCCTATCCACAAGATAAAGGCTACATGTGAGATCACTGGGGGTCCCAGCGATAAGGAGAACAGGGGACCGAAAGCCACCCAAAGTGCTACATAAGAAGCCTGGATTTCCGCATTCTGTGTCCGGCTTTTCTGTTCCGCAGCTCCATAGAGATCAATGGAGAGCCACTCGCGCATGCGCAGAAGAATCCCATTGATCTCTATGAAGCTGCCGGACACATAATGCGGTAGTCACATCTTCTCATGCAGCCCTCTTGGTAACTTTAGGTCCCTGTTCTCCTTATCGATCACACATGTATCCCCTATCCTGTGGATACATGTGTTTTATGGCACAAGCCCTTTAAATTGCCAGGAACAGCGAAATTGCTGTTCCTGGCCGTTAGAGTAGCGTGTCAGAAGCTCCATACGTCACCCCCCCCCCGCCCCATGATGTGCCGGCACGTCATGGGTTGGGAAGGGGTTAAGTAATGACTGCGGACTATAAGACGCAGGGACTTTTTAGCAAGATTTATTCTTGCTAAAAACTGCGTCTTCTAGTCCGAAAAATACGGTACTTTTTTCTTTAGGCGACGTGAAGAACCTATCAACTCTACTTGGTGTGAGTAGATTCCAGGCTCCTTCTTCCTGTATTTCCTGTGTGCTGGCTGCCCAGAAGGCATAGAATTGAACTTGTCCCTTTGGTGTAGTTTACAACTGGTGAGTATTCAATTGGCTTATTTATAACACTGTACTAGATAAGAAGGGGATGATTTATATATTGTGTTAGGCTGATGTCACTTTTTTTTCTGGCAGTTTTTGAGCAATTTTTGTAGCCAAACACAGGAGTTTATACAAAAGTGTGACATATCCGTTTTTTCTTTATACTTTTCCGTCTTTTAAGATCCACTTCTGTGTTTGACTCATAAAACTGTGACAAAAAACTGACACCAGCCTCAAGGAAATATGCTAAGAGCCCTCTGTCTACCGGCGGTCTCATATTTTAGTTCATCCTCATTTAAGTGAATGGAGCTGAACAGCAATGCCAGACGCAGCCCATGGAACGACGTGATGCTGTTTAAAAAAAAAACAAAAAACACTACACTTTTTTTAGAGTCCTGGACAACCCTTTTAATAATAGAAATATGCTGCGTAAAGTACATTAATTTTATAAATGAGACCACCACTGTTGCTGAAACGAAGGTGCAGAAGTACTCAGCTGAGCGCTTTGCACCTTCGGCTGTGAGCAGCGCTCATTGTCAGACTGAAGATGGCTCTCATAGACGTTCTATCAAAGCCGTCTTCAGCCTGACAGGGAGAACTGCTCACAGCTGAAGATGCAAAGCTCTCAGCTAAGTACTTCTGCACCTTCGTTTCAGCGGTGGCGGTCTCAGCACCCAGACCCACTTCTGGTATGTGTCTCTGACATTTCAAAAATTTGATGAAAGTGTAGTTATTATTTAATGTTAAAACATGTTTTAAAGCAGATTTTTAATATGTTGGATTTTTAACAAGAATCTGTTGCTGTTAGCAAAGTCTGTATAGCTTTTCGTTAAAAAAATGTTTTGTTTTTTTTTAGTCAGGCAAGTTAGCACGGCTGCACATGCCATTTCTTGTACCCATCTGAATGAGGCTGCCTTGTCGGGGCAGGTGGGCTCACACAATTTTATCAAATTTGACTAAACTGTGTGCAAAGAACCTCACTGTTATTTGCTTATAAGAAATTTTGCAGTAATTAAATGTTTTTATTAATCTCCTCTCATAAATTCATGGTATATCTCCATGATATGCTATAAATGTCTGATAGATGCAGGAACCACTTCTGGGACCTGCACCCATCTCGAGAACGCAGGTCTCCTCACACCTGTCAAGGCTTCTAAAGTGGATGGGAGGTACAGAAATGGCAAAACGGGCTGTTTTCAGCTGTTTGCATAACTCCAATAGAAGTCAATTGGATTAAACAAATAGCATGGCGAGCTATCCTATGGATATAAATGTATGAGATAATATATAAGACTCCTGAGTTACGAAAACAGTGTAGCTCGCTTTGCTATCCTGTGGATATGTGATGAGAAAACATCTTTTATTCTACATATTTTATATATAATGAATATTTTACTTTTGGTCACTGGTGTCTCAGTGACCTCTAACATAGCGTGTTCATTTTAAGACACCTGGTTTAATCATGCTTATGTTTCCTGAGAGCAACCGGCCTAGCCAGCAATGAGTGCAATGTTATCTGAATTTCTTTGTATCACTTAGCAAAGAGGAACCTACACTCACTACATGCCACCCACCATCTATGGGTACAGAGCGAAGAATGATGGGCATCAAATGTAAGTCACTGCTTTTAATGTTTAACTTTGTGGACTTTTAATATCTCAAGCACTCTGGCTTCTATTTTGTGGGGCACAGTTTATAATAGGTTGTAATAAGCTTCAAATGCCTAGAAGCATTGTCGTGGAGAACCCTGTGTTAGTTGGGTGGGGGGCCCCATCATAAATATCTGCTCAGTACTGATGGCAGTCTTAATCTGGCCCTGGAAGTCGGGCAGAGTACACCTTGCTGCACGGTGTGTGCCCAAGTAGTACAAGCCAATGGCGCATCCAAGAAAGTTGGAGGAGACTGCTAGAGATGTATAAAAGCCAGGGGGTTGTCAATCAAGCATGGAAAGGTAAGTTTGGAGGCAGAACTATGTAACTCTTCAGGATAGCGGCAAAGCCCCATGACCCTTTAAGGCGTAATTAGCATCTAGTGTGCGCCGATTTAAAAGTTGATTTTATAGATTATGCTGCATCTGAAAAAAACATCATACAAGGGATTGTTTGGAATTATTGTCAAGTTATGTATTACCGCATGGTGGCGGTTCAACGGGTTAAAACTACCTGACAGGTTCCCATTAAATATATATTAAATTGAAAACCATTCCATCAACCCTGCAATTTTGTTATTATAAATATATCCTATGTCACAATCTGTAGGTATGTGGACCGACTGGGCCGCACCACCGTAGCGGGATAGCAGCTAGCCGAACAACAGTGTGCCAAGTATATACAAAGTCCAGAACAAGGGTACTTGTGATAGTCCAGACAGTAGCAACGGCTACAGGATACAGGTAACAGGGCATGGGTACAACGGGAACAAGGTAACCACTAAGGAACCATTTGCAATGACTAACATGGGAATACTAACAACGCTCAGGCAAAGAGGCAGGGCCCTTCTTATAGTCCAGGGTGATCATGGGCTAATTTCTTATGTTTTACATGTGTGCGCACTGGCCCTTTAAGGCCGGGCACGAGCGTGCGCGCGCGCCCTACGGGACACAGCAGAGTGGAGCGCAAGTGAGCGCTGGCGTCTACTGGGGAGGAGATGCGGGCCAGCGCTCACCAGACCATGGCTGCGGCCGTCGAGGGGTGAGTAATCTCGACGGTCCGCGACCATGGATGTTATATCCTGTATAATTACAAATTCAGAACCAAGCTCATACATATATGCAGTGCCAGAACAAGGCTCAGTACATATATACAGCACCAGAACAAAGCTCAGTACATAAATACAGCGCCAGAACAAAGCTCAGTACTGAAATACAGCAACAGAACAAAGCTCAGTACTGAAATACAGCACCAGAACAAAGCTCAGTACAGAAATACAGCACCAGAACCAAGCTCCATACATAAATACAGCACCAGAACAAAGCTCAATACATATATACAGCACCAGAACCAAGCTCAGTACAGAAATACACCAGAACCCTGCTCAGTACATATATATAGCACCATAACAAAGTTCAGTACATAAATACAACACCAGAACCAAGCCCAGTACATAAATACAGCCCCGAAACCAAGCTCAGCACATAAATACAACACCAGAGCCAAGCTCTTTACATAAATAAAGCACCAGCACAAATACTGCTCAACTTAGTTCAACCCCTGCCATATAGGTTTGTACGGCGTAAAACTACAGCTCCCAGCATGACCCGGACAATGGATATGCTGAGAGTTGCTGTTTAAAAAGAAAAAAATCATACCACCAATCATCTCGCTGCAGATCATAGAATGACTACAGTACTGATTAGAGGCAGAATAAACATTTACATTAAGTTACTCACAGGTGATGTCTTCTCAGATTCTAGTTCTTCTTTTTCTGATTTCTTCTCCATCCGCACCACACCTCTATGATGACTTCTCCCAGCCACAGCCCTTTTCTGCAGTTTGCCGCTCAGATGTCTTCAGTTTCTCCGTTTTCAACATTTCTGCACCTATAAACGAAGACAAAATTCTTATTGTGCCGCACACTAAATATAATAGCGCCAAATACTGCACCTCTAACTCAAATAGCACCATACACTGTGTCCCTGATTATAATAGCACCATATACTGTGTCCCACACACACACACACACACACACACACACACACACACACACACACACACACACACACACACACACACACACACAGTGCCCCCTGTAGATAGTGCCCCACATAGAGCTCCCTGTAGATAGTGCCCCCATAAAGCCCCCATTATAGAGCCTCCTGTACACAGTGCCCCACATAGAGCCCCCTGTAGACAGTGCCCCCTGTAGACAGTGCCCCACATAGAGCCCCCTGTAGACAGTGCCCCACATAGAGCCCCCTGTAGACAGTTCCCCGCATAGAGCCCCCTGTAGACAGTGCCCCACATAGAGCCCCCTGTAGACAGTGCCACACATAAAGCCCCCTGTAGACAGTGGCACACATAAAGCAGTAGATAATTCCACTCACACTTATAAGAGTAAAAAACAACTTTGCATACTTACCTTGATCCAGTTCCCACACTGCCCTCTTGCTGTGTGGTACCCCCTACAAGGTGGCTGTGTGGCACTATCTACAAGGGGGTTGGTACTACCTACAAGGGGCTGTGTGGCACTACCTACAGCGGGCTGTGTGGCACTACCTACAAGGGGGCTGTGTGGCACTACCTACAAGGGGGCTGTGTGGCACTACCGAGAAGGGGGGTGTGTGGCACTACCTACAGCGGGCTGTGTGGCACTACCTACAAGGGGGCTGTGTGGCACTACCTACAAGGGGGCTGTGTGGCACTACCTACAAGGAGGCTGTGTGGCATTACCTACAAGGGGGCTGTTTGGCACTACCTACAAGGGGGCTGTGTGGCACTACCTACAAGGGGGCTGTGTGGTACTACCTACAAGGGGGCTGTGTGGCACTACCGAGAAGGGGGCTGTGTGGCCCTAACTACAGGGTGTACATGTGAGTGGCGCAATTTCCTGAAGGAATTTTGAGGCAGATTTCTTCTGCCTTACAAAAAAAAGCTGTGTGAGCATACCCTAAGAGCTCAATCAGACAAGCGTAAAACTCATCCGTGTGCTGTGATTGGAAATCACGCACAGCACATGGACCCATTGATTTCAATGGGGCTGTTCACACATGCAGGAGTTTTCACGCAGTGAGAGTACGCTGCGTGAAACTCACTGCATGCCTTATATTGGTCCGTTTTCATGCACCTACGGCCCATTGAAGTTAATGGGTGTGTGATTTGCGCATCAATTCCATTAAAAAAAAAGTGCTTTGCGAGTGTGTGAAAAACACATGCCACTCGCAAAGCACAGATGCAATAAAGCAACGCACATGGACGAGATATACTCAAGTTTTTTTTACGTGCGTAAAGCTGTCACGCTTGTGTGATTGTAGCCTAAGAGTGTAGTGCTTGTTTTTAGCCATTTACTGTCTTTCTCTAAACAATTTGTGGTAGGGGTGCCCTGGGGAATTTTTTTTTACCAGTAGTGCCTCGAGTCCGAAAAGGTTGGTAAGCTCTGCTTTAAAATATAGATCAGTGATTATGGAGAGGCAAATTATTGCCCCACAGCACTGATCTTCATGATCAAGTAATATTCATGGTCAGTGCACTGCTGACTTGGTGTATCTGGCCCTTGTCTTTGTATAGTATTTTTTTGTTCAGCAACAGTATAGAGGTAATATTTAATCACTGTATGGTGGTAATAATTGGTATTATTTTGTAACTGTATTTTTGTAGTTTTCAGAGGTATACTCAAAAATATAGATCAGTGATTATAAACAGACAAATTATTGCCCCATAGCATTGATTTTCGTTATAAAGTAATATCCAGGGTCAGTTTACTGCTGAGGTGGTGTATCTAAACCTTTCATGTGTTAGAAAAGTTGTCTTATACTTATGCTGTCTTTGAGATATACATCCTTTCTTTTTGGGGGGGGGGGGGGGACGACGACTTGCCTTGGGGCTTGTGCCCCATATCTTTTAAGCCCACAGCAATACCCCTGATATCGAGCAATCTTAACATGTCAAGTTGAATGCGTTAATTTAATTAAACCAAGGATAATTTGTTATAAGTTATAGATAAATCATTGTAATTAGCCTTTACGGTTATGGAAATATTTGCATAGGGTAAAATTTCCACAATACATCAGATTAATGCTTGTCTAATGGTTTTACGATACATTATTTTCAGAATGTTAAGCAATTTTATAGAGGGATTAGGTTTGATGTAGACATAAGACAATAGGACAATGGCAGCTGTCAAGCTGTCTAATGCTGTCTTGTCCTTTTCTGAAAATTCCAGCATAATCTTGCTGGCACAATCAGAAACTTTCTTAAACTTGATGAGTCTTGGCTCTAACTTCTCATCTTTGACTGATTTAACAATCAAGTACTGTTTAAAGCAGCGAGGAGTTCCTGGGAAAGACATACACCGAAATACTGCAGCATGCAATAAATAACAAAGAAGTGATTAATGAACCAAGACAGTATGAAATGCAGGGGATCACAAATTATGATTTTCATATTAGTTACAAATATTTCTACCATTCAAATTGACTTAGCATTTGGAGCACGAGTGTCCCCTGTAGAGAATTCGTTCATTAAGATTCATTAGATTGTTTGGTTTAACAGAAGTTATTAGACTACATAAAGTCAGAGCTTATTAATCATTAACCCATCAACATCTTCATTTAGCCTTGCTGAGTATTCCATTTGTCCTGCCTCTCTTTGCCAATAATTTGTCTTAAATATGTTGTTCTCACCCAGGCAGAAGCTCTCCTTCACGCAAACCGGGAATGAGGTTCATGAGGACATCCGGGGCCCCGGGCGACTGCCACATTTCATTGTATCTGCATCCTAAGGATTGAATACTATAACGGAGCAGGGAGCTAGCTACCTGCTCTGCTATTCACTAAAGTGCTGGGACAGGATCCCGCTGACGGCACAGGATCACGCTGACCTACGCAAGGATCACGTCTCATAGGCTGCTGAGGAGGCTGTGGATCTGCTCCATTCATTGCAGGAATGGGGCTAGGTGAGAACAAGTTTTTTCCATTTGTTTGGGGGTAGTGTGTCACTACCTACAAGGGGGGGGGGTTGTGTGCCTTTATCTACAAGGGGGGCTGTGTGGCTTTATCTACAAGAGACGGGGGTGTAACTAGGAAACACTGTGCTCCATAGCAAACTTTTGACTGGGCCCCCCTCCCCTGGGTGCCACACACAGCCTGGCCTTGTAGATAGTGCCCCCTGTAAATAGTGCCATACAGCCCCCTCCTGTAGACAGTGCTATACAGTGCTATACAGCCCCCGCTGTAGACGGTGCTATACAGCCCCCGCTGTAGACAGTGCTATACAGCCCCCGCTGTAGACAGTGCTATACAGCCCCCGCTGTAGACAGTGCTATACAGCCCCCGCTGTAGACAGTGCTATACAGCCCCCGCTGTAGACAGTGCTATACAGCCCCCGCTGTAGACAGTGCTATACAGCCCCCCCTGTAGACAGTGCTATACAGCCCCCCTGTAGACAGTGCTATACAGCCCCCCCTGTAGACAGTGCTATACAGCCCCCCCTGTAGACAGTGCTATACAGCCCCCCCTGTAGACAGTGCTATACAGCCCACCCTGTAGACAGTGCTATACAGCACCCCCGGTAGACAGTGCTATACAGCCCCCCCTGTAGACAGTGCTATACAGCCCCCCTGTAGACAGTGCTATACAGCCCCCCCTGTAGACAGTGCTATACAGCCCCCCCTGTAGACAGTGCTATACAGCCCCCCCTGTAGACAGTGCTATACAGCCCCCCCTGTAGACAGTGCTATACAGCCCCCCCTGTAGACAGTGCTATACAGCCCCCCTGTAGACAGTGCTATATAGCCGCCCCCTGTAGACAGTGCTATACAGCCCCCCCTGTAGACAGTGTTATACAGCCCCCCCCCTGTAGACAGTGCTATACAGCCCCCCCTGGAGACAGTGCTATACAGCCCCCCTGTAGACAGTGCTATACAGCCCCCCTGTAGACAGTGCTATACAGCCACCCCATACAGTTCTATACATCCCTCCCTGTAGACTGTGATATACTTTCAAGTATCACAAAGAGGGACAATCAAAGTGGCGCGCAGCGGCAATTTTTTTATTTTAAGCCACGCCTTTAATCCCTCCCAATCCCCGCTCATACACACCCGGCTCAGCTAACACAGTATAATGCCCCCATAGCTGACACCACACTGTATAATGCCCTCATACATTATAATGCCCACACAGATGCCCTATACAGTATAATGCCCACAAAGATGCCCCATGCAGTAAAATGCCTAAACAAATTCCCCCATACAGCATAATGCCCCATTGCTACCCCCATGCAGCATAATACCCCCATAGCTGTCCCCACAGTATAATGACCCCATACTGCCCCCACACAGTATAATGCTCTCCATAGCTGCCCCCACACAGTATAAAGTCTCACATAGCTGCCCCCCACAGTATAATGCTCTCCATAGCTGCCCCCACACAGTATAATGTCTCACATAGCTGCCCCCCACAGTATAATGCCTCCCATAGCTGCCCCCACAGTATAATGCCCCCATAGCTGTCCCCACAGTATAATGCCCCCATACAGTATAATGCCCTCCCATAGCTGCCCCCACAGAATAATGCCCCATAGCTGCCCCCACACAGTATAATGCCCCCATAGTTGCCCCCACAATATAGTGCCCCCAAAGCTGCCCCACTCTATAATGCCATCCATAGCTGTCCCCACAGTATAATGTCCCAATACAGTATAATGCCCCCCCACAGCTGTCCCCACAGTGTAATGTCCCCATAGCTGTTCCCACAGTATAATGTCCCCATACAGTATAATGCCCCATAGCTGTCCCCACAGTATAATGCCCCATAGCTGTCCCCACAGTATAATTCCCCCATAGCTGTCCCCACACTATAATTCCCCCATAGCTGTCCCCTGTAAAGGATCTGGCAGACACAACTTCTGTGTCGACGCCCATAGGTAATCAGTCTGCACCTGCTTCTATGTCTGTGAGACTGACTCCATCTTCCACCACCCAGGATGGCAGGCTTAGGAGTGGGAGAGCCTATCACAGCCTGGCCAGACGGAGCTAGCTCCCGCCCTCTGTCTATTTATACCTGTCTTTCCTGTTCCTCCTTTGCTTGTGATTCTTCTCTGTTGGTTTCCTGGCCCTGCTGCAGCTTCTTGATCTGTCCTTCTCCTCTGCCTTCCATCCTGAAACTAACGGCCAAACTGAGAGGACTAATCAGTCTCTAGAACAATATTTAAGGTGTTTTATCTCTGACTGTCAATATGATTGGGTCTCATTCATTCCCCTCGCCGAATTTTCCCTTAATAACCGGGTCAGTAACTCGTCAGGGGTCTCCCCCTTTTTCTGTAATTTTGGGTTTAATCCACGATTCTCCTCCGTTTCACCTGGTAGTTCCAACAATCCCGAGGTAGATGTCGTTCATCGGGAACTGTGCACAGTCTGGGCCCAGGTTCAGAAGAACCTAGAGGAGTCCCAGAGCATACAAAAGACTCAGGCAGATAGAAGACGTTCTGCTAACCCCTTGTTTGTGGTCGGGGATCTGGTGTGGCTATCGTCAAAAAATTTGCGCCTTAAAGTCCTGTCCAAGAAGTTTGCTCCCCGGTTTATAGGGCCATACAAGGTCATTGAAGTCCTTAACCCTGTCTCCTTCCGACTGGAGTTGCCCCCGTCTTTTCGAGTACACAACGTGTTTCATGCCTCCCTCCTTAAACACTGCTCCCCGTCCTTGGCTCCCTCGAGGGAACCTCCGGTCCCTGTTCTCACCGCTGAGAGGGTAGAATTCGAGGTGGCCAAGATTGTGGACAGCAGGATGGTCCAAGGCTCCCTCCAGTACCTGGTCCATTGGAGGGGATACGGGCCTGAGGAGAGGACTTGGGTACCCGCCCGGGATGTTCACGCTGGGGTATTGCTCAGGAGGTTCCACCTTCGTTTCCCCAATAAACCAGGTCCACCTAGAAAGGGTCCGGTGGCCCCTCATAAAAGGGGGGGGGGGTACTGTAAAGGATCTGGCAGACACAACTTCTGTGTCGACGCCCATAGGTAATCAGTCTGCACCTGCTTCTATGTCTGTGAGACTGACTCCATCTTCCACCACCCAGGATGGCAGGCTTAGGAGTGGGAGAGCCTATCACAGCCTGGCCAGACGGAGCTAGCTCCCGCCCTCTGTCTATTTATACCTGCCTTTCCTGTTCCTCCTTTGCTTGTGATTCTTCTCTGTTGGTTTCCTGGCCCTGCTGCAGCTTCTTGAACTACTGATCCTCTGCTTGTGATTGACCTTGGCTTTTCTGACCACTCTTCTGCTCTGCGTTTTTGTACCTCGCTCATCTCCTGGTTTGACTCGGCTCGTTCACCTCGCTTGTTGCTCACGGTGTTCCCGTGGGCAACTTCCCAATTTCTCTGGCTTCTTTGTACCCTTGTCTGTTTGTCTGTCGTGCACCTATTAAGTGTAGGGACCGTCGCCCAGTTGTACCCCGTCGCCTAGGGCGGGTCGTTGCAAGTAGGCAGGGATTGAGTGGCGGGTAGATTAGGGCTCACTTGTCTTTTCCCTACCCCGACATTACATCCCCACAGTATAATTCCCCCATAGCTGTCCCCACAGTATAATTCCCCCATAGCTGTCCCCACAGTATAATTCCCCCATAGCTGTCCCCACAGTATAATTCCCCCATAGCTGTCCCCACTGTATAATGCCCCCATACTGTATAATGCCCCCATATCTGTCCCCACTGTATAATGCCCCCATACTGTATAATGCCCACCATAGCTGTCCCCACAGTAAAGAAGGGAGGGAACCTCCAGCTCACCAGTTTGATGCGTCTCCAGACTCTCCGCTCGGATCCCCGCTACGGCTGGCGGTATATAATAGAAGAAACAGAAGAAATGATCCAGCGCTGAGTCGTGCTTTAAGTTTAAAAAGGAAGCAATATTCCCACCTTTATTGGGGTATAGAAGATTAAAATTGTAGGGAGACGCAGTCCCAAAAGAAGTGTAAGTAGTAGGCGGTTTTGCCTTAGCCTACGCGTTTCGAGCACGTCCTGTGCTCTTACTCATGGCAAAGAAATGTGAGGGCACTTGCTAGCTTGCCTGCTTGATATGTGTGAATAATAAGTACGGAAAATACAGGTGAGTCATTAACCCTGAGTGCTGATTACCACCGCAGGTGAAATATGTCTGCGGGAAGAAACAGCATGTATGAATGTAATCAGACAGGTATATGCTGTATACTATGACATTTATAAATGTATCCATTCCGTATGAAAGACAATAACTAAATTTGAGTAAAGCTGCTCGAAATAATAGATGTTACATTGTGTAATCCATATAGTAGGCAAAGTGGTGTTGTCCTCACAATACATACAAAATATATCACAGATGTTATATATGCGACATATGAAATTAAAAACAGCGTATGACATACAATTCATAGTCTGACTCAATTCTGATTGTTGCATATTTAAATTAACATATAAGGTGTTTATAATATGCGACACAAGCATGCAAACAAATCAGAAATATAATTAAAAATTAAGGGAAGAAAGTTAATTGTTCCCAGTATAGTAAAAATAGAATTTACATACACATATATGACCGAGGGAACACTTTATAAACTATAAATATGTAATAGTTATGTACTATAAGAACACTTGAGTTCATTTTTAGATCTCAAAAGGTTGAATCCTGAGCCATAAGTGCTTGATTGGGAGTGGTTGGAGAAACTCAATGTTGGTCAGGTCTGAATAAGGGTGTAAGAGGTTCATACAACTTATCACAAGTATATGAGGGATTTATCTCGATGTTTTTTATGTTAATTCTTTCTTAATTTTAAAGGAAAAACGATTCTTATAATATATCTCAATGTTTTTTATGTTTATTCATTCATAATTTTAAAGAAAAAACAATTCTTGTAATCTCGATTGGTTGATAGAACCTGCTGTATATTGTGAGCGTTTATTCCAAAGGTTTTTTTTAATGTATTATAACATGAAAAATAAAGATAAATGCTTCTCCAATGTTTATTTATTGTTGTCCGAATGCATGATATTAGTTCCGTCTTGGGATATATAAACTGCTAGGAATAGTATGCTATTAGAGACATGAAACAAATCGAACAAGAGACACAAGACACTCGCTGCCAAGGACCCAAATTCCCAAATGGGGAGAGGGAAAGAAAAGCAGAGTGCCTGTGATTCATCTATGGAAAAATGGAAAAGAGTACATTTAGACGATGTATATCGAGACTATCTATTTGGAAGAACTATTTGATAGATAAAATAAAATACGTGTATAAATGACTACAACCTCTGATGTAATATAAATGTAAATTAGACAGTACAAGAGACTTTATAAATAATGTCTGTCCTGAAGCTGATCTCGTATTGGATAACTCTAGAGTGTAACTCCCAGAATGAACCCCCCCCCCCAACTTGATATACCTCCTTAACGAAACATAATTCCTGTTCATTTTGGTGAATCCGACATGTATATCGTATATTGGAGGCGTACCTCATGTTGCTGACGGCGCTGTCCATAGTGCTGAATGTGCTCAGGACTATGACATTCAATACATGGATATCGTATATTAGAGGCGTACCTCATATTGCTGATGGCGCTGTCCATAGTATATAGTACTGAATGTGCTCCAGACTATAACGTTCAACACACGGATACCGTGTATTGGAGGTGTGCCTCATGTTGCTGACGTCGCTGTCAATGGTGTGTAGTGCTGAATGTGCTCCAGATTATAACGTTCAATACCCCTTAAAGAAAATTGCCTCAGTACCCGTTTGAGAAAACCTCACAATTACTATCCATGGTGAGTGGTGCTGAATGTGCCAGAAACTACAACATTCCATGTTATCGGTGGTCAATAATTTTAAAGTATAACTTGAGGAATAAAATCCCCCTCCGTTGGTATGCCTCCCTGTAGCAGCACTGTTACCGTTGGTTCTGGTGAATGCTATATAGCTCTCAAACTTGTGTGCGGAATATTAGAGTAATACCTCGCATGCCTATTGTCGCTGTCCATAGTAAGTGGTGCTGAATGTGCTGCGGGCTACCACGTTCAATACTGTTTGAGGTAGATACTTGTAGAGTCTAACCCCTGAGTTGAGTCCCCCCTAATCAGAACAACTCCATAGCAAAAACGGTATTCCTATTCGTTCTGATAATAAATGTATAAAGGATGTTTGAGGAAATACACCGCTTAAAGAGGCTCTGTCACCAGATTTTGCAACCCCTATCTGCTATTGCAGCAGATAGGCGCTGCAATGTAGATTACAGTAACATTTTTATTTTAAAAAAACGAGCATTTTTGGCCAAGTTATGACCATTTTCGTATTTATGCAAATGAGGCTTGCAAAAGTACAACTGGGCGTGTTGAAAAGTAAAAGTACAACTGGGCGTGTATTATGTGTGTACATCGGGGCGTGTTTACTTCTTTTACTAGCTGGGCTTTCTGATGAGAAGTATCATCCACTTCTCTTCAGAACGCCCAGCTTCTGGCAGTGCAGATCTGTGACGTTACTCACAGGTCCTGCATCGTGTCGGCACCAGAGGCTACAGTTGATTCTGCAGCAGCATCAGCATTTGCAGGTAAGTAGCTACATCGACTTACCTGCAAACGCCGATGCTGCTGCAGAATCATCTGTAGCCTCTGGTGTCGATGTGTCCTCGCTCGTCTGACACGATGCAGGACCTGTGAGTGACGACACAGCGTGATCTCTGGAGAACACGGCTGTGTCTGCACTGCCAGAAGCTGGGCGTTCTGAAGAGAAGTGGATGATACTTCTATACACAACGCCCAGCTAGTAAAAGTAGTAAACACGCCCCGATGTACGCACATAATACACGCCCAGTTGTACTTTTACTTTTCAACACGCCCAGTTGTACTTTTGCAAGCCTCATTTGCATAAATACGAAAATGGTCATAACTTGGCCAAAAATGCTCGTTTTTTAAAAATAAAAACGTTACTGTAATCTACATTGCAGCGCCTATCTGCTGCAATAGCAGATAGGGGTTGCAAAATCTGGTGACAGAGCCACTTTAACTATTGGCGCTGTCCACAATGTGTGGTGCTGAATGTGCTATTGAGCTATAACGAACAATACCTTTTGTGGGAAGGAGTCTGAAAATGTTGATGATAACCTATTAGTATCCTAAAGGGACAAAATTGGCTATGTGTATGTATCTTGTAAGTTCAGTAATGAAACATAAGTTCCTTCCTGACATTGAGACCTAGCGGAAAACGGGTTTCCAGATTGTAGATCCAAAAAGCCTCTCTCGTCAAGAGGCGGTGTCTGATGTTACCCCCTCTTGTAGTACCCCTAACTTTCTCCACTGCATAACAGCAAAATGAACTGGTGCATCGATTGTGCTGAGAGATGAAGTGTCTAGCTATGTTTGAGATGTTCAAAATATTAGGGTTCCTAATATAACCCAAGTGTTCTAAAACCCGGAGTTTGAATTTTCTTATTGTGCAACCCACATATTTTAGATTGGAAATCGTGCATTCGATAACATAAACTACATTATTGCTGTTACAGTTGATATACGACTTAATTGGGAAATTTATGTTTCCTGTGGAGTTTGAAAACTCTTTAGTGGTCTTAGAAAAACTACAAACTTTACAAGGTTGTGTTCCGCACTTGAAGTACCCTTTGTGGGTTAACCATGTGGGTTTAGGGAGACTAGTTGATAATAACGAGGGGGCTAGCATGTTCCCAAGAGTGGGAGCTCTCCGTGACACCACTCTACATCCGTTGCTTAGTACCTCTTCCAATTTAGCATCTTCATATAGAAGAGGAATGTATTTGAGTACCATATTTCTGATGAGATTAAATTGGTTGCTGTACTGTAGTACCAATGTAGGTATATTGGGGTCTGTTGTACTAAATTTTTTGGTGTCTACCTTATGTTCAGTGGACAGGAGAGAGTCTCTATCTTTAGCTTTAACAATGGTTTTGGCCCTCTCAAGTGTCCAATTCCTGTACCCACGAGCCGCAAGTCTACGACATATCCTAGATTCCTCTAAGATGTAACCTGACTCTGTGCTGCAATTCCTCTTAGCTCTTGTCAACTCGCCCACAGGTATTGCCAAAATTGTATGCCTAGGATGGCAGCTAGTGGCGTGTAATAAAGTATTACCTGATATGGGTTTGTGGTAGATCTCTGTACAAACCTTAGATCCGATTTCAGAACTGAACCTGATATCCAGGAAGTTAATGGTTGTATTGTTGGTGTTATAGGTGAACCTAAGGTTAAGATCGTTGTCATTAATGAAGGCCATGAACTCCGGTATGGCAGACACATCGCCCCCCCATATAAATAGGAGGTCGTCGATGTATCTGCCATACCAGTGGACATGGCCCGCATATGGGTTTGCAGCCGAGAACAAGATGGATTCCTCCCACCAGGCCATGAGCAAGTTGGCCAGGGATGGAGAGAACTTGGCCCCCATGGACACCCCTCTCTGCTGGAGATAAAAGATACCCGCAAAATTAAAGTAATTATGTGTCATGAGGAAATTCGTTACTTTGACTATAAAATTTTGCAATATCGGATCATATCCACTATATTTATGAAGATGGTAGGTAAGGGCTTTAATAGCAATCGAGTGTGGAATGCTGGTATAAAGAGAGACCACATCGCAGCTTAGCCACGTGTGGTCTTGGTTCCAGATTTTGTTTTGAAAGATGGAGAGCACATCCTTCGTATCCCTCAGATGACCGGGCACCCTTAAAACAAGTGGCTGTAAGTGGCAATCAAGCCATTCTGAAATTCTCTCCGTCAGGGACCCTATACCGGATACTATAGGCCGCATCGGGGGAGGGATAATGCCCTTGTGTGTTTTCGGTAAAGCATGCATTATAGGTACCACCGGGAATTCCACATATAGGTAATCATACTGTTTCTTACTCAATAGGCCCTGATCCAAACCCTCATCCAGTATATATTTCAATGCATTGGAGAAATCATTGGTAGGATTATAACACAACTTCACATAAGTATTGACGTCATCCAATAGAAGGTGAATTTGATCCATGTACATATCCTTGTTCATAATCGTGATGGAACCTCCCTTATCCGCCATGAGAATCACAATTTCCTCATTATCTCTCAAGGACTTGATGGCTTGTTTTTCTATTATGGATAGATTTTGGATGGTTTTGTCGGGTCCCATTTGATTTTTGATTTTGTGCAATTCCCTTTCTATGATCGATTGGAAAGTGTCCATGGATTCAGTCCGAGACTGTGTTGGATAAAACCTCGGATTCTTTGTAGTAAATTTGGGTATTTGGCTGGTATTTGACTGTTGTGTTTGTTCATCAGCAAGATCTTCAAGGCACAGCAATGTCATTTGTTCCTGGAACATGAGTGTTCTATAGTTGTTACTATTTGTTATTGGATCTGGTATTTGTTCATCAGTTACTACTTCAGAGGTCAGGAAGTACCTTTTCACCGTGAGATTGCGGATAAACTTGTTGATGTCAAGTAAAGTGGAAAAAACGTCGAAATTTTGAATTGGCACAAAATTGAGTCCTCATGACAAGACCTTGAGTTGTATAGGGGAGAGAGGTGCAGACGACAAATTTATCACATCTAAGTTCATCTGTGATTCCTCAACCTTCTGGGTTGGATGCTATCCATTTGTTTTGTGATTCCTACCCCCCCTCTTCCCCCGTTTTTTGAAAAGTCCCGCTTGTTGTCATGATGGGACTTAAATGTACGAGCCCCTTGTGCTGTTTCAGGATCCGATTCTCCTTCCGCTCCATCGGTTGTTTCGGGTTCAGTCGAACTGAAACTGACCCTGTGTGAACTGGAGTTGAATTTGAATGAGTTGTTCCGTTTCCTTAAGATGGATCTTGTTCCACGTCTGTTGACATTTCCACCATTCCATGTGTAGACTTCATTATTCTTATAGTCTTGACTATCCCGCATAAATTTGGTTTTCTTGGTGTCTGCAATGGATTTCTCTAGTTTTTATAAATGATCATCCATTCTTCTCTGTAACATAGTGTAATCTGGTGAGCTGGTTGACAAGCTGATTTCCTCCCTTATTTTGGTTAGATCTGTTTGAAGCTCTGTGAGCTTGATCTCCTCCTGTTTGGTAATAAGGGTCATAAGATTTATAGAACAATCTGACAATATCTTGTTCCAGTCTGTCAAAAATTCCTCCGAATATTTGTGTGTCGGTACTTTACGCAATCTGAGACCCCTGGGAATCATCTCCTTTGAGACGTAATTACGCAGAGTGGTGAGGTCCCACCATACTCTGGTATCACTGGATGCTAGTTTTTCTAGATCTCTAAATTTGCTTTGTAGGGATGTATTCACACAGTCCGTTTGGGCATCATCACCAAATACAAACGCAGCCATTTCCGTTCTTGAACATTGTGATTTAGGAAGCATAGGCATTTCCGTATTCTAGGATCTTGTGTTAGTAGTGAGATGAACACCGTAAATGGATCCTTCGGGTCATAAATGATTAAAAACAAGCCATATACTGAAAATTGTATTCAGATGAATATAAGTGATATATAATTGTAGAACACACTCTTGGGACATGAATATATTAAATCAGATAGGAGTGTTTAGCAGTAGCAGTAAAGTCCTGATCTTTAGGAACCATCAAGATGTACGTTGCTGTAACAAGTGTATTACACTCCAGTATATGTATACAAAATCCGGTGGGCACGGATGATTTGCCGTATACTTGAAAACAGTAAAGAAGGGAGGGAACCTCCAACTCACCAGTTTGATGCGTCTTCAGACTCTCCGCTCGGATCCCCGCTACGGCTGGCGGTATATAATAGAAGAAACAGAAGAAATGATCCAGCTCTGAGTCGTGCAGTATAATTCCCCCATAGCTGTCCCCACAGTATAATTCCCCCATAGCTGTCCCCACAGTATAATTCCCCCATAGCTGTCCCCACTGTATAATGCCCCCATACTGTATAATGCCCCCATATCTGTCCCCACTGTATAATGCCCCCATACTGTATAATGCCCACCATAGCTGTCCCCACAGTATAATGCTCCCACACAGTATAATGCCGCCCCATATAGTAAAATGCTCCTACAGCCGCCACCATATCAGCCCCCCTTACCTGCCCAGTATAATGCCCCATAGTGCCTAATAGAAAATTAATAACATAATTACTTACCTGTCCCCGTTCCCACGATGGGTGGAGGATCCTTCTCCTCCAGTCTGTGCTGTGAGTGACTCGTCGCAGACAGGCGATGACGTCACTACATCGCACCTGCCTGCACCAAGCCGCTCACGGCAGAGTGAATGCTATGGCATGGAGCTGTCAGCTGATTGCTCCAGCATTCAGGAAGCGGGGCCAGTGCGGTGAGTGCTGTGTGGCTATGGGGCCCTGCGGCCCCCCAGGTTTAGGGGCCCGGTCGCAATTGCGACCCCTAGAGCTATGTGACTGTATACAGTAGCCTATGGCAGAGCAGGGAGATACCTCCCTGCTCTGTTATAGAGTTCAATAGTATCTGCATCCGAAGGATGCAGACACTATTGAATGTGGTGTCGCTACTGCTGTAGCAGCCATAGCCGCGGGCCCCGTAGCAGCCGTTATGGCTGCTACAGCAGTAGTTACGCCACTGACAAGAGAGGTGTGTGGCACTTTCTACAGAGGGGTATGTTTGTCTTTATCTACAAGGGGGGGGTGGCAATATATACAGGGGGGCTGTGTGGCACTCTCTACAAGAGGAGGCTATTCATTATGTCACCATGTAGTCTCATTAGCTCTAGTTATACAATCTGTTTTAGTCAAGTACACTGACCGCATTAATTTATTTTCTTTTAATATATTGTTATGTTAACTACCTTATATACCTATGTTGCTTCTAAAATGTTCAAATGGTTTTATGCTTGTGTTACATAAAACAAAAATGTGAAAACAAAATACACCTCACTGATTGGTAGAGAAAGCAAACATGGTGAGGGGGAAGGAGATGTCGGGAAAGAAGTTGGGGCGGGCGCCAAGCTGAATCTTTGCTCCATCTGCAGGAGAACCTAGCAACGCCTCTGCTAATCCTATCATGTGTGATACTGTCTGCTGATCCACTGTATCTAATCCTATTCAGTGGCGTAGCTATAGAGGTCGTAGACTCATACATATACTGTCTCTTATTGATGTATACTTTGTGTTTTGGGGGGTGGACATATGTCTTGGGGCTTGCCCCTGGTTGCTAGTGTGAATCGATGGGTCACGAAACCCAACAATGTAGTTCAAAGCTGTAGGCTGAGGCCATCGACCGTGAAGAGAAGTCGGGGGAGGCAAGAAGATCTTTTATATCGGGGCCTGTGAGACTTTAGCGAGGCCCCTGGGCAAGGTGGCTTACTAGCAGGTTATTTAATGTCTACATGTCAGTTATTCTTATACATAGCATTAAAAAAAGATACTTAATGCTTTGTAGAACAGTAACTTCACACGACCGTGCTCGTAGTTACGACCCACAATTACGGGCTGTGCTCCGTATTTACGGGCTGTGCTCCCATTATAAAGTATGGGAGCACAGTCCATAAAATAAAAAAATAGGACATGTCCTATTTTTTTCGAAAAGTTTCTGCGGCACAGACACCTTCCCGAAAATATTCGGAAGGTGTCCGTCGGCCATAGAAACGAATGGACCCATAATTACGGCCTATAATTATGTGGGATTTTACGGTCGTATGCATGGGGCCTAAGAAATTTAATAACCTGCTAGTACTCTACCTTGCCTTTTGAGAATAAACAATTAAAAAATTCACCATTTAGCTTAGATTCCTAGCTGCCATCATCCTTTCTCTCGCCAGGAGTAACAAGCCCTTGTACTATATGCTGGGTGACTATGCAAGAGAAAATGATGAATACCCATAGGTGTTTCTATTACCTATCTGTCACGTCTTCTGTTGCAGAGCAGCAGTCAGAGCACATTTGAGCCCCTGCTTAGCAAGCACAGTGGATAGTAAATGTATTTAGTAGTTAGTCCGAAAGACTAGTTAAAATGGTTGTCTTGTTTAGAAAAACTATTTTCATATATTAGGTAATTCTAAGGTAATAGAGGGGGTCCTCTTTTCAGGATCTTCATCACTTAGCCTCTCTCACTGGAGGACATGTCCTGTCCTACATTTTATAGAGAATCTATTGATTTGATAGGACACTATGAAACTTCTTGATTTCTCCTGTGGTGGTGCTGTAGGAAAATTGAACACTTACTGCCAGGTTTCCCCACAGATTCCATCTGATCGCTGGGCTCAGCAGGGACACACTTTGTGATTAGCTTATTCTCAAGGGACCTTTCTAACAAGTAGAGTTTGTCCAAAACAATGAACCACTTTAATGAATAATTAATTAATTAATTAATTAATAACTGTTTACTT